>NC_052148.1:63290292-63598986 GCF_902713615.1 Scyliorhinus canicula
GCTATGCTTTATTTTTGGCTTCCTTTGGTAGCTGAGGAAGATTCTATGCATAAGTGTTGACAACAACCACAACCAGGGGCTGGTTTAGCACATTGGGTTAAATAGCTGGCTTGTAATACAGAACAAGGCAGCAGTGCGGTTTGAATTCCCGTACCGGCCTCCCCGAACAGGCTCCGGAATGTGGCGACTGGGGGCTTTTCACAGTAACTTCATTGAAGCCTACTTGTGACAATAAGTTATTATTATTAACTAATTTTTAAAGTGCAAAGGGATGATTTTCAAGACGTTTCAAAGCTTAATCTCTTTGAATTCCTTAGCTCTACCTGTACTTGTATACTTTTGTGGAGCCGAAAAACCCCATCCTGAAATTGTGGTAGGGTGAATCTTAAGCCCTTGATAATATTCCAGTGTATGAGAAACTTTCTGGCTAGCCATTATAGGCTACTGGTGCCTCGTAAAATTAACAGCCTGTCGCTTTAGTGGAAACAATTATTTTGCCGACAGTGCTTGGGAGAGTCGTCTCCAAAGAAAATCTCAGTGCAACCTGTGGCCTCAGTGTAGCATAATAATTTGATATTTGCATTGTTGTACTGAAAGGACTGAGTCAGCATTGGGAAGAAATGGCCTTGGAGGGTTCATGTTTTAATGGTGTGGTTTTTGCAAAACCTGTATATCGCTGTCAGTCACTTATCCAGTATGTGATGTGTTGGCTTGCTGATAGCCCTTTGCACTCTTCTACTCAGTTCTTTCTTTTTTTGAAGGCATCAGCATTTTGCCAGTTTTGTGACTGCTGAGTAGCATTGTGATCCCAGTCGTTGGCTGCTGGAATTAAACCAGTCACCGGTTTAACTATCAGTGACATCTGGCTATTGTTTAGCATTCATGCAGGTCACTGAGCATGCCTAATGGAAGGGGATGGGCCCCTGCTCGGAGTCACCTGATAACTGTGCCTTTTTAAAGAAAGATGCTTTTAATGGAAAGTTGACACCTGTTTGGACAAAGGCCGGTTGGCCTGCCTTGGCACTTAGGGTTGATGTTTTGCAGTGGCCAGTGTAACTCGAGTACTGTGAGGGCATTCTGCATTTAAACATTAACCCTTTAATCCTTTGAAGACAGCAATGCTGTTTTTATGCCACAAACAATAACAATACAAGATTTAAGAGTTTCCCATTTTCTTCAGGGTACTGTAGGGGTGTGGCCCCATTCAGTCTGCCACTTTGTTCTCATGGTGTTGGGTTATATAGAGTTACAGTCTCACTGTGAGAAGAACAACAACCAGGGTGTTCTCAACAAGCGCTCCTGTCCGCCGCTTGCACTCAGCCCCACTCGTGGAGCATAAAGCAGCTTATCTCAGAACTCTAACCATACCTTTATGTATTTTTTTCTAATACATGCATCTATCCTTTTCTTTCTTCCTCTTTAACCAAAGCTGTTACCAATCTGGTTTTGAGATAGTTGGCCATAAAATTCTAAAATGTAAACTGCATACACACACACACAAAAAAAAATCTGGATTTTTAGATGGGATTCTATTTTGCATTCCTCCTTACGGTCAAATAGTGTATAGACATTAGCAAATCTTCTGTAAAACAAACACGCCTAGGCTCCCTCCTTAATCTCACCCCAGTCTGGGTTTGGATGTTTGCAAATTTCTGAAAACCTATTTTTTTCAGACTACCACACATGTTCAAAGACTGATAACACCTGCTAAAGAGCAGCAAAGCAACAGTAGTGGTGGGAACTCATGGTATTCAGAACAAAGGCAGGTTTTTACTTGATTGGTAGCATAACTCAGGATAATTGGGAGATAGCTTTGTTCTTCCAGAGGAGTGGGAAAGCATCTATTTCAAACCTGTTTTACTGTCACAGCAGGTAAATGATTACACATTTGTAATAATAGCTGGTGTTTATTTAATAATTGTTCCTGGATTGTTAATTTTGTCATGGACAGTTCAACACTTTGTTCTATAATGGCTTGTAACATCCTTAATGATATGTAGCTGTATGTACTTTTGCATTTGTAACTGAGCTACATAGACTAGGAAGATTTGAGTTTTGACATTCGCCTGTGGTGAATGTGCTGCTCCCATGAAGGGTGACATCCTGATGGGCACTACAATTGGCCTCTGCCCCTAAGCTAAAGAGTTGGAAGAAAACACGCTCCTTGGGCGGCACAGTAGCACAATGGTTAGCACTGTGTCTTCACAGCACCAGGAACCTGGGTTTGATTCCTGGCTAGGGTCACTGTTTGTGCGGAGTCTACACATTCTCCCTGTGTCTGCGTGGGTTTCCTCTGGGTGCTCCGTTTTCCTCCCACAAGTCTCAGAATACATGCTTCTCCCTTAGTGTACCCGAACAGTGTGGCAACTAGGGGATTTTCATAATAACTTCATTGCAGTAGAAGCCTAATTGTGACACTAATAAAGATTATTAATAATCCTAATACATTGCTTCTGCTGGAAAGTGCATGAGTATGGATAAAAGTTGACTCAATCACTGTGCTCGAGTTCAACATGTTACTGTTTAAATGATGCTGGTTCATATGCTGAGCTCAGATATGTATAGTGTCTTAAGATGTCAGCCTGTTCCATCTTAACATTTTGCCTCTTGGACAAACTTTGCTGAATGCAAATAAGGGTGCTTATAAAAAGAAGTTCACCTAATTTTAGCATGCAGAAAAAGATCTCAGCCATGACACTGGTCATTTTCTGGCATGTACTGACATTGGATGAGCTTACTTACCTTTGGCATTTGCAACATTCAAACAGGACTCTGATCGCGTTGCACGTGCAAGAAAAATTGTTGGGCTTAAGCCTGCACGAATGCTCAACCGTAAATAGGCAGTCAGATGAACCAGAGTGAAATGACAGCAAGTTCCTGTGCTTTATGATTCTGGTGGTGAGATTATTTTTTGCCTCTGTGGGAATCTTTCAGCAATTCAGTGATGAGAAATTCGGGGTATGTGAAGTATGTGATGTATGTGCAATATCAAGAGTCCACTACATTGAGATACTACACAAAGTAATTACTATGGGAGGTGTAATTACATTGCAGCAAACTGGGAAGCCAAGAATGTTGTAGCTTAATTTTGTGATAATCGGGTAAGCCTTCATCTTCCCACCCCTTAAACCTTGCTTTACTTGGAACGTTGACCCTCTTTGCTTGCTGACCTATGTTGGCTTCCAGCTAAGCACTGCCTCGATTTTAAAATTCTCACCTTTATTTTCAACTCCTGCCCTGGCCTCGCCCCTCCCTACCTCTTCTGCCTGCTAACCCTCTGAAAGGTCTGTGCTGCTCTAATTCTGGCCTCTTGAGCAGCCCCAATTTCAATTGCTCCATGACTGGTGGTTGTGTTTTCAGCTGCCTCAGCCAGAAGCTCTGGAATACTTCCGCACCTTTCCTTCCTCCTTTACGACTGAGAATGAGGGCAACTTTGGCAATTAAGGCCTCATTTACTGCCCAACCACATGTGCCTTCAGAGGTTGGTAATGATCTTTCTCTTCAAATAATTGTTTTCATAACAGATGGTTTGTGTGTAGATCATGTGGGCCAGATCAAGCATCTTAGACATAGGTGAGCCAATTCAGCCTTTATGACAAATGCAAATTAAAAGAAAGAAAGACTTACATTTATAAATTCCTCTTCATGAGTTCCGGGAACCCCAAAGTGCTTTACAGCCACTGAAGTACTTTTGAAGTGTATTCACAGTTGTAATTAGGAAACGCCACAACCGGTCTTCCACAAACAGCAATGAGATAATGACCAGTTTTTTTAAATGTTGAATAAGGGATAAATGTTTGCCAGAACACCAGGGATAACTCCCCTCCTCTTCTGCTTTAATGCATCATCTGAAAGTCAGCCTCCATTCTTGTGCGCAAGTCTGAGAGTAGGAATTGAACCCACAACTTTAGATTTAGAAATGGGTCTGCCAACCAACTGAGCCAGGGTTGACCTCCAGCGGAATAAATGAGACAGATTAGCTCAGAAAATTGAAGCGAAGCATTGCAAAACTAGAGAGAGAGCATCACAGGCATATGGAGAAAGTGATTGGAAAAACAGAGCAAGTGCAAACAAGAGAAAGAATCAAGATCAGCAGTGACAGAGTTACAAGAGAGAGAGATTTTACTTTTGTTCATGAGCAATGCCATTCCCTATATGTGTATTGCTTCACTGCAATCTACAATTAAGTGAAGAGGAAGCAGCAGTAATTATGGCATTAACTGCATTTGTAGATTATGTACATTGGACAATGGGGCTGGGATTGGATGATAGGCCAGCGCCGGGTCGAAGAATTGCCGGTGATGGCGGAAATTCGCGCCACGCCGTTCCAATGCCGGGACGCGATTTTCTGGCAAAATCCACGTGGCAATTCTCCGCGATCAAGCGGCAGAGTTCCTGCCGAGTTCCGCCAGCGTGGTTCACACATGGTACCACCCGGCGGGTGCTCGATCCCGCAGCCGCTGTGGCTGTCCTGGTGGGGGTGGGGGGGGGGTGTTGGGATCAGACTCCGGGGGGGGGGGGGGGGGGGGGGCCTCCACGACGGCCAGGCCCGTGATTGGGGGCTTCTGACCCTCTTCCACGCTGGGCCGCTGTGTTGCTACGGCATGTTGCACGTGCTGGCGTGGAAACGGCCACCACGTGCATGCGCCGGTGCGAAAACGCCCAGTTCCGGACATCACAGTCCTCACCTCTGATGAGGAAGGGCTCTGGGGATGAGGAACAGGTCCAGGTCAGAAATTTATGTTTCGAGGCAGTTTAAAAATCTGAGGGCAGATACAATAGGAAATATGAGATGCTGTAGTTGGATAAATTTTAATTTTATTAGTGAAAGAAGAAAGCATTTATATAGGGCTATTTCTGATATTCCAAATGCTTAACAACCAACAAAATACTTTTGAAATATACTCACTATTGTACTGCAGGAAACACAGCAACCAATGTGCACACCGGAAGGTAGCACAAACTGCTTTGCATTAATGGCTAATCTGTTTTTGTCTTGATGATTGAGGGATAAATATTGGTCAAGATACTGGGGATAACTCTTCTGCTCTTTTTTGGAAGAGATCTAATAGCACTATTAAGTACTGCTTAACATCTGGGCCAGAATTCTCCAGCCGTTTATTGGCGGCGGAATTCTCAGCTCCCGCTGGCAGCCCATCCCTATCCGTGGGTTTCCCGGTGGCATGGGATGGTTTCAATGGGAATCCCCATTGACAGCAGCAGGAACAGAGAATCCCGTCACCACCTCCTGAGAAACACGTGACTGGGAGGATGGAGAATTCTACCCCTGATTTGAAAGAGGAAGACAGTTTACTGACGAGACACCAATTGTCACTAATTAAGGACAATCTTTGAAAAATGGTGCCTGCAACAGTGCAGCACTCCCTCCGTACGCCACTGGAATGTCAGCCTAGATTTTATGCTCAAGTCTTCAGTGGGCCTTGAGGCACACCTCAATTGAAGGAGCAGTTTATTTGAGAAATTGAGGAGAAAGAAGAGGACAGCATTCAGAAAAGAAGTAGCTCGGGCAGCACAGTGATACAGTGGTTAGCACTGCTGCCTATCAACACAGAGGTCCCAGGTTCGACTGACCGTGTGGAGTTTTCACATTCTCCCCGTGTTTGCGTGTGTTTCGCCCCCACAAACCAAAGATGTGGAGATGCCGGCGTTGGGCTGGGGTGAGCACAATAAGAAGTCTTACAACACCAGGTTAAAGTCCAACAGGTTTATTTCAAACACTAGCTTTCGGAGCACTGCTCCTTCCTCAGGTGAACCTCACCTCACCTGAGGAAGGAGCAGTGCTCTGAAAGCTAGTGTTTGAAACAAACCTGTTGGACTTTAACCTGGTGTTGTAAGACTTCTTACTGTACAAACCAAAGATGTGCAGGCTAGGTGGATTGGCCATGTTAAATTGCCCCTTAATTCGAAAAAATGAATTGGGTACTCTAAATTTTTTTAAAAGGGGCAGCACGGTGGCGCAGTGGTTCGCTTTTTTCCCTCACGGAGCCGAGGTCCCAGGTTTGATCCTAGCTCTGGGTCACTGTCCGTGTGGAGTTTGCACATTCTCCCCGTGTTTGCGTGCGTTTCACCCCCACAATCCAAAGATGTGCAGGCTAGGTGGATTGGCCACGCTAAATTGCCCTTTAATTGGAAAAAAAATTAATTGGATACACTAAATTTATAAAAAGAAAAGAAAAGAAGTAACTGAAATATTATTGATAAAATTAGAGACAGACGAGTTTGAAGCTAAGAGTTGAGAGTTGGATTAGACTACAGATACTTGAACCGTTCCCTCATTTTTCAAGAAAAAATCTCTGAATTCCTAATGCTGGTGCTTCTTTAAGGAAAACTTCAAATCTAGTTTATCTTTATGGCTTGTTCATTTACCAGGATTTTATTTGCAACAAACAATATTTTACAGCCATATAATTGTCAGTTATAAAAGTTAATGATTGTGGTATGAAACTGTGCTGAGGCTGTGCATGTCAAGGGGTTTATAATCTGGGTGGACACAAGAATAGGATGATGGACAATAAACTTTAAGGAATTTTACCTCGTGGCTCATTTGGGGAAAGAATTTGCTGAGCTTACCTACTTTTTCTGCCTGGCCGCAGTGAATGTTTAATGTCACCCTCTTCCTGTGCAGGCTGATGTGTGTTTCCAAGGCAAAGCGTATTAATGCACATTACAAATGCTGCCAATGTTAGGTGGCAGGAGGGAGTGGAGGTGACCTGCCACCTCCAGAGGCTGACTATAAACATGGCAAAGTAGTCAACTGTCTTCCTCCTTAGCTGGAGCTGGCAGGTGAGTTTAAAGAGCAGGGTGTTGTAAAATGCAGAGGAAGATAGCTGCAACAAAGTGATAGTTTGGTTTGCACTGTGATAACTCACATTGCTGGAGCACTGCTGTTGATGCTGCTTTAACCTCAGCAGCAGTGCTATAATGTGAGACTGCCCGGCCACTGCTTGGGGAGAGGTGGAGTGCCAAAATTAACATGTGTAGAATGGGCATCCTTTGTCGTGAATTTAAAACTCCTGGAATCACTTGAGAAACTGTTGAATTCTACAATAGAGAATGATAGGGTGAAATGGCCGTTATCATCTATAATTGTCTTGTGATTTGGTGCACTGAGAGGTGAATATGGACCAGCTGCTGCCACCATTTTTCTTGCTGCAGGCAGACTGACAGCTGGCAGTGCAAGTCGTCAGTCCAATATTCTTATCACCGATCTACAAAACCTTGGCAGCCTTTGGAAAAGGCCCAGAAAGCAGAGCAAGGGTTGTGATCAAGGGTTTCGTTTAACTTTGTCTCCCAAAGGATGAGGGCAAAAAAAGCCTCCAACTCCAGAAGGTTCTTCATGTTGCACAGTTGCACAGTATGCACTAGCAGTTAATAAACCACAGCCAGGAGGCTATTCTTACCCAAACAAATGCTCAGAATCTGCTTTACCCAAGAGAAGAGGCAGGATTGAGGATATGGAGGTGCATAGGTATGTTCAATTGTGGAGTGTGGAAAATTTGGGGGAATCATAAATGACAGTGAAATGCACATGCTCAAACGTTCCAGCAAGGGTCATGACTGCTTTCTTAATAAAAGAACATCGAAGGAAGAGTCTAAATTCAATTGCGACCAAGTGATGAGTGAGGTGATTTCAGGTAGGGAAATGGTAAAGGCTCTACAGAAGATCTCAGTACTCCTCGTTTAAGGAGTGTGGATTCTGTAAGTAGAACGTAGAACTGTACAGCACAGTACAGGCCCTTCGGCCCACGATAAGTGTCCCTTTTCTTTTCAGTGAGCCCTTCTGGACACACATCTTGGATTAGGGCAGATTGAGCTTGTCTGGAGCCCCACATGGTGGAATAGCTGGCAAACACAGTCATGGCTTGCGCATGAGTGATCGCCATTTAGGTGAGGTATTTGAAGTTAATAAACATGCAGTGCACGTATTAAGGAGGACAGGGGATAAAGGAAAGATTTTAAAACTGCAGGGAAAGAGAAAAACTTTAAAAAAGGAATCACTACCTATCACATTTTAGTCATGAGTCTGCTCAAGACAAATTACTATGTAGTATGTCTAATTTCTTAGCCAGTTTATTGCAAGCTGTGTGACATGAATAAATTGGGTTTATCATTGAAGTTGGGATATGATGTTTGTATAAACAAGAAGAAATGTTCACAAAGTTCAAACCTTTGAGTTTTCTATCCAGTGTGCAATGATCTTACATTAACTCATGAAGAAGGACTGCACGTGTTATTTAGTGGAAGCAAAGTCTGTTAAGGCCTTCGAGTTTCTTTCTTAACTGACCCAACAAGCTTCTTCTTTCAGCAGGCACTATATACTAAAGCACAAACAAAAATAGCAAACAAATAAGACCATAAGACCATAAGACATAGGAGTGGAAGTAAGGCCATTCGGCCCATCGAGTCCACTCCGCCATTCAATCATGGCTGATGGGCATTTCAACTCCACCTACCAACATTCTCCCCGTAGCCCTTAATTCCTCGCGACATCAAGAATTTATCTATCTCTGCCTTGAAGCCATTTAGCGTCCCGGCCTCCACTGCACTCCGCGGCAATGAATTCCACAGGCCCACCACTCTCTGGCTGAAGAAATGTCTCCGCATTTCTGTTCTGAATTTACCCCCTCTAATTCTAAGGCTGTGCCCACGGGTCCTCGTCTCCTCGCCTAACGGAAACAGTTTCTTTGCGTCCACCCTTTCTAAGCCATGTATTATCTTGTAAGTTTCTATTAGATCTCCCCTTAACCTTCTAAACTCCAATGAATACAATCCCAGAATCCTCAGCCGTTCATCATATGTTAGACCCGCCATTCCAGGGATCATCCATGTGAATCTCCGCTGGACACGCTCCAGTGCCAGTATGTCCTTCCTGAGATGTGGGGCCCAAAACTGGACACAGTACTCCAAATGGGGCCTAACCAGAGCCTTATAAAGGCTCAGTAGCACATCGCTGCTTTTATATTCCAACCCTCTTGAGATAAATGACAACATTGCATTCGCTTTCTTAATCACAGATTCAACCTGCATGTTTACCTTTAGGGAATCCTCGACTAGCACTCCCAGATCCCTTTGTACTTTGGCATTATGAATTTTCTCACCGTTTAGAAAGTAGTCTATGCTTGGATTCTTTTTTCCAAAGTGCAAGACCTCACATTTTCTCACGTTGAATTGCATCAGCCATTTCCTGCACCACTCTCCCAAACTGTCTAGATCCTTCTGCAGCCTGATATGTGTGCTATTTAGATTAAAGCACATATCACCTTAATATAAATCTTTGCTTTTATTCCCCAGCCTATGCTGAGCTAAGTAACCCAGCAGAGATGGCTCTAAGAGGAAGATGGTAGAAGTGAATCGGTGGACCTGTGGGAATTGCTATTGATCTCGAGTCCCTTATCCAACGTTCCTGATCATGGCCTCCGTCCACCGTTTTTCTCTTTAGTCTCACAATCGAGGGGAATTCACCTTCACATTTGCTTGCTGCTGAGCAACTGTTGCATATAAGACTGAAAAGTCTGAGACATTTTAATTCATTAATTGCTGCCCTTATACAGAAACTTGTGATTAATTCCGCTGTCATCATACCTTCATTATACATTTCTCCGGTGATTTTCTACCTTTGTCCATCCATAACCTTCTATGACTTTGTCCTTTTTCTGGCAAAGTCATAGTTTCTACTTAATCTCCTGGAAAGGGGCGGGGGGGTGGGTGGGGTGGGGGGGCTGCTCTGGGGAAAGCGGGTTGGAGGCTATTTAATTATTGCAGCTCTCTCAATACAATTTAAATTCTGAACTTAGCATGAAGAAATGCCTAGATTGGGTTGTTAATGATAACCATCATTCACATAGAGTTCAAAGTGCATAAAATATCTTGGGTTGATCAGTGTTGCCTACATTTGATGTTTGCCTTCGAATGGACTCTATGACTTCAAGGTCAGCAGTAAGGTCAGCTCAAAGGACACACAGGCCTCTGAAAAACTGACTTCCTATCTGTGGACTGACAGAGAAATCTGGGCAGAGGGGGAATGAATGAATCAGATATAAACCTGTTTTTTCCCCAGTTTCTCGCAATATGTTCTGGTCTCTTCTTTAAGCAACCTATGGAGACAATCAAGGCATCTTGCAAAATTAGGGTTGGAATCATCTTTCTCAAGTAGTGTTACCCAGTGTGGCATCGCCGAAATCTGCCATCAAATAGTCAGTGAGTCGGAAAACACTGCTCATGGCTGAATGACCACAACTCTCTACCGGTGATGGGGGCTGGGGGGGGGGGGGGGGGGGGGGAATTGGTGAACTATCAACTTTATAGTGCACAGATACACAGAATGGTTAAGATAAACTATTAAAACGTTTTGTTTTTATCTCGGATTAGAGAAGGAAAAAATTTGCGAGAGTTGGAAAACTCGAGAATGATCTTCACAAACCTCGTTGATAGTGGGGGTGACAGGTTTAAAGCTACATTAGTTCAGCAGGTCAGCAGCTTTGCTTATTTCATCCTTCTTTGTGGCTGGATGGCAATGCTTTATACATAGGGAGGACGGTGTCTGTATTCTTATAAATGCTACTTCATCAGGAGCACTACCCCAAGCAGGTCAGTAATGGGCATTTGGCCCTCTGAGTGCATCCCTCTCTATCAACCTAACTCTCCAATTGCATTTTTAATGGTCTCCATAATGTTGCTACCTCGCGCGATGGATTATTTCAAATGCGTATTGCGCTTTAAAGACATTGGGTCCTTAGGTTGCTTGCGCTAGACAAAAGGCGTAAAATGATTGCCGTTCTAGTTTGGAGTGCCAGTAGAGAGAGTTGTAAGCGTTGCCCTAAATTTGTCTTCGGAACTTATTGGGAACAAATGCAGTGCATCTCAACAGTCCTTGCACCCTTTTAGATTCATCAATCTCAAATGGGAAGCAAGCCCGCATGTAAGTTCAGCAAGGGAGGGGAGAGACAAACAAAAGGAGGAAACCGTGGGTCAGTGATGGACATCAGTATTAATGTAGAGGCAGGAGGTTTCATTACAGGTATCAAGCAGTCACTGTTTGGACTACCGTAGAGTTTTAACAAATGATATGTACATTCATTGGCTGACTAGGCCAGTATCTATTGCCCATCCCTAATTGCTCTTGAGAAGATAGTGGTAAGCTGTTTTCTTGAACCGCTATAGTCCATGTGGTATAGGTGCTCTCACAGTTGGCAAGGGCGTTCCAGGATTTTGATGCAGCAACAGTGAAGGAATGGCGATCTAGTTTACATGCAGGATTTGTGGCTTGGAGGGAAACTTGCAGGTGCTGGTGGGCCTCAGCAGGATCCTGGTCTCCAGCAGTCCTCCGAGCATCAGTAACCTTGGCTGTCACTGCCTCCTCTTGCTGTGCAGCTGGATCTGTATTGTGCTGACCAGCTTGGTGACCCTAAACCTGCTCAAGAACTAAGTCCCACCGAGGAGTATATCCCTGCACTGATGGCGGGTGTAGGTGAACGCAATGAAGGTCCTACATCTTGTGGGTCCCCAGCATCATCGTTTGTGTTATATGGGGGCTGGTGCTGATGGGCTGGCTGGTTGTGCCCATCAACCTTTTCTTTCTGGTGGCTGTACTAGAGAGAAGGGATAATTAGTGATCGGCTGGAGGATCACCTACATTAAATAGCACTCAGTTTTGCCGAGTGGATGGACCTTCACTGGTTTGTTGAGAGACACTGACCATGCCTTCGGTGCAGGAACATTCTGTGTTCTTGCTGGCCAGCTCTGCACAGGGGTTGAATAGCCTGAACTCTGGCATTCCCTCTCCTCTCTGAGATTCCTCCCTGTTTTTGTGGGCGATCTGGTGCTGTGTAGGCAGTGTGGACAGACTATGAGCAGGATGGATGCTGGAGCAGATGATAAGCATGCCTGTATATTGTGTGTGATATGTGCTCCTATGCAAGGGCTGAGGACACGGTTTGTGTGGCACGATGGCACAGTGTTTAGCACTGCAGCCTCACATCACCAGGGACCCAGATTCAATTCCATCCTTGGGTCACTGTCTGTGTGGAGTTTGCATGTTCTCCCAGTGTCTGCGTGAGTTTCCTCCAGGTGCTCCAGTTTTCTCCAACAGTCCAAAGGTATGTAGCTTAGGTGGATTGGCCATGCTAAAAAAATGTCCCTTAGTGTCCAAAGATGTGTAGGTTAGGTTAAGGGGTTATTGAAAGAGGAAGGGGGAGTGGGTGAAGTGTTCTTTCAGAGCGTCGGTGCAGACTTGATGGGCCGAATGGCCTCCTTCTGCACTGTGAGAATTCTACGAATTCTATGTTCTCATGCATAGCTACTCTTGTGGGCAGCAGAGTCATGGGTTTGGAAGATGTTGTCAAAGAAATCTTGTTACGTGGCTGCTGTGCAACTTGTAGATAGAACATAGAACAGTACAGCACAGTGCAGGTCCTTCAGCCCACGATGTTGTGCCGACCATTTATCCTAATCTAAGATCAACCTAACCTACACCCCTTCAATTTACTGCTGTCCATGTGCCTGTCTAACAGTTGCTTAAATGTCCCTCATGACTGACTCCACCACTCTCTGTGTAAAGAACCTACCTCTGACATCCCCCCTATACCTTCCTCCAATTACCTTAGAATATGTCCGCTCATGACAGCCATTTCCACCCTGGGGAAAAGTCTCTGGGTATCCACTCTATCCATGCCTCTCATCACCTTGCACACCTCTATCAAGTCACCTCTCTTCCTTCTTCACTCCAGTGAGAAAAGCCTTAGCTCCCTCAACCTTTCTTCATAAGACATGCCCTCCAGTCCAGGCAGCATCCTGGTACCCTCTCCAAAGCATCCACATCCGATGCTACGCACTGTTGCCATTATGCTTCAGGGGTGGAGGGAGTGAATGTTTAAGGTGGTGCATGGGTGTGAATCAAGCAGGTTGCTTTCATAGGGCTGGTGTTGAGCTTCTCAGTGTTGTTCATGGTTAAGTGTTTTTGGGGCTGCATTCATCTAGGCACATGGAGAGTGAAGTGTTGAGCAGTGTAGACTTGCGAAGCTAAAATATGCCACCAACATATGGGCCTCACTGTAGCATGGTGGTTAGCATCAATGCTTCACAGCTCCAGGGTCCCAGGTTCGATTCCCGGCTGGGTCACTGTCTGTGTGGAGTCTGCACGTCCTCCCAGTGTGTGCGTGGGTTTCCTCCGGGTGCTCCGGTTTCCTCCCACAGTCCAAAGATGTGCGGGTTAGGTGGATTGGCCATGCTAAATTGCCCGTAGTGTAAGGTTAATGGGGGGATTGTTGGGTTACGGGTATACGGGTTACGTGGGATTAAGTAGGGTGATCATTGCGCGGCACAACATTGAGGGCCGAAGGGCCTGTTCTGTGCTGTACTGTTCTATGTTCTATGTTCTAACACTGAAGAAGGTTTAACTCTATTTTATTAGCTATTTATAAAATAATAGACATACGAGAACTGTGGGTTTAAACAATGCTAGTTTAACTAGAGACCTGTGCCTGTCCGAACCAGTTGAATCTCTCCACACGTGGTGTGAGTCTGTACTAAACCTGATGAGCTCTTGTGCTTCTGAGAGGCAACATCCAGAATGAGTTGGAAAAGTGATGCCCTCTGCCTTTATAGTGTGTGTGTTCTAACTGCTGATTGGCTGTGGTGTTTGTGCATATTGATTGGTCCTAGTGTATGTCCCTCAGTATGTGTCTGCACCGTGATATACTGGTGTATATTATGACAGAGAATATTCCATAACACTTATTATTTGAGCCTAGTAGATGGTCGACACACTTTGGGGAGTCAGGAAGTTAGTGGCTCACTAACTTGTAGCCACAGTATTTATATGGCCGCCCCAGTTCAATTTCTTGTCAATGGTAGCCCCCAGGATGTTGTTAGTGGGAATTGAGTAATGGTAATGCCATTGAATGTCAATTGTAGATGGTTAGATTCTTTCTCATTAGAGACTTTCATTATATGGCATGCATGTCACTTGCTACTTATTAGTCAAAGCCTTGATGTTATTCAGGTTTTGCTTCATCTGGACACAATGTGTCAGAGTCTGAAGAATCACTATGGTGCTGAATATTGTGCAATCATCAGTACCCATCACCACTTCTGACCACATGATGGAGTAAAGATCATTGAAGGGTAGCATGGTGGCACAGTGGTTAGCACCATTGCCTCACAGCTCCAGGGACCCGGGTTCAATTCCGGCCCTGTGTGACTGCCGTGTGGAGTTTGCACATTCTCCCTTGTCTGTGTGGGTGTCCTCTGGGTGCTCCAGTTTCCTCCCACAGTCCAAAATGTACAGGTTAGTTGGGGTTCCAGGGCAAGGGGGGTGGTCCCAGATAGGGCATTCTTTCAGAGGGTCAGTACAGACTCAATGGGCCATGTGGCCTCCTTCTGCACTGTAGGGATTCTATGAAGTAGCTGAGGATGGAAAGGGAGACACTGGTGAAAGTGTGCAAATAATTTCCAGTACTGAGAGTGTATACAGCTGTTTTCTAGCTAAGTTTAAGGTTGATGTGTATACTTGATAGAAGTCTTTAAGATTATGAGAGAATTTAATTGGGCAGTCCTAGAGAAGACATTTCAAGTGTGGGACAGGAAAGCCAAAACTAAGGGCCATAAATCTAAGGTAATTATGAATAATTCCAGCAGACAATTTACCCATAGAATGGAACTGACTAGAACGAGGAGTAGTTGAGGAAAATAGAATAGATGTATTTAAGAATCTAGATAAACACTTGAGTGAGAGAAAAGTAGAAGATATTTTAATGGGGTTAGATGAAGAATGGCTCATGTGAAGCATAAACATCAGCAGGGACCTGTTGGACAGAATGGTCTTTTTCGGTGCTGCAATTCCTATGTAATGCTCTGTAATATCATGACATCTCTCCCGCTGAGACTCAGTGTCCACTTCCTTACAGACTATGATGGCGTCTTGTTGTAGTATCTTGGAGATGTACCTACATTAAATTGCTGGGCTGTGTTCTCTGCCCCATGACGCCGGCAGCACGATCAGGTGGAGAAATCAAGGTTCGTGGCAGGTGTTGAAAGGACCTCTATGCTCGGTGCTCCCGGGTTTCAGGGAGGTCCATCTATCTAGGTGATCTCTCTGAGGGGTCTCCCTAGTCAGGGGCTCTCGATGTGAGGTCCCACAATTCAAGGGGTCTCGGGGGGGGAGGGGGGGGTCTCCCTATCCATATCTCTGTGGGATTCCCTTTACTTAGGGGGTCTCTGGGGGATGTCCCTCTATGGGGTCTCGGGGGGTGTTCCCCTATTCAGAGAGTCATCGGTGGCATGGGCAGGTCGGGTCACACCTGTACTTGGGGGAAATGGCAGCACCCCTAAAATCCAGAGGTGGGGGGCATGCAAGGGGGTCTGCTTTGATGTGGGAGGGGCGCTGTAGGGGGCTGCTTTGCGATGCTGGGTGGGGGGAGGGGGGGGGGGGGGAGTGGGATCTCCCTATCGGGTCTCCTGCTCAAAGTAGCGGCCCGATAGCAGGGCTCCCTCACCTCGCATTCTTTGCCATGCAAACATTTTCATGGCAGGGGTTGGCCGCCTTTAGCTCAGTGGGCTAGACAGCTGGTTTATAAGGCAGAACAAAGCCAGCAGCACAGGTTCACTAGAATGTGGCGACTAGGGGCTTTTCACAGTAACTCCATTGCAGTGTTAATGTAAGCCTACTTGTGACAATAAAAACATTATTTATTTATTTATACTGAATTGCTTCCTGATGCAGTTCTAATTAACCCCCGGTAGGAGAACATATTCTCCCTAATGGAGAATCCTAGCCGCTATCTTAATCCAAATTGTTATTTTTAATCCCAATATTCCGTTTGCTTACGAAATAGTGTCATGGACCAGGGTTTAGAGAACCCCAAAGTGTATCATGGAGTTTACCTGACCCACAACTTTTAATAGATTGTGGTATGGGGAGCACACGGCCCAATCTACAGGTGTGGTAGAGTAGAAATGGAAAAGTATTTTTTAAAGCAAAACAATGTTTATTCTATGAACTCAAGTTAACCTTTTTAAAATATACAGTGAACATCTCAGCAACCATTAATTCAAATACAACCCCCAAAGAATACAACACTAAGTAATCCTGAAGCTGTTCTTTTAACACCCATAACACTTTTTAAAAACTTTAAACAGAAGTACATCAGGTTAAAGTCACTACTTAGAGCAGTTATTAGTTTTAAATCACCAAAGGATCGATTTACAGTCTTTAGATTAGAGAGAGAGAGACTAATACCCTTTCTGGCTGTGACTGCAGCTATCCAGGTCTGAAAACGAAACTAAAACACACCCTGCAGCAAACAGCCTGAAACAAAAGTACAAAACTGATGGACAGCCCAGTTCCACCCACACTCTGACATCACTGATAAACACCATTTCTTAAAGGTACATGTCTTAAACACCTATTTCTTAAAGGTACTCTCACATGACTATAGTTTCTCAACATTGGGAAGATGGGTCCATTGTTGCTCCCAGTCCCTTTTCTAAGTCTAAGTGGGGTAGCACGGTGGCACAGTGGTTAGCACTGTTCTCTAACAGTGCCAGGGACACAGGTTCAATTCCCACCTCAGGTGACTGTGTGGAGTTTGCATGTTCTCCCCGTGTCTGCTTGGGTTTCCTCCGGGTGCTAAATTTCCTTCCACAATTCAGAGATGTGCAAGTTAGGTGGATAGGCCAAGCTAAATTGCCCCTTAGTGTCCAAAGGTTAGGTGGGGTTACAGGGTTGCGAGCAGTGGACCTAGGTAGAGTGCTCTTTCAGAGGGTAGGTGCAGACTCGATTAACCGAATGGCCTCCTTCTGCATTGTAGGGATTCTATGATTCTTCCTGTGCTCATTCTGTTTCCTTCATGTTTTAGCTATGCCGCTTCTTCCTTCAAAAGGTATACAATAGTCAGTATTACATTTCATTTGTTGTTTGTCTGCTCACTTGCATAACAGTTCGCAATACTCCTGTAAATTATTAGCTACTTTGACTACTCCCTATTTTAGTTTTGTCTGTAAATTTAACAAGCTTACAATTATTTTGGAGATTAAGATCATGGCCGGGATTCTCCCCTACCCGACAGGGCGGGGTGTCCCGGCGTGTTGGAGTGGTGTGAACCACTCCGGCGTCGGGCCGCCCCAAAGGTGCGGAAGTCTCTGCACCTTTAGGGGCCAAGCCCTCACATTGAGGGGCTAGGCCAGCGCCGGAGTGGTTCCCACTCGGCCGGCTGGCGTGAATGGCCTTTGGCACCACGGCAGCCAGGGCCGAAAGGACTTCACCGGTCGACGTAATTCCGCGCATGCGCCGGAGCGTTCGCAGCTGCTGACGTCATACCGGCACATATGCAGCGGAGGGGGTCTCTTCCGCCTCAGCCATGGTGAAGACCATGGCGAAGGCGGAAGAAAAAGAGTGCCCCCACGGCACAGGCCTGCCCGCCGATCGGTGGACCCCGTTCGCGGGCCAGGCCACCTTGGGGGCACCCCCCTGGGGTCAGATCCCCCCCCCCCCAGGACCCCGGCGCCCACCCGTGCCGCCAATCCCGCCGGTAAGAGAGGTGGTTTAATCTACGCCGACGGGAGAGGCCAGACAGCGACGGGACTTCGGTCCATTGCGGGCCGGAGAATCGCCGCGGGGGACCCACCGAAACGCCGACCCAGCGGGAGGGTCAGAGAACCCCGCCCCTTTTATCCGGACATGAAATAACTGTACTTGTTAAGTACTCTTTAGGTGATTTTAATTGAAGGATTTTCCAAGACCAGTCCAGTTAGTACAGCTTCTGTCATTTGCTCTCCTGCTTTTAGTTTTGTGGCTTGCACTGGCAGAGCTGAACATTGCTGTCAAATGGAGACGTATTTTCTTTATCAGTGAAAACATTGTTTAACAGCTGCACACTTTCACTTCCATGCATTCCATTATTGCAGTTGTGTATTCATACAGTCACACTTGCATGGGTCCCCAATGCGGTTGAGAACCTGTTACTCTATAGTATGCATCACAGAGTGGGAGGCATATGAAGATAACTTGTTATCTTTGTGTCATTGGCAGGAATCTGGTGGAATGGATCAACCCTTACAAAACATGCCCAATTTTCATTCCATTTTGTTTTTACATTCGTCATAGAATTCCTGCAGTGCAGAAAGATACCATTTGGCCCATCGAGTCTATACTGACTCTCTGAAAGAGCATGCCACCAAGGCCCACTCCCCTCCCCAATCCCAGTAACCCCATAGCCCCAACTAACCACCCCACCTCGAAGAACACTGAGCAACACCCTGTGCCCAGCCTACATCACACTACCTGCATGTGTATGACTAGCAAAAGCAATTTGCATTTATGTAGCACCTTTAATGTAGTGAATCATTCCAAGTTGCTTTGCATGAGTGTTAACAGCAAAATTTGACATAAAAATATAGAATCCGGACAGTGCAGAAGGAGGCCATTTGGCCCATCTAGTCTGCACCGACCCTCTGAACTCTACACAGGCCCATTCCCCCACCCTGTCCCCATAATCCCATCTAACCCTTGGACACAATTTGAGCATGGCCAGTCCACATCACCTCACATTTTTGGACATTGCGTGGAAACCGGAGCACCCGGAGGAAACCCACACAAGCACAGGGAGATTGTGAATGGTGACAGAGTGGTTAGCACTGCTCCGTTTCCTTTCACAGTCCAAAGATGTGCAGGTTAAGTGGATTGACCAGGTTAAATTGCCCCTTAGTGTCCAAAAGGTTAGGTGGAGTTACCGGATTAAGGGGATAGGTGAGCCTCGGTGGGGTGCTGTTTCAGAGGGTCAGTGTAGATTCGATGGGCCAATTAGCCTCCTTCTGCACTGTAGCGATTCTATGATTCTATGATTCCACACAGTCACATAAGATCGGAATCAAACCTGGGTCCCTGGCGCTGTGAGGCAGCAGTGCCAACCACTGTGCCACCTTATCGTCCCATATATGGAAATAATAGAATAATAGTAGAATAATAAAACATGATGAATGAGTTCAAATATGATGAGCATTTTAAAGGCGGAGAGAGTGAGGTAGAGAGTTGAAGAGATTTAGGAATAGGTAGCTGAGGGCATGGCTGTCAGTGGGAGAACAATTAAAATAGGATTGCACGAGAGAACAGAATTGGAGGAGTGCAGGTTTGTAGAGCAGGAGGTGATATAGATAGGGAGGGAGAAGGCCATGGAGGGATTTCCAAACACGGGTGATGACTTTAAAATGGAAGTGTGCTGGTCTTGGAGCCATTTGTAGACCACAAACGAGTCCGGACCGAATAGTTGGAGGAAAACCTGGTTTATTAGCACGCACTAGTATGTGCAATATACGCCAGAGCCCAACCGGGTCTGAACTGTTGGTACCATACCTGGCCGACTTAATGTAGGCCGGAGATTTCTACCCGTTCGTTGGCGGTGGGATTCTCTGGTCCTGCCGGCAGAGCACACCGCGCACCCCGCCCCCCCCGCCCCCTCCCCCCCACCCAGTGGATTTCCCAGCTGCGTTGGATGGCTTCAATGGGAATTCCCATTGACAGCGGGGAGGATCCTGCCGCCAGTGAACGGAACACCGCCTGCCACCACCAAGAAATATGTGGCTGGGAGGCCGGGAAATCCAGTCCTCCAACTAAATGTTCCCCTCCTGGAAAATATTTGGCTGCAATGTGAAGAAATCTTCTTTTTCTCTCCAGTCTGTGTCTTTTCATGACACTTAAGCACAGAGGGAGTCACAAGGGCTTTGTCACATTGATCATATTTGAAAGTTTCTTCACTGTGTATCAATGGATGTCTCTGCATGGAAAAGGAAGTCCAAAACAAAGCCTTAAACAACTTGCACTGGAATGGTCTCTTTGGCGTGTGTCTTTTCATTGTTCCTGTACATATTTCTGTGAGCAAATCATTATATGCTGATATATATCATAGAATCCCTGCAGTGCAGCTCGTCATTTGGCCTTTCGAGTTTGCACTAACCCTCTGATTTTCACAGTAACTTCATAGCAGTGTTAATGTAAGCCTACTTGTGACAATAATAAAGATTATTATTATTAGAAAGATAACCCATCTAGGCCTCATCCCTGCTCTAACTCCGTAACCCAACTAGTCTTTGGAAACTAAGGGGCAATTTACCACAGCAAATCCACCTAACCTGCACATCCTTCGCACTGTGGGAGGAAACCAGAGCACCCGGAGGAAACTCACGCAGACACGGGGAGAAATTGCAAACTCCACCCAAGGCCGGAATTGAACCCTGCTCCCTGATGCTTGAGGCAAACGTGCTAACCACTGTACCACTGTGTTGCCCATCTACTGTGGCACATTACGTTTGGACCGCCATGGCCTTTCCAGGGTTAAATCTTTTAAATTGGTCAGATATTAGTGCATTTTTGTGCTAAATTCACATGTAGAAGCCAATTGCTGCAATGCTGCCACATATTGTTTGATGGGCTCACTGTTTCTTTGGGATCTTTGATGGAATGCATGTCAATCAAACATCGTACTTCTTCGGCCTGAAGTAATGTTTGAGAGCACTTACTGGCTTGTCAAATGTACACATATCGTCTTTGAGCTGCTCGAATATTGACTAGCCTTCTTCCCTGAGACAAGGTACGAATATCTCTTTCTTACAGACAGCTGCTATATCAAACTCTCCATCCCTGTAGTAAACAAGTAGATCTTGAACCCCAAAATCCATCACTCCCACAACATGAGAGGGAATCCAGGCGATGAAATAAATGGTTTTGGAGCTGTAAAAGAACCTATTCGCAACAATCCTTATTGCCACTTTAGTTATGTTTTCACCAGTTTGCTGTATGTCTTCGGTGTCTGAATTGTCTTCATATAAGGCAGAGATGACACCAATTCCAAAACTACAATAGGTTTATTTACAATACTTTAAAACATCTCAGATCTGTCAGCATTTTGTACACACAAATTATCTCAGCCCAGAGTCTCCCATCTTTTTGGAACTTTATTCATTTTCTTAGATCACTACCTCCACCTGTGTGCTTCAGTAATCCAGCATAGTGAACATGGATCATCGAACTGACTAACATATTCAAACACAGATCAATCAAACCATTGAACAGGATAAAATGGATACGGTTGGATGCTCATGTCAAGGGGCAAAAATGATGGCACAGTTATGAACAGTCTACTTCTGCCTTAAACAATTGCCAGGAAGAGGGAAGGAGTGGGGCAGGGGTTGGGGGGGGGGGGGGAGTGGGGGAGTTGTGGAAGATTGCAATCTATGCAGGGGACTAAGACAATGGGCTGGTTTCTCCCAAAATAAGGCTATGTCCCCCACGCTGGTGCAAAAACGCTGGTGTTGCACTCTCCAGTTTCTGGCAAAAAATAAAAGGGGATTCATTTACCTGCAGGGGGCTAGCGGGGACCCGTCGTGAAGCTTGCAGCTTTAGCTGCGGATACGGGCCCCCGCGGACCAACATGGACAATGTAGGCCTCCCCGATCGGCCGCACGCCGCTGCATTGGACCGGCCAGCCGGCAGCCCATAAGGCTCCCCCCGGCACTCGATGTCCCTGCCCCACACCAGAGCGGCCATTGACTGAGTCCACAGCCACCGCACAAGAGTCCCGAACGGCCATACCACATTAGTTCCACGCTGCTCTGAACTCGGCCGGTCAGGAGTGGAGTATCGCTGGGATGGCCTCTGGCATTGGCCCCCAGCCGCGTGGCATAATCCGCGGACGAGCGATTCTCAGGCCTGGAGAATCACGGGAGCGGTGCCGAGCCCGATTCGGTCGGGAACTTCGATTCACCGCCCCCCGTGCCAAATGCGATTTCGGTGCGCAGCTGCGGAGAATCCAGCCCAATGATTTGGTCTTCCCAATATTTGGTTGGATGGAATTGCTGCTCATTCAGTATTGGGTTGCAGACATTTAGCAAGCCAAATTAGAGACCGAGCATTATGCGAGTAATGCCATTTTAAAAATTATTGCATGACAAACAAGTTTCTAACATGAGAAGCATTCAACAACTTGTAATCTCCAGCACTAAAGATATGCAATTGCAGGTGTGAAAGATACGAGAGGTTGTGAGATTACTTCCCATGGCTTCTGTCACTTATGCTGCTCCTAGTTAAAGATGTACTGCTCGAGGGCAGCATGGTGGCGCAGTGGATAGCACTGCTGCCTCACGGCGCTGAGGTCCCAGGTTTGATCCTGGCTCTGGGTCACTGTCCGTGTGGAGTTTGCACATTCTCCCTGTGTTTGCATGGGTTTCACCCCCACAACCCAAAGATGTGCAGGCTGGGATTATTTGGCCACGCTAAATTGCCACTTAATTGGAAAAATTTAATTGGGTACTCTAAATTTATTTTAAAAAGACGTACTGCTCTGGCCTGGACACGATAACTATCATCATAGTTATTGTAGAATCATAGAATTATCATAGCATTTACATTGCAGAAGGAGGACATTTGGCCCATCGAATCTGAACCGGCCCTTGGAAAGAGCACCTTATCCAAGCCCACACCTCCACACTATCCCCATAACACAGTAACCCCACCTAACCTTTTTTGACACTAAGCGCAATTTAACATGGCAAATATGAGCTCATTTTGACTGTCAGACTGTGGACTGCCTTATCTTGACACTCTTCATCATGTGGCCATAACTGATTAATTTACCTTATCTCCTGGGTGATAGCCTGCACTACGGGTGTTCGCATTTCACCCAGGATTCTCAATGGAAAGAACATCTATATGGTGATAATTCACTGCTATTCATTGGAAACATTATCACCAGAAATTCTTTGTGAGATTTTTTTGATCAACTGCAGGAACTCTGGTAGAAAATTGGCAGAAATCCCAGTTACACATTTATTCAAAAACTCTGTCACTCTTCTGTGGAAGTTATGACGATCATTCAGGAAAGCCCTGGAGGAAACTCCCAAAGCACGATATGTTAGGATGAATTAATTAATATTTTCTGGAGCCAGGTGGTAAGAAACAAAAATAAAGAAAATCAAGGATAGCTCTGTTCATGACTCAAATGTTTTCCAACCTATTTATCTTTTTTGAAGTCAAATCACTATTGTAATTTGGGATTCAAATTATACACGGTAAGCTGCTATATAAAAGAATGTGCTAATGACCAGGTAATTTGTTATTAGCAGAATTTGATATTGGTCAGGGAGCTGGAAAAATACCAAATATCCTTAAATATCCACTCGAGAGGGCAGATAAGAACTCACTTTAGCATTCAAGGATGGTGGGTGTGATTTACCTACCACATAACACCAGAATTTGAACCGGACGTGGCAGTGGATCCCGACAAAGGCCTCTTCCAGGATTCCCAACGGTTGTTATGTCTCATGAGATCGAAGGAGATCTGGATCCCACCGACAATGCGCGGGATTGCAGACTTAATTGCAGACTTAACTCTGCTGATACCAGATCGAACCGGCTGCCAGGATCTACCGTCCTCACTGAGGAGATGCCAGCTGGCCCAATTTAGCACTGGCCCCACAAATGGGGATCAGGCGGAATGGCACTTGGCGGGGGAGGTCTCCCAGATGATTGAACTGCCCCGGGTAGTTGGTATCTGGGCATGTTGGCACCCTGGCATTACCAGGATGCCCATGTGGCACTGCCAAGCTGGCATCCCCTCAATCGCCCCCTGCCCCCTCACCGGGTGTTGACAGTGGCCAGTTCCTTGAAATACATGACAAATGGCTGCCATCTTATGTAAAACCTGCCAATCAAACCTCTCAAAATACATTTAATTTTCTCAAGGTACAAAAACTCCATGAGATCCCCCAGTCACCCCGAGGCGCAGGGTGGAGAAGCTGACCTCCACTCCAACAGAACCCACCTCCGAGCAATTAGCATGGTGAAGGCCCAGATATCTGCCCCCGCATCCAATCTAGCCAGTTCAAACATGTGCTTACCCCTAATCGGAGGCATCTTCAACTCTCTCCCCTTAAAGTGCTGCTGTAATTGCCTCCATATTTTTTATGTGGCCACCACCACATTGCCTGAAAATTGTCCTGGAGCAAATGGCAGCAGCGCCGTCCTTAACGCCTGCAGCCCTGTCCCCTTACATGACCTGGCCTTAACCCTTATCCAGACGTCCTCCCGATCCCCGTACCAGCCCAACACCTTCTCCACGTTCACCGCCCGGTAATAATACATCAGGCTTGGCAGTGCCAAACCGCCAGACTGCTGGTCCCTCTGTAGGACCCTTTTCCGAATCCTTGCCACCTTACCCGCCCATATAAATGACGGGATCAAAATTTCCACCCCCACAAATAACGCCTTTGGTAGAAACATCCGAAGGCACTGGTATAGAAACAAAAACAATGACAAAATATTCATCTTCACCGGTTGCACTCGCCCAGAAAGGGACAGAGAAAGACTGCCCCACTTCTGTAAATCCGTCTTAACCTTACTCACTCAACTCGTAAAATGTAGCTTCCAATCCTGAGCCACCTGAATCCCTGAGTACCTAAAATGAGAGCTCGTCAAACAAGACGGCAATACCCTCAAGTTAATCCCCCCGGCAGAGTGACCCTCGGGACTCGGGATTAGGGTCTTCCAAATACTTCCCACCCACGTCCAATATCTTATTCGCCAACCGCTAACGCTCCTGCTTTTTTCCAAATTCAATTTGTACCCGGAGAAAGCCCCTAACCGTCTAAACAGGCCCCATTATGTCCCCCATTGCGGGTCCGTAATGCACAACAAATGATCATCAGCATAAAGCGACATACTATGCTCCTCCCCTTCCCTCATTATCCCCTTCCATTTATCCGAACTTCTCAAAGCAATGGCCAATGGCTCAATCACTAATGTGAATAGGAGGGGGGGGGGGGGGGGGGGAGAGGGCACCCATGCCTTGTTTTCCTATTCAACTGAAAATAACCTGAGCTAACATTCATCCGAACACTAACCCTTGGTTCCTTGTCCAACAGTTTGACCTACAACACAATCTTAGGCCCTATCCTAATGCCACAAACAAGTGCCCCCATTGTACCCTGTGAAAAGCCTTTTCAGCATTTAATGCCACTGTCACCTCGTGTTCCATTCCCCCCCCCCCCCCCCCCCCCCCCGCCGTCTCCCCTCCTGTGCCTGAGACAGGACCATGTTCAGTAGGCACCACAGATTGAAAGATAATCGCCTACCCTCGACAAAATGCCATTTGATCCTCCCCGACTACCTGCGGGAGACACCACTTCAACCTGAGTACTAGCACCTTCACCAGAATCTTTGTATCCGCATTTACAAATGAAATTAGCTGGTATGACCCACTGCCCATCGGGTCCTTGTCCTTATTCAGAAAAAATGAAATGGACGCCTGATTCATTGTCTCCGAGAGCGACCCTCAGGCCACTGATTCCTCAGGAATGGCACCAATCGGTCTGCAAACCTATATAATTACACCGGAAACCCATCTGGCCCCGGTGACTTCCTCAATTGCATACTCCTGAATTCCTCCACCCTTCCCCCCACAATGACTCCTCCAACTTATCTCAGTCTTCCTCTCTACCCTGGAACACTCCAAAAACTCCACAGTGTCCGCATCATCCACCAACGGCTCTGAACTCTACCACTTCTATAAAACGCTTCAAAGCCTCTGATCATCTTCTCCAGTGCCAAAAACAGCCCCACCCTCCCAAGCCCCTTGAACCTGGTTAATTTCCCGGGAAGCCGCCGACTGCCTCAACTGGCATGGCAGCAGATGGCTGGCCTTCTCCCCGTACTCATAAACTGTTCCCTTCGCCCATCTCAACTGCCACACCATCTTATCCGTGGACACCAGATCAAATTGTGCCTGCAACAGCTTCCTACTGGACAGAAACTCGGGACTAGGGTCTTCCAAATACTTCCCACCCACCTCCAATATCTTATTCGCCAACCCCTAACGTTCCTCCCTTGCTTCCCGATCCACCTGTGCCTTGTGTGTAATCACTTCCCCCTCAGCACCACCTCTAGGGCCTCAATACTACTGAGGGTGAAACATCCTCATTCTTGTTAAACCCTATGTATTCATCCAACATTCTGACCATCCACAAAAACCCAGGTCCGCTAGCAGCCCCACATCCAAACTTCATGCCGGACAATGGGCCCGCCCCCTCTCCAAAGCCACCTCCACCAGGTATGGAGCATGGTCGGTAATCACAATCGGCGAATACTCCGCTTTCCTCACCCCCGGTAACAACGACCTCCCCATTATTAAAAAATCAAACTGAAAGTAGATTGTGTGCACCAGCGAGTTAATAGAGAACTCTGACTCTGTTTTTTGGTTAGATCATAGAATTTACAGTGCAGAAGGAGGCCCATCGAGTCTGCGCCGGCCCCTGGAAAGAGCACCCTCCCTAAGCCCATACTTTCACCCTATTCCCACATCTCCACCCTATCCCCGTAACTCCACCTGACCTTTTTTGGACCCTAAGGGCAATTTAGCATGGTCAATCCACCTAACCTGCACATCTTTGTGGGAGGAAACCGGAGCACCCGGAGGAAACCCACTCAAACACGGGGGGGAAAGTGCAGAGTCCGCACAGACAGTGACCCAAGCCGGGAATCGAACCTGGGAACTTGGAGCTGTGAAGCACCTGTGCTAACCACTGTGCTACCGTGCTGCCTGAGATCACACCCAACAGTATAGCAATACTGAACTGTTCTTCTCGACCATGTGTTCAGGTCCCTGGAATGGAACTTGAAGCTACAGCCTTCTGATTCAGCTGATAACACAATCATTACTATGGCTGACTTGTACAACCCATGTGAATGTAAATTCCGCCGTTCCTCCAAAAGCCAAAGCTAAAATTGACCTAATTAGTCACAACATCACTAGGAAAACTGTCGGTTCTCAAAAGTGTCAATTTAAAGCTACAAATGCAGCCTAATTAAAGGCTCCTTAACTGAGAGAATTCTTGAAACTTTTAAACATAGCATTTTCAAGCAGCATAAACTGAATTTTAAGCGACCATATAATAAAAATTATTATTTATAACAAACGTACAACAGGTTGGGCCAGGTTGCAGGCCCAGTTGTCATGGTAATGTTTGGGGGAGAATCTTTCTGATTCTATGTTAGGGATAGGTCAGTTAAATTGACTTAATACTGGAGCAGTGTATCGATTTGAAGAATTGCTCCTGAGAAACAAAGGTAATGTTTTAATAATTTTTAGCTGAGTCCTGAAATAAAAGAATATAAGAAAAATATTGAAAAAAATGAACAGCTGCAAACCATGTACAATTTATCCCACAGTGATTCATGAGGTATTATGATTATGGGTTGAATCTAATGCCCAGAACAATGGTGCATTCCATCAGCCAGAAGGTCGGGAGAAACCCCACCGTGGCCATTTTTGGAAGCACGAAAGGCATTAAATTTCAATCAGACAGTTAACTGAGTTTCAGTGCCTTTAAAGGTGAAGAGGGCTGGCAGATCTTCAGTCCCAGAAGGATCACTGGGAGCAGCAGCCTTGGAGGAATTCAGGTAAGTGGAGTTGTGCTTAACAGGGCTACTTTAGGCAGGAAGAAAGGAAGGGAGGAAGGAATTGACGAGGTGCCTTTCATGACCTCAAGACATTTCAAAATGGTTCACAACCTTCTGAAATTATTTTCAAATGCTGTCCCCAATGCTGTGTGCAAAAATGTGAATATCAAGGTGATCTGTTTCAGTGATGTTAGTGGAGGGACAAGAAACCAGGATTTAGCCCATTCTGATCACCACCTATCTGGCAACACTTCCATCACATGGACTGCAGTGGTTCAAGAGGATTCACCACCTTTTCAGAGTATCACAGGATGGGCATTAAATGTCTGAGACTCCTGAATCCCAAGAGTGAATTTATTTAGAAAGAAACCGATAATAACATACAGATAGTTAACAAAATCAAGAGTTGCAACTGAATATGAAGCTTATTAACAATATTTGTTGGCCCTTTCAATTAGTCCTTCCATTTTGAATGAAGTATTGTTTGCATAGAGAGCTGCAGCATTTGTAGAATTCATTTAGAAATCGATGTTTTAGTACATCAGGTAATAGAAACAGAGACCTCCAAACTCAATAAATGCCTGGCCCTCGATATCATGGCTTTTTCTGGCACCTGGAATTTGTTTTAATCAGTTTTGTGTGATTGTATATTTGTCTGTGAAGTGCAATTCCTGCTCTGGCTGCTATTGCAAGACAAAATGAAATAATAAGTTGATGCAGTGCCCCAGCAGCTTAGTGCATGGGAGCATTAGGTGATGTGCTAGTCAACCGAAAAGACCAGAAAGCAAAAATGTGCTTGCAGTGGGCCTCAGTCCTCGGACGTAAAAAATACAAAATAAAGAATTGCAGTTATATAACAGTTTTGACAAGCTTGGGATGTTTCAAAGTACTTTACAGCCTCTTCAGTAGTAACTAGTGTTATGTAGAAAACATGGCAGCTAATTTGCGCACAGCAAGGTCCCAGAGAGAGCAATGATGTAAATGATCAATAATTTACTTTTTGGTAGTTTTGGGCAAAGGATAATTACTGGCCATTACAGTAGGAAGAACTCCTGTGCTGACATTACTTTTTTCACTATGTAAGGAGATATACTGATGAGTGTTGTGAAGAATGTGAGGTTTTATAAGATGATTATGTTTTAAACTGTCTCTTTTAATTTCAGGCAAAATAGAGTACTGGAGAGGGACATGTGATATCCTACTAGCTCTGCCTGATGATAAAATTATATAATCTGGCTCTGATGGGGACTGGGGGCCGAGGTTAAGCTCTCAAGGGAGTCGACAGCTCTTGTGAACAACAGGGGAAAAGGCAGTTCTCTGTTAGTCACCAGGCAGAATGCAGGTGGGAGTACATTGAAGAGCTGGAACCTGGGGAAATTTAAGGCTGCAGCAAGATTCACCCTACTGTAGTTGGGCGAAGGTGTCGCTGGAGTGGGTCTTACTGCTGAAAGTTGGTTTTAAGAAAATGATTTTTGACAGGGACGGATATTAGGAGTCAATGGAATTGGGGGAGTGGGGGGGGGGGGGGGCGTGCAAAGTGAGCCTTTTGTAGGCTGGGAGTAACTTTGGACTGGTTTGTGTAAAGAAATTCCATGAAACAATATGGGGTCCAGAATCAATGTTGAGGCAACAACATTGTATACTACTGTGCTGCCACCTCAGCTGGGTCTCTCCTGCCAGTGGGGCAGGACACACTCAGGGTTAGTGATGGTGGTGCCTGGGACATTATCTGTAATGTATGATACCTTCAGCGTGACTATGTCAGGCTGTTGCTTGACTAGTCTGTGGGACAACTCGCCCAATGTTGGCACAAGCCCCCAACACAACAGCTCTGAGTTTGTTCTAATTTGGAGCTTTTGTTATGCCCAGATAAAGAGATAGTTTGTCAAATGTTTGCCAAGACAGATAACCTTGATTTGTCATTTTTAGTATTTCCTCCACCTCCGGAAAATATGTAATATAAGGTGGGGAGAGGTTTCGCTATTGTTGCATCATTCTTATGTAATTTGTATGATCAAATACCCCTCCCTATTTATGCTCAGGCCACCCCCGTAAAATAGAAAAGGGCGTGCTTACACATGCCAAAAGCATGACGGGAGAATTAAATTAGAAGTTTAGTAACATTTTTGTCCACTTCACGAAATATCTATAAATATAAAATCCTTCACGTAGCAAAGTGCTTCCCAGACTACTTTCAAACATGGCTCCATGTTAACACCTAAAAATGAATGTGCCTCCAGACACCGACATAAACATAGTAGCAATAAAGCAAAAGAGCAATCTTCAGTGCTGTTCTTAAATGATGATTTGTTCCCTTCTCTTTCCACCACAAGGTTCACCCCAAAAGGTTTTTTTAATAATTTGTTTGCCATTTCAGTGAGTGTATAACTGTTTAAATGCTGCAACAATGAAAGACATGCACTGACAGGTTTTCTTGTAATTTTAAAAGAAAAGAGATTAGTATTTATTCCACATAACACCCGAGCTACATAAAAATAATGTTAATGCCCTAACTCTCTCAAAAATGCATTCAAGAATTCACACATGAAAATGAAAATCGCTTATTGTCACGAGTAGGCTTCAATGAAGTTACTGTGAAAGGCCCCTAGTCGCCACATTCCGGCGCCTGTCCGGGGAGGCTGGTACGGGAATCGAACACTGCTGCTGGCCTGCTTGGTCTGCTTTAAAAGCCAGCCCAGTGAGCTAAACCAGCCCCAAGACATGCAAGTAAGTTACAAAGTGCGAGGGTAGATTAAATTGCTGAAGGGCCCAAAAAATGTAAATCGTATAACATACGAACTAGGAGCAGGAATAGGCCGCGCAGTCCCTTGATTGTGTCCCTGATACAGATTGTGTAGACTGATGATGGCTTACATGGTTTGAGTCTGGGCCTGATGGCTTTTCTAGATTCTGCACCGAGACGATTTGAAGATGTCAACGGACCGTTTCTGGAGTCAGGAGCTGCTAGATAGATGTTTAAGGTGCTGCCTGTGGTGTGTGGCTTGTCAAAAAAAGACAGGACAAATCAAATTTGTTGTAAAACTGGAGAGAAAGAGTGCCAACTTATAATAACTTAGGGTCTTTTTTGGTCTCATTCCAACTGACCTGGACAGAAGCAGTTTCTTAAAACACAAAGGTAGCTTGCTCATCACATGATCTCTTCTCACAAACTGGCTAGTTACCTAAACACGGTCATAGAAAGCTGGTTCCAAGTCCAGTGTTTAAAAATTATTAGATTCTCTCGTCGCTGGAGTTGCTTTCTCAACAGGGGTCCATTGTCTAAAATGATTGCGTCTAATGTCTTGGTCCACATCTAGCGGAATATAATGTCCAGATGTTTTGTCAGTGATTCAGGAGATGGGTCATTCAGACTTGTCCAAGCTGATTCTGGTAGGCTACCTCTAGACGGCCAAGCTCCTTGCTGATTTTTAATTTGTAGGCAATCACTCTGCGAATATTTGGCCATCTTGGAAGCTGTCTTTAAATCACTTAAAAAGCTGTTGTTCAGACATTATATAAACTTTTATTGCAGTTCATAATTATTAAAACTTGCGTTTTATGGATCAACTTAGAATAAATACATCATTTTAAAGTATTTTGTAAAAATGCAAATATTTTACTTAGTCACCAATACTTACTTCAGTTGAGCCGCTCCATCTCATGACCCTTGGCCAGGAAGCAGCAGGTACTGTTGTTGTTAGCATTTGTATTCAGCCTAACTGATCTGTAGCCATATCACACCAAGGTTCCCTAAAGGGCATCTAGTCATTATTGATTTTAAAGTGAGATGAGTCAAATCACATACATACATACACGCAGAAACACACACACACAGACAAAGACACAGATATACACACAAAGACACACTTACACACTTACGACCTTCTCTGACCCCCACATATGCTCCTCTCAAGACCCTACACATGCCCTATATAAGCCTATCTCTTACCCCTATGTGCCCTATAAACGCCCCCCCCCCCCCTTCTGACCCAAATGAATGACAAAAGTTAGAATGCAGGTACAGCAAGTGACTAGGAAGGCAAATGGATTGTTGTCCTTTATTGAAAGGGAATGAAGTAGGGAAGTCTTGCTGCAACTGTCCACAGCATTGGTGAGACCACACCTGGAGCACAGTGAATGATTTTTGCCTCCTTATTTAAGGAGGGCTATACTTGTATTGAAAATATTCAGAGAAGCTCCACTGGGTTGATTCCTGGGATGAATAGGTTGTTCCATGAGGAAAGGTTCACCAGATTGGGCCAATATTAGTAGAGACCACCATATTGCTGTCTTTTCAGTCAATGAAAATTCCTCTCTGAAAATCAAAATAGATGAATAATCATAAGTTTTAAACATGGGGAATAGATTTCAAATGTCTGAATAGAGTTGGGGCCGAGAGACTGTTCCCGCTGGTTGGGGAACCTAAAAACCAAGGGCACAGTCTCAAGATAACCATCAATCATTTAGGACTGAGATGAGGAGAAACTACTTCTGTCAACGGTTTATGAGTTGAAGATTGTGGATGTCCCATTGTTGAATGCCGTTAAGGCTAGTGTAGACAGATTTTTGGTCTCTTAGGGAATCAAGGGATGGGGAGTGGACGGAACAATATAGTCGAAGCCCGAGATCAGCTACGATTGCATTCAATGGCGGAGCAAGCTCGACAGGTAATATCGACCATTCCTGTTCATATTTCTTGAGTTGCATCCCAACCCCTCCCCCCAACAGATTGTTTTGCGGCGGCCAAGCCAGCCAGCCATTTGCCGGCGGTTGGACTTTCCGGTCCCGCTGCTGTCAATGTGGTTCACCGTTGTTTGCACCCTCTGCTGTCAGAGAAGAACCCGTGGGGATGGGGGGGGGGGGGGGGGGGGGAACAAGCAAGTTAAATCGATAGAACTGTAAAATAACAAGAAAGGAGCGAAGAAGAGAAAAGCATTTTTTTAGCACTTTATCAAACCTCCCAGGAAGGGATTTTCCAATTTTTTTCAAAGGATATTCTCCGGCCACTCCCGCTTGGCGATCGGAAATTTGTGCCCGAGGTCAATGGATGTTTACATGGTCCGCATCCCGACTCCTGCCAGCACAGTCATCGGGAATGTTGTCATATATTGAGACCTCTCCAAAAAAAAATTTTCCTACGTGTTTCACACGTGCTCGTGGTGGCATGTCTCCGATTCATATATTGAAATACTGTCTAGATTGGCTCACCAGGAAGCTTCAGGGAGCTAATTAGTCATCTAGCTTCCCCTTGTGGCAGGCAAGGCGTACCCAATGCATGTGAAGACTTTACAGTCAGCTTCATCGTTAGATGGCATCCTCATCCCCACAGCTATCATGGGTTGTGGATTAAACAAGCCTTCCAACTGGAACAGCCAGACAATCCAGTTTCCCCATTCCCGGCGGATTTTGAGCTCACGTCGCTAATCTAGCTGATGGCTAATGTGGGCTGAAATACACCCCCAGTGGAGTGTCTTGAAAGTGTAGTGATTTTATTATGCTCAAAGCAAGACTGCATAAATAGTAGCAACTGAACAATTCAGTTGACCTTAGTGGTGCTGGCCATGGGAGGAATGCTGGCTGTAACGCTATTCTTCAAAAAGTGCCATGGGATTTAAAACATCTAAATGAACAAGCAGACTGGGACTTTGTTCAATGTCCCATCAGAAGGACATGTCTCCAAACATGTCGCACTGTGCCTCAGGGAAAAGAAAAGGATGACAGGGTAAAGTTCTGTTACTTAAAAAAGTTTTTCATTTATACTTACACTTTAATATAATAGTTTGGGGTTCATATTAATGTAATATAGTTCCTGATGTTTGATTAAATTTATTCTGGCCATGTTTATTTCAGTGTCACAATAATTGAACTGAAGAAATGAGCCAGTCAGCCTAAGAAGACAGATGTTGAAAAAATGAAAAATGAAAATCGCTTATTGTCACGAGTAGGCTTCAATGAAGTTACTGTGAAAAGCCCCTAGTCGCCACATTCCGGCGCCTGTCCGGGGAGGCTGTCAGTTTAAGGGCTAACATTTGTGTTCATATTCTCAAAGGGTTAATATGATCGTGGTTACATCCAATGATTCTGTGACAAACAATCACAAGGTGCAATGAATAAACAGAAACCCAAGTTGCTGTTTAATGATGTGTGTGAATTATCCACATGCAACACAGCGAATACTAATTATGTTGGATTGAACTGGATATATCAGAGTTTGTTAAAAATTAAACAAGGGGATGAAGGAAGGGCTCACGTACCGGAGGTATGACTTTGTGTTTAGATGTAAAGGATCTCAGTCATTAAGTTCACATGAATAAAAATACTGGTATAAGAGTGCATAAAGTATAGATCACATTTAAAAGTCGTTGGTGAATAGTATGGCTCAGGGCAGAATAACTGTCTAATTTAACAATTTATAAAGTGGTTTTGAGTTAGGCCTCCCTACCCTTTTCGATTTTCACTCCCCGCTCACAAGACACTGACATGTGCTGAGCGACAGTTCATCGATCAGTGGGTGCCCTACAGTACACCAACAAGGTTGTTTTTCTGAAGTGGCAAGCTATTTGAACATAGGGGGCATCACACCTGAGGCCTTTATCTGAAACACTCAGCTCCTGACCTCATTACAGACATGGTCCAAACAAAAAAAATCTGAACTCAAGAGTTGAGATGAGAGGGACTGCTCTAGATGTCAACACAGCATTTGGCGTCAAGGAGTCCTAGCAAAACTGAAGTCAATCGGAATAAATGGGAAAACTTTCCTCTGCTTGGAGAGCCAATACTGACTTGGAACTATATTATTGTTCCTTTATTGTCAAGGGTTAAAGACGCAGAACTCACATCCTAAAGGCATTGTGGATGTACCTACACCACATGGACTGCAGCGGTGTGAGAACGGAGCTCACCGCTACCGTCTCAAGGACAGTTAGGGATGAGCAATAAATGTTGGCCTAGCCAGTGGCACCCATATCCTGTGTAAGAATATAAAAACTTACGCATGATAGTGATCAGCTGCAGGAACCTCGAATAAATGTTTGTCTCCCCTTAATCCAGTGGAATTAGATTCATTGACAGTGCAGCTACCACCAACCCAGATCAGCTAACTTGGAGCAAACTTGGCAATCTAAGCCGAGTCCTTCCTTGTCTGCATAGCTTGGTCCCATTCTACTAACTGACTGAGCTTACACAAAACAAACAAAACAAAATATCATCTGTTAGCAAGACTGTCAAGTTCTGAAAATGTTTGCAATGGAATAAACCCTTGCTTCCAAGTTTGTTTCTAAGTTTCAGCACAGAAACGGCTCTGCGACCCATCGCCTCTGCACCAGTCAAAAACAACCACCTAACTGTTCCAATCCCATTTTCCAGCACTTGGTCCATAACCTTTTATGCCTTGGGATCGCAAGTGCACATCTAAATATTTCTTAACTGTTATGAGGGCCTCTGCCTCCACCACCCTTTCAGGCAGCGAGTTCCAAACTCCCACCATCCTCTGGGTAAAAAGGTTCTTCCTCATATCCCCTCTAAACCTCCTGCCTCCTACCTTAAATCTATGCCCCTAACATAGGACATAGAACATAGAACATTACAGCGCAGTACAGGCCCTTCGGCCCTCGATGCTGCGCCAACCTGTGAAACCCCTCTAAAGCCCATCTACACTATTCCCTTATCGTCCATATGCCTATCCAATGACCATTTGAATGCGTTTAGTGTTGGCGAGTCCACTACTGTTGCAGGCAGGGCATTCCACGCCCTGACTATTCTCTAAGTAAAGAACCTACCTCTGACATCTGTCCTATATCTATCCCCCCTCAATTTAAAGCTATAAATGCCCCTGGTCATTGATCCCTCCACCAAGGAGGAAAAATTATTTCTGTCTATCTATGTTCCTCAAAATGTTATAGATCTCAATCATGTCCCACCTCTCCTGCTCCAAGGAAAACAATCCCAGTCTATCCAATCTCTGGCATGTTGCAGTACTGAGTCATTTTTTTTGGTTAAATAATTTTTATTCAAATTTTTCAACTACAAATTTTCTCCCGACAATAAAATAAACAGAGTATAAAAATAAACAGAAAGAACCCCCCCACCCCAATACAAAGCAATAAATTAATAACAACACAAAAAAAAAGAAAGTAGCAGACAAACAGTCGCAAAAACAAACCCCCTTAACAGATCCCTAACCCCCCTCCGGGGTTGCTGCTGAGAATGACCACCCTCTAACCCTCCGCCAGAAAATCGAGAAAGGGCTGCCACCGCCGGAAGAACCCTTGTACCGACCCCCTCAGGGAAACTTGACCTTCTCCAGCCTGATTAACCCAGCCATGTCATTAACCCAGGCCTCCGGGCTCGGGGGCTTCATGTCCCTCCACTGCAAAAGAATCCTACGCCGGGCTACTAGAGATGCAAAGGCCAGAATGCCGGTCTCTCTCGCCTCCTGCACTCCCGGCTCCGATGCTACCCGAAATATCGTGAGCCCCCAGCCCGGTTCCACCCTGGAGCCGACCACCTTGGACAGGGTCCCCGCCACTCTATTCCAGAACCCCTCCAATGCCGGACACGCCCAGAACATGTGGTATGGTTCGCCGGGCCCCCCGAGCACCTCCCACGTCTGTCCTCCCCCCCCCAAAGAACCGGTTCATCCTGGCCCCAGTCATGTGCGCCCTATGCAGCACTTTCAGCTGTATCAAGCTGAGCCGTGCGCAAGAAGAGGACGAATTCACCCTCCCCAGTGCGTCCGCCCACGTCCCCTCATCGATCTCCTCCCCTAGCTCCACCTCCCACTTCGCTTTCAGCCCTTCCACCGAGGCCTCCTCTTCCTCCTGCATCACCTGATTAATTGCCGAGATCCTACCCTCGCCGACCCATGTCCCCGAGAGCACCCTATCCTGCCATCCCCTAGGCGGCAACAGCGGGAACTCCGCCACCTGCCGCTTAACAAACGCCCTAATCTGCATATATCTAAAATTGTAGACCCCACTTCCCCTCCAACTCCTCTAAAGTTGCAAACTTCCCATCGAGGAAAAGGTCCCCCATCCGCCTGATGCCTGCCCTATGCCAACTCAAAAACCCACCATCAATTCTCCCTGGTGCAAAAGCAGTGATTGCCCCGTATTGGGGCCCACACTGAGGCCTTCACTGCCCCCCTATGCCGCCTCCACTGTCCCCAAATTTTGAGGGAAGCCACCACTACTGGACTCGTAGAGTACCTTGACGGGGGAGTGGGAGCGGGGCCGTCACCAGCGCCTCCAAAGTTGTGCCCACGCAGGACGCCGCCTCCAACCTCTTCCATGCGGCACCCTCCCCCTCCATCACCCACCTATGGATCATTGCCACATTTGCAGCCCAGTAGTATCCACACAAGTTGGGCAACGCCAACCCACCTATCTCCCTGCCTCGTTCTAGGAATACCCTCCTCACCCTCGGGGTCTTGCGCGCCCACACGAACCCCAGAATACTCCTGTTGACCCTCCTAAAAAAGCCTTCGGGATCGATATGGGGAGGCACTGGAAGAGAAACAAGAACCTCGGGAGCACTGTCATCTTAACTGACTGGACCTTACCCGCCAAAGACAGTGGCAACGCGTCCCACCTCCTGAACTCTTCCATCTGTTCCACCAACCTCGAAAAATTTAGCCTATGCAGGGCCCCCCAGCTCCTAGCTATCTGGACCCCAAGATATCTAAAGCTCCTCACCGCCCTCTTCAATGGGAGCTCTCCTATCTCCCTCTTCTGGTCCCCCGGGTGCAGCACGAACAGCACACTCTTCCCCACGTTGAGCTTATAGTCCGAAAAATCCCCAAACTCCCCAAGTATCTTCAGCACCTCTGGCATCCCCTCCGCCGGATCCACAATGTACAGCAGTAAATCATCCGCGAACAGCGACAATCGGTGCTCCCCCCCCCCCCCCCCCCCCCCCCCCCCCCGCACAATCCCCCTCCAGTTCTTCGAGTCCCTCAGTGCCATGGCCAAGGGCTCAATCACTAACGCAAAGAGCAGGGGGGACAAGGGGCACCCCTGCCTCGTCCACTGGGACAGCCAAATGTCTTCCGACCTCCTCCCATTCATCACCACGCTCGCTACCGGGGCACTATACAGCAGCCTCACCCAGCTAATGAATCCCTCACCAAACCCAAATCTCCTCAACACTTCCCACAGGTAGCTCCACTCCACTCTATCGAAAGCTTTCTCCACATCCATCGATGCTACTATTTCTGCCTCCCCATCCGCGGACGCCATCATCATAACATTGAGTAGCCGCCGCAGTCTCCCCTTCACAAACCCCGTTTGGTCCTCGTTTTACAACATCTTCCACCCTCCTGGACAGTATCTTGGCCAACAACTTTGCATCCACGTTGAGGAGCGAGATTGGCCTATAGGACCCACATTGGAGGGGGTCCTTATCCCGCTTCAGGATTAGTAAGATTATTGCTCTAGACATCGTCGGGGGCAAGGCCCCCCACCCTCGCCTCATTCAGGGTCCTCACAAGCAGCGGGCCCAGCAGATCTGAAAATTTCTTTTAAAACTCCACCGGGAACCCATCAGGCCCCGGTGCTTTCCCGGTCTGCATGCTCCCCAGCGCCTCTATCAGCTCCTACAACTCGATTGGGGCCCCCAGACCCTCCACCCGCTCCACCTCCTCCACTCTTGGGAACTCCAGCTTATCCAGAAAGCGGTCCATCCCGCCCACCTCCCTAGGGGGCACCGACCAGTACAGCCCCTCGTAAAAGGATCTGAACACCCCATTAATGTCCCTACCACTCCGAACCAGGTTCACTCCTGCTTCTGTGGCTCCTCCTATCTCTCTCGCTGCCTCCCGCTTCCGGAGCTGGTGGGCCAGCATCTGGCTTGCCTTCTCCCCGTACTCATATACCGCCCCCTGCGCCCTCCTCCACTACGCCTCCGCTTTCCGGGTGGTTAGTATATCAAACTCCACTTGGAGACTGCCACACCTCCTCAAAAGCCCCTCCTCCGGGACATCCGCATACCTCCTGTCCACCCGTACCATTTCTTCTACCAACGTCTCCTTCTCAACCCTCTCTCCCCTCTCCCTGTGCGGGGGGGTCGTAGAATCCTGCCCCGCGTGTATAATGAGCTCCTGGTCAAAGCCTGTCAGTTCCCCCGCATATGGGTTATGTTATGATGATCATAACATTGATCGTGATGGATTGAGTAGATCGTCAAGCTAGCTGCATAAACTGGATAAGTAAAAGCACAAATTAAAAACTGATGTCAAATACGAGATCTGGTGACGAGATGCATACAAGTAAACTAAATTCTGCAAGAGCCACAAGGACGTTCGCTACTTACAGACGAGACAGTGCAATCTCAAGTCCAGCGCTGGGGAGAGATTGACCCAAGGGAGTCCCTCAGTGATTCTCTTCTTTCAGAATAAACAAACTACATTTCTTTTCCTTCCTATTTAACAGCTGTCTAGGATGTATTAGGGTGAAAACCTAATCTAACTGCTCTTGGTTGCTGGTCTGCACATAAACTCTCTGTTTCCCAGAGAACTGAAATTGTTTTAAGTCAATTTCATGCTGTGAACAAAATGAATTCCGCGAAGAAAATCACACTGAAAGGTAAATGTAACTGATCAGCCCACTCCAACACGTACCACATTACATGACTCCATCCTCACACACATTGAGTTTCATAGCATTACATGGAATATACAGTTCTGCAACAGGACTTCTGTCTGAACCAGCCCATTGCAAAATGTGGATAGTATATTGAGATGGATGGAAAACTGGTTGTTGGCAGACAGGAAACAAAGAGTAAGAATAAGCCACTTTTTTTCCAAATGGCAGGCTTTGACTAGTGGGGATTGATACTGGGACCCCAGCTATTCACAGTGTATATTCATGATATAAATGAGAGAATTAAATGTAATATCTCCAAATTTGCAGATGACACAAAGCGGAAGGGGGCGGGGGCCGGGGGGAGTGGGGGGGGGGGGGGGGGGGGGGGGCTGAGATGTGAGGAGGATGAAGAGATGCTTCAGTGTGATTTAGAGTTGAGTGAGAGGGCAAATGAATGGCAGATGTTGTATAATGTGGATAAATGTGAGGTTTTCCACTTCAGTAGCAAAAAAGGGCAGAATGGTTATAGATTCAGGAAGAGGAATATGCAATGAGAGCTGGGTGTCCTTATACACAATCGCTGAGAGTAAGCATGCAGTTGCAGCAGGCAGCTAAGAAGGCAAATGGTATGTTGGATTTGAGTACAGGAGCAGGGATGTATTATAGAATCATAGAATTTACAGTGCAGAAGGAGGCCGTTCAGCCCATCAAGTCTGCACCGGCTCTTGGAAAGAACGCCCTACTTTAGCCCACGGCTCCACACTACCTCCGCAACCCAGTAACCCCACCTACCTTTTTGGACACTAAGGGCAATTTAGCATGGCCAATCCACCTAACCTGCACATCTTCGGGACTGTGGGTGGAAACCAGAGCACCCAGAGGAAACCCACGCAGACACGGGGAGAACGTGCAGACCCCACATAGACAATGACCCAAGCTGGAATCGAAACTAGGACCCTGGAGCTGTGAAGCAACTGTTCTAACCATGGTGCTACCGTGCTGCCCTAACTGTCTTGTTGCAATTATACAGGACCTTGCTGAGACCACACCTGGAATATTGTGTGAAGTTTGGTCTCCTTATTTGAGGAAGGATATTCTAGCTATAGAGGGAGTGCAGTGAAGGTTACCAGACTGATTCAAACGATGGTGGGACTGATGTATGAAGAGAGATTGAATCGGTTAGGATTATGTTTGCTGGAGTTTGGAAGAATGAAGGGGGATCTCAAAAAAATCTATAAAATTCTCACAGGATTAGACAGGGTAGATGCAGGAAAGATGTTTCTGATGGCGAGGGAGTCCAGAACCAGAGGTCACAGTCTAAGGATACGGGGTAAACACATTTAGGACTGAAATGAGGATACATTTTTTCACCCAGAGAGTGATGGGCCTGTGGAATTCTCTCCCACAGAAAGCAGTTGTCCAAAACATTGTGGGCGACATTCTCTAATCCCGCGGCAGAGTGTCAACGCCATCGTAAACGCCGTCGCATTTTACGACGACGTGAACGGGTTGACCCGACGACTAATTCTGTCCCGCAAAAGGGGCCAGCATGGCACTGGAGCAGTTCACGCCTTTCCAGCTGCTGATCCCGGCGTGAACTGGGCGCCGCAGAATCCGCGCATGCGCAGTGGCACCGCCGCCAACATGTGCATGCACAGTGGCTTCCTTCAACATGCCTGCCCTGACGCAACATGGCGCAGGACTACAGGGACTGGTGCGGAGGAAAGGAGGACCCCAGCCAGAGAGGCCGGCCCGCCGATCGGTGGGCCCTGATCACGGACCAGGCCTCATCGGAGGCCACCCCCTGGGGGTCGGAATCCTCTCCCTCCCTCCCCCAGAGGCCGCTCCCCGACCCTTCCACGCCGAGGTCCCACGGCTGAGAGCAGGTGTGGATGGCGCCAGCGGGACTCGGCGTTTTTATGATGGCCGCTTGGCCCATTCCGGGCCGAGAATTGGAGGGCCGGCTGCCTATGGCAGCCCCTGACCGGCGCCGCGCCAACCCCGGCAGCTCCATTGGCACCCCAACCACGGCGGCGCCAATGGTGCCGATTCTCCGCTCTGCAGAGAATCGCGTGCCGGTGTCGAGGTGGCGTGGCGCGATTCGTGCCGGTCACAGGGATTCTTCGGCCCGGCCCCGGGCAGAGAGAACCTTTTCAAGAAGGAGCTCTTGGGGTGAAAGGGACCAAAAGAATGGGATTAGGCTATTCAGTTGAATGATCATCCATGATCATAATGAATATCGGTGCAGGCTCGAAGGGCTAAATGGCCTCCTCCTACTCCACACACACACACACACACACACACACAGATACACAATTCAAGTTTAGGCAAATTAATCTACTTTTCAATTACATCACTTTTGCTCTTGAGTTTTTTTTAACAGCCTTATTAACCTGCGCCACTATACTGTTCATGATTTCAGTGTTTGCATTGGTGAACCTATTGTTCCTCTATCATTTCAATTCTTATTTTACCCCGTCAAGGCTGTGAGTCTCTATCGTTGAAGGGATCTGGTGACTAGTTTGCAGACAGCGCTTCCCGTGTCCCCCCCAGCTAGGCTTGTGGCGACATAACCACCAAAGGAGTGCCCTTTTAGAGTGGCAACTGGAAAGTAGGTGGGAGCAGGTCAATTCACAGATTCAGCACAGGAGGTGACTGTGAGGTCCCTGGTGGCATCACATTAGGTGTCAGAATGCATGGGGGACTCAACCCTGAAGACGAGTGAAATTGGAATTAAACCCCACACTCAGGTAGCACGTTGAACACAAGATGGCTGGAAGATCAAGGCCACTGCTTATAGAAGTCTGGCTGTCAGATATAAGTGTATGGGTGACTGGTTGGTCAGGATGGAAGGCTTGTTTAATCCACAGCCCATGAGAGCTGGGGGAATGAAGGTGCCCTTTAAGGATGAAGTTGATTGCAAATTTCAGTCTTCACATGCACCAGGTGAACCTCATCTGCCACAAGGGGAAGTCAGTTGCCGAATCAGCTCCCTGACTCTTACTTAACGAGTTAAATGTGCTAATTTAGTCAGCATTGCAATACATGTGTGTGCCACTGACTGATGCCCAATTGTTAATCCCTTTAATCACATTTTGATTTGATGTTTTAATGTTTCATTTGTTATTTGATTTTCTTGAAGACAGGTTTTCTTTAAGGGGCTGCCCTACTACACTGTACCTCCGATTATTCAATTTAGTTTAATTGGTTTAAACCCAAAGGGGAAAGAGGGTGAGGCCACTGTCAGGACTCCTCATTGCTTACTTTGATGTTCCCATCCTTTCGGCTTTTGATTCGGGAGAATCGTGGAGCCAATCAAGCTGGCAATTCTTTTGATTGCAAGCAAACAGCAGCAGCAACATTGATGTGCTCCTGCATGCGCCCAGGACCAACATCCTGCAAAGGAGGGGAAGGCTGGACCTACTGTGAGCAGGGCCACAAATGGTGGAGCTTCGGAGGAGACACTACCGGCCATGGGTATTCCTCCACAGAACTTCCTACCACCAGATGTCAGAGATCCAGTGTTGGAGGAGACTGCGTCTGTCCCGGAAGATGGTGGACAACTTGTGCCATGTGATGCAAGAGTTGGCATCACATGGACTCGGTGGTCACCCTGCGCAGGAGGAGGAGGAAGGGCTTCAGACGATGGTGAGGCCCGCAGGGCTAGAGATGCCCTCATAGCCTCTCGGTGTGGGATGTAACAACCTCTCCCACCATGGAGTCTGACATCCACTCACTACTGTGGTGCCTGAGGGAGGTCACCATGATAGTGGCTACATTCCTGTGCAGGGCACTAAAGCGGTTGGCTGGACACTGTAGGAGAATGATGATGACTTGCAGTGAGGACACAGCAATGCTCCTCTCGTCCTCGGTGAAATATCATACTCCTGCCTGACAGAGAGCTGTACGCGACCTGCCAACGTACAGGCTTATCTTGGGGCCCAGAGAGGCTGGATGACACATATCAGCTGCTGCTGCTTCCTCCGAGTTCAGCGTTTCTGGTGATTTTCTCCACCTACTGATGAGATGGACAGACTCTCTACACGTTTTCAGTCTTTGGCATCCTCGTCACTAGAGAATGCTGGAATATACGAGAGGTCTGAGCATTGGTGTTGGCCAGGATGGGGCGGAGGAGGACTGTTTGGTCTGTTTGGTCAAGCACCGGCGCGGCTTTACTGCATCGTCAGTGTGGGAAGTGGGAGAGATATAGCATTGCCATTGTCACACTGCAGAGGGATGAAGTGCCAAGTTTGCACAGGGGTTTGTGGCGCATGGCTCCATGACAGGACATTGTGGGATAACAGCATGGGTCAGCAGTTATTTTTAATGTTTTAAAAAAGATTTGGAGTACCCAATTATTACATGCCAAGTGTGGGAAGCCATGAATTGGTTGGGAGAGAGATGGGCATGGAAGTGTGATAGGTGTGAAGGGGTGCAGCGGCAGACATGAGGAGACAGGTTTATCTTGGCTGCACAAAGAAGGTCATCCATCTTTTTCAGTACTGTACCCCCATCCTCTTACGGAGAAAGCTGGCGGTAACCATCGTGCCGTCAGCCTCCCAGACAGGGTGGTGACCTTGCTTGCTGGGCGTCTAGCCGATTGCGGCAGAGGATGTCACGTCTCTGCTCTACACCATCCAGAAGTTTAGTGAGGGCTCCCTCCGTGAAACATGGTCCTGTCTTCTGGGCAGCCATCTCCCCAACTGGACTTATAACACCTGCTGGGGAGGCATTTAAAAGGAGCTGGTTGCAGAGATTAAGTTTTCCCAGGGCGAGCAAATCAGGGGCAAGCTGCCCCAAACGTGGTGTGAATCACGTGGAAAAAAAATTCTGTGGAAGAGGTGAATATACAGTGAATTTTCACACCATCAACAGGATTCTCCCTGGTTTTCTTGCTGGGACCACCGATGCCGTGAAAAATTATTGGAAAATTCCACCCAATATGGCATTAAGCAATATTTGATGTGCCAACACTGATCTTACCTGAGCATTGTATTTGCATTTTATAAAGGCAATTTTTTTCGTTTTATGGGATGTGTTCTTCACTGGCAAGGCCAGCATTCATTGCTCATCCCTACTTGCCCTTTAGAAGGAGGTGCTGAGTGGTCTTCATGAACCACTGCAGTCCATTTGGTAGCGGTACATCCACATTGCTGCTGGAAAGGGGTTTTGAACCCACCACAGGGAAGGAACGCTGATATACTCCAAGCTGGGATGCTGTGTGCCTTGCAGGGGAACTTGCACGTGATGGTGTTCCCAAGTGTCTGCTGCCCTTGTATTTCTAGCTAGTAGAGTTTGCGAGTTTGGAAGGTGCTGTCAAAGGAGTCTTGATGAACTGTTGGAGTGGATCTTGTAGGTGGTACACACTGCTGCCACTGTGCACCAGCGGTGTAGGGATTGAAGTTGGTGGATGGGGTGCTTCACTCTGGATGATGTAGAGCTCAAGTCTCGTTGGAGGTCCATACACCCAGGCAAGCTTAGGTGTAAAAAAATAAAGGCAATTGAAAAATTTTAGTCCAGTCCTTAAACCATGTGTTGGTAAACTAAGGAAAGTAATATAAAAATCAGGATATTCAATCCTTTTCCAAGGTTTTGAATGTTTTGCCACTTTGGCGCCTTCCATCATCTACACATTGAAACAGTCACCACGATGGTTGTCCTTCTCCCGCATGAAGCAGCTCACTTAAGTTACCTCAAATTCTAAACTGCATTTCTAAACTGTTTTAATAACAGTTACATGTGCAACAAAGTTGGCCACTGACCATGTTGTACTTTGTAACCTTGCTATGTCCACATATTGGTCAAATTAATTCACCAAGAGAGCAAACCTTGATTTGTCACTTCTAGTATTTTCTCCACCTCTGGAAAATATGTCAATGAGGTGGGGAGAGGCTTAGCTATTGTTACATCATTCTTATGTAACTTTTATGATTAATTACCCCTCCTTATTTAAGCTCAGTTCACTTGTGCACAATATAAAAAGGAGTGCTGACAGCATGCCAAAAGCATGATAGGAGAATTAAATTAGAATTTGTATTAGATTTTTGTCCACTTCACAATATGTTTGCAAATATAAAATCCTTCAGGTAGCACAATGCTTCCCAGAACATTTTCAGATGTGACCCCATTTTAACAGTTGAAAATTAATGTAAGTTCAGACACCAACATAAAGCAAAAGTAGCATGGTAACACTCAGTATATAATTATTAGTAAAGTCGCCATAGTCCCAGATGACCATAGGCTGCTTTCCCCTTTGAGAGGGAGTTCTGACTGGTGGTGATTTAACCTGAGGATCACCACACCTCAGGCAAGGGGCAAGGTTGAGAAAGTGGGGCTTCATGAATAATCGCAGCCTACGGGAATTGAACCCTCGCTGATGGCCCCACAGCACAAACCAGCCTTCCAGCCAACTGAGCGAAAAAACCCCCTTGAAATTATTAAAGTCTATGTGTTATAGATAAACACACAATATTATAGGATTATAGTAATTGCCATCGAGGGAGTGTTCAAAACACGGTTCAATGAGCTGATAATCAGCTTAGAAATCCTTCCGCCTCGACCCCACTATTACCCAACTAAAAAGAACTTATTACATAAGTAAATCAGTGTTACAACATATTACACAAGTACGTCAGTTGTACAGACTTTGAATAATGCTGAACAGAGATATCTGTTGCCAAAACATTTAGTCTTGCACCCATCAGGACGAATTTCAAAGGAAAGGCAAAGTATCTAAACAAAAATGATCAACAGAAAAAAGCAAGTCATTCCATGCTACTATCGTGCAGTAGCTACGTCAGTGGCATTTTCTATTGACGGGATGCTCAAACGTCAAAAAAAATGTTTAGCCTACTACGCTTTGAGAAATGTCATGTATGAATTTCAATGTCAGTGTGATGACAGGTGTGTAGGCCGAACATCCCAATGATTGGATATGTTGCTTCAGTTGTTCATAATAAACAGACTACAGACCGTACTCAAGCAGCCTGAACTTGCAATACCCAAATGAAACATCTCCTGTTCGATGTGATTATGTGATTGACCAACACTTGCTGAACAAACCTGAGTGTGCTATTGGCTACCAATTGAAGATTATCAGTCGAGCTTGCAATGTGGCTCATGTATGTTTGCTCGAAGTGGAATGCATTCATTTGCAGGGATCTGTTCTCTGCAAACAAAAGGAATATGTTCAGGCCATATGCCTTTTTACAATTACTCAGGAGCCATGGGAGCCCATAATTCCCGTGAAAATGCTGAGACCAATTGGCGTTGACTTGATAATCAATCAGTGCAACTGGGGCTGATTTAGCACACTGGACTAAATCGCTGGCTTTTAAAGCAGACCAAAGCAGGCCAGCAGCACAGTTTGATTCCCGTACCAGCCTGCCCGGACAGGCGCCGGAATGTGGCGGCTAGGGGCTTTTGAAAATGAAATGAAATGAAAAATGAAAATGAAATGAAGATCGCTTATTGTCACGAGTAGGCTTCAATGAAGTTACTGTGAAAAGCCCCTAGTCGCCACATTCCGGCGCCTGTCCGGGGAGGCTGGTACGGGAATCGAACTGTGCTGCTGGCCTGCCTTGGTCTGTAGTACAGTAACTTTTCACAGTAACTTCATTGAAGCCTACTCGTGACAATAAGCGATTTTCATTTCAACTCCCATAGTACAAATCTTTGCGATTGTTTGAAATTTGTCATTCTTGTCTTTGTTGTAATGAGTAATGAAGTGCCTTCAGAAGCATGTCTCTCTTTTGAGTAAAAATGTGAGTTTCTACAGTACTCGGTAAAAATGTTTTTATTTTATGTACTCATCAGTATAATACTTCTTCGGAGCTGCACAAGCTGATGGCCCTCGCCCATGAAGCAGCAGTTACTATTGATTTGCATTTGTATTCAGCATTACTGAACTTCAGCAATATCAGACCAAAGTTCCCTTAAGGCCGTCTTGATATCATTGATTATAATGGAGGGCAAGTTGGCTAAACTTTTAATTTTCCACTGAAGATTTCAGCCTGTTTCCTCACATCAACCCCCCCCCCCCCCCCCCCCCCCCCCCCCACACACACACACACACTGTAATCAGCCCCTCTCACACACTTTAATCAGCTCCTCTTTCCCCATGCACACAGACTGTGATCAGTCCCTCTCCCCCTCCACAAACTCGGTCATCAACCACTCTCCCCCACAAGCACTGTGATCATCACCTCTCCTCCACACACTCTGTAATCTCCCCCCCCCCCCCGCCCCCCACGCATGCAGACTGTAATCAGCTTCTGTCTTCCACCAGTGCACACACTGTAACCAGCGCCAACCTCTTCTCTTACAACCCCTCTACACACACAGCCTGATGGCCCAAATCCCAGCCGGAGCCTGAACCAGTGTGCACCCATGTCCCTGCAGGTGCCATTTCTAAATGGTGTTGAGAAGAATAAAACCCCAAGTTCAAGAGCTGAGGAAGGCAAGGGTTGGCTGGACACCACCTGAGCACCAGTGTGGGGTGCAGTCGCTGAGGAAGGCAAGCTCACCCCCCCCCCCCCCCCACAGTCGCTGCTTTTGTGACCCCAAGTGGGGTCATGGCCCAGATTTTGGGAACCACAAAAGTAGCACGTGCTTGTCACACTGGAGATTACATATGTTGGTGTGTTAAGATTATGAGAAAAAGAAAGCCAATAATTTCCAGCTGGTTGCATGTGACCTGTTGCTGTGCAAATGTCTACAAACATCCCTCGCCAGCAACAATTAACCTCTGATTGACCTGAGTCTTTAAAAGGCTTCAAGTAATACAGTTCTCCCTCAGTAGCAGAATAATACTTTGTGAAATCTTGTCCTGATGGTCATCATTTCACTTACTGTTACTATTACTATGAGGGATCACACGCATGTATTTTTCTGTCATGATAATTCTAGAAATTGCTATTAGCACCAGCTGAGCAGCAATCTTATTTGTAGCTTTTTTTGAAAATGGGCAGTTGAACCATACATGTTCAAAAGATAACAAGAAACAGGAGCAGGAGTTGGCCATTCAGCCCATTGAGCCTATTCTCCTCTCAATAAGATCATGCTTTATCTGAATGTGGCCTTAACTGCATTTCCTGCTTGTCTTCCATCATCCTTCATGCACTTGCCAATGAAACATTTTTCTAAGTTAGCCTTGAATATGATGATCCCTGGAATGGCGGGTCTAACATATGATGAACGGCTGAGGATCCTGGGATTGTTTTCATTGGAGTTTAGAAGGTTAAGGGGAGATCTAATAGAAACTTACAAGATAATACATGGCTTAGAAAGGGTGGACGCAAATAAACTGTTTCCGTTAGGCGAGGAGACGAGGACCCGTGGGCACAGCCTTAGAATTAGAGGGGGTAAATTCAGAACAGAAATGCGGAGACATTTCTTCAGCCAGAGAGTGGTGGGCCTGTGGAATTCATTGCCGCGGAGTGCAGTGGAGGCCGGGACGCTAAATGGCTTCAAGGCAGAGATAGATAAATTCTTGATGTCGCGAGGAATTAAGGGCTACGGGGAGAATGCTGGTAGGTGGAGTTGAAATGCCCATCAGCCATGATTGAATGGCGGAGTGGACTCGATGGGCCGAATGGCCTTACTTCCACTCCTATGTCTTATGGTCTTATGGTCTTATAAATTCAATGGGCCCATCTGCCACTGCTCTCTATGGAAGGGAATTCCAAAGACTAACTATCCTTCGAGAGATGAAATTGCTCCTCATTTTTGTCTTCAACCCTTATTTTTAAACCTTTTCCCCTTGTTCTAGATTCCCCCATGAAATGGCATAATTTCCTAAGATCTACGCAGTTAAATACCCAGAGAATCTTAGATGTTTCAATTGAATCACATTTCATCCTTCTAAATTCCATTGAGTATAGACCCAATCTGCTCAACCTTTCTCTATCCCAGGAATCAACCCCTTCATCGCAGGAATCAGCCTGGTGAACATCTTCATTGAATGCCAAGGGGTGGTTAGGCTGTCTTGTTGGAGGTAATCCTTCCTTTAAACATGTATGGTGCATATTCAACAGCCCAAGCCTGGATATCATACAGCTGTTACAACATGCATGCATGGACTACTTCATTATCGAAGGAATTACAGATTGAGTTGAATAATAATAATAATTATTATTATTTGTGTCATAAGAAGGCTTACATTACACTTCAATGATGTTACTGTACAATGCAATCATCATTCCTCTGACCTGAGAATGGAAGCAACGGGCGGGATTCTCTCAGCCCAGGACGGGGCCGGAGAATCCCCGCGACCGGCGCAATTCGAGCCATGCCGTCCCGACGCCGGGACGTGATTCTCCGCAGAGCGGAGAATCGGCGCTACTGGCGCCGGGGTGGTTGGTGTGGCGAGCGGTCTCCCCGCCGATTCTCGACCCGGGATGGGCCGAGTGGCCATCGTAAAAATCCCGAGTCCTGCCGGCGCCGTTCACACCTGCTCTCAGCCAGCGGGACCTCGGTGTTGAAGGGTCCGGGGGCGGCCTGTGGGAGGGTGGGGGGGGAGGGGGATGTCCGACCCCAGGGGGGCCTCCGATGTGGCCTGGCCTGCGATTGGGGCCCACCGATCGGTGGGCCGGCCTCACTGGCTGGGGGCCTCCTTTCTTCCACGCCAGCCCCTATACTCTACGCCATATAGCGTCAAGGCCGGCATGTTGAAAGGAGCCACTGCGCATGCGTGCGTTGGCGCCGGTGCTACTGCACATGCGCAGACCACGTGGCGCCCAGTTCACGCCAGGATTAGCAGCTGGAGCGGCGTGGTCCACTCCATTGACGTGCTGGCCCCCTGTAGGGGCCAGAATTGCTGATCCTGAGGCCGTCTTGACGCCATCGAGAAACGCGACGGCGTTTCCGACGGTGTCAACACTTAGCCTCAGGATCACAGAACTCCGCCCAACGTGTTTGATAGGCAGTTGAAGATAGCTGGGTCTAGGACGATGAGCTGTGGGCTCATGAAGTAAAACCCAGGAATTGAGATGATTGGCCATCAATAACAATAACCATTTTCCTTTTTTTTATCAGATACAACACCATCACTGCAGAGTTTTCATCCAATCCCTATTGAGTTCAATTTTATTAGCGCTCCTTCATACCTTGCAGTCAAGGGTAAGAGCCCTCAGCTATTCAATTTGTGTCTATGCTTGGAACAAGGCTGTAATGAACTCTCGGGCCAAGCATTACTGCTAGAACAAATCTTGAGCATTGCCGAGCAAGTTCTTCTTGAGAGATGATTTTTACTTGATAACACTGTTGATCGACTCCTTCCATGACTGGGACTATGTTGATAAGACAGTAATTTGACTGTTTGGATTTATCCTGCTTTTCTGTGGGCAATTTCCAAATCATCGGGTTGTAATTGTACTAGAATAGCTGAGGTGGATGGTGCGTTATTTCTGGAGCACAGATCTTCAGCACTACAGCTGAGATGCTATCAAAACTAATAGACATTGCTGTGTCCAGTGCATTCATCCATTATTTGATATGGCATGGTGAATCAAATTGGCTGATTAATGCCATTTGTGATGGTGGGAATGTGGGAATCACATGAGGCAGACATTTGTGGCCTGAATATACTTTAACCTTGTCTTGTGAATTCATGTCTGTGCTGCGCCGTTGAGAGCAGGGGTGTTCTACTGTTGGATGATTAATTGACCACCACTATTTTTTTTTAAAATAATTTTTATTCAAGTTTTTCAACAACAAATTTTCTCCCCACAGTTAAAGTAGACAAGGTGTGGTTCTACACCGAAACAAGAAAAGAACTCCCCCCCCCCACCAAAACAGAATAATAAATAATAACAAACAACAATACAAGAAAGAAGAAAATAACAAGCCCACCGTCGCAAAAACAAACCCCCTTAACCAGCCCTGAACCCCCCCCCCCCCCCGTACCTCCCCCCCCCAGGTTGCTGCTGAGACTGACCACCCTCTACCCCTTCGTCAGGAAATCAAGAAAGGGCTGTCACCACCGAAATAACCCCTGTACCCTGTACCGACCCCCTCAGGGCAAACTTAACCTTCTCCAGCTTGATAAACCCAGCCATGTCGTTGGCCTCCGAACTCAGCCCAGGCCTCCGAACTCGGGGGCCGCGTATCCCTCCACTGTAACAGAATCCTGCGCCGGGCTACTAGAGACGCAAAGGCCAGAATGCCGGCCTCTCTCGCCTCCTGCACTCCCGGCTCCGAAGCTACCCCAAAGATCGCGAGCCCCCAGCCCGGCCTAACCCTAGACATGACCACTTCAGACAAAGTCCCCTCCACTCCCTTCCAAAACCCCTCCAAGGCCGGACATGCCCAAAACATATGGGTGTGGTTCGCTGGGCCTCAATTGACCACCACTATTGATGTAAAAGCGAAATACTGTCGATGCTGGAGATCTGAAATAAAAATATAATGTTTCGGAACAATCAGCAGCTCTGGCAGCATTCGTGAAGAAAGAAAAACAGTTAATATAACAGTATTAAATGCTGGCCTAGCCAGCAACGCCCACATCCCAAGAAAAAGACTATTTCTTGGAGTGCCCTAGGAGTGCAGGGCCTTGTAGAGTTCCGTTCTAGTGGGATTGCTCACATTCTGTGTCCAAGTGAATGGTGAGAAAGTGAAAAATAATATCCTAACAATAATAGTCATAATTTCACTAATGAATTTTAGATCTCCTTATTCAAATGTTTAAATAAATACAGTATGTCAGAATTTAAAATAATCACAGGGCGCCATGGTAGTACAGTGGTTAGCACTGCTGCCTGACAGCTCCAGGAACCCGGGTTCAATTCCCGCCTCCGATGGCTGGCTGTGTGGACTTTGCACATTTTCCATGTGCCTGCGTGGGTTTCCTCCGGGTGCTGCGGTTTCCACCCACGGTCCAAAGATATGCAGATTAGGTGGGTTGGCCATGCTAATATTGTCCAAAAAGGTTCGGTGGGGTTACGGGGATAGGGGCGGGGGTTGGGCCTCAGTAGGGTGCTCTATCGGAGCAAAGGCTAGTGCAGACACGATGGCCAAATGGCCTCCTTTTGCAGTGTAGGGATTCTATGATTCTATGAGTCCTTCTTCGGAATGGGTTCCAAAGATGAGTCTCATTAGGCTTGAAACATTAACACTATTTCTCTCTCCACAGATTCTACCAGAGTACGTTCTGTTTTTATACCATGATTTGTGACTGGATGTAGCAGGGCTGCAGAGCTCTAATCTGATCCATTGGTTGTAGAATTACTCAATTCTGTCTAGCATGCTGTTAACGCTGCTAAGCATACATGTAGTGCTGTGTTCAAAGCTCATTGAACCAAAGTTGATCATTCAGCCTAATAGTAATCGAGGACTGATAGATATTAAGGTCCCTCACCCAGAGTATATTCTGTGCCATGTTTAGCCTGAGTGCTTTCTCCAAGTAGTGGTGGTGGTAGTGAAGTAGTCCTGATTCAGTGAATTAGATATCAATCGGAAGTCCACCCCTGGAGATGGAAAGAGAGGGAGAAGTTTAAAAAGGAAAGGGGAGAGTGAGTATGGGACCATTTATAGGATGGGATGAAGATACATGTGACACTTAGATAATGGAATAAGGACAGCAATTTCTATTGATGCTAAAAACCTGTGATCCTGTTCTGCTACCACTCAGTTACTTCTTTTCCTTTTGGAATTCATGTGGTCAGGAAATAAGTAAACAATGAGTGGATGACTCGACGAGTATCAGTGCAGCTGGGACACCCACAGTTGTGCTGTAGCACTGACAGGTCTGGCAGAAAAAACATCAAACAGAAGGGGATTGGCTCTTTTGCTCTTCCTTCTAACAACTGATCTTTGTTTTGCCAAACATACTGGAAACAACCTTGTGGGCCACACTCCTATCTTCATCAAACTTGCCTGCTTCTTTACAGGCCTACAGTATGTTGAGGCTACCAGAGAATTCTGGTGGGTGCCAGCTTACCAGAAACAGCTGGAAGAAATTCTTGAGTCGTTCTCCTTGCCTCAGCAAATTCCCAAGACTTTTTGGAATAGCAAGAACACCCAACGTAAATGATCCATGCATCAAAATCTACACTTCCTTACCCTAATTAGAACCTCAAATTCACCACAAACGTCGATCATGGATTTTCAAGGCCCAAGTGTCAGTAGGCTGTTTGACTATAGGGAGCATCACAGTGAAGTCTAATTCAGTCATTACATGTAGACTTCCTGCAAGTATAACAAAGGGAAGAGAATAACTAGGGAAAGAGTTAGGCCCATTAGGGACCAAGGGGGCAATCTGTGGGTGGAGCTGGAGGACATTGGTAGGGTGTTGAATGAATATTTCACATCCATCTTCACCCAAGAGAATGAAGATGTAGGGATGGAACTCGGGGAGAGGGACTATGAGGTTCTTGAGCAAATTGACAGAGGGAGTGACAAGGGGCGGGATTCTCTGAAAATGGGGCTATGTCCCCACGCCGGTGGGAAACCCGTGCCAACGACTCCTGCATCAATGGCTCCCCAAGGTGAGGAATTCTCACCTTTCTAGAGGGCTAGGTTGTCGCCGGAGTCGTCCCTGCTGCTCCATCCAGCACTCCGGCGCGAGTTTGCGTGTGCGCGGAACGGGCGGTGTGATCTTGCGCATGCGCGGAACAGGCGGCGTATTTCCACGCATGCGCGGACCAGCCGCTGTATTTCCGCACATGCACGGTTCTCTTCTCTGCGCCGGCTCTCAGGCAATATGGCGGAGCCCGACAGGGACCCGGTGCGGAGGAAAGAAGGCCCCCACGGAAACAGCCCACCTGCAGGATTGGTAGGCCTCGATCGCGGGCCAGGCCGCCGTTTGGGCCCCTGCCAGGTCTCGCCGTGCATGAGGTGAGTAATTCACGCAGACGGGACAAGCCAAAACTGGGCGGCCATTCAGCCCATCGGGGCCCGGGAAATCACCAGGGGGCCGGTGTCAATGGCCCCCGACCGGCCTGGCGGGAATTCCGCTGGCCCCTGAAATACGGCGCTGGAAAACAGGGCATCAGGGTGGTGGGGTGGGATTCGCGCCTCGCCCCCGGGGTTTCTCCGTCCCGGTGGGGGGGTCGGAGAATCCCAGCCAAGGTATTTGAGGTGTTGGCAGGCTTAAAAGTGGATGAATCTCCAGGTCCGGATGAATTGTGTCCCAGGCTGCAGTGGGAGGCGAGGGACAAAATTGCAGAGGCTGTGAACCAAGTTTTTTATTTCTCTCTGGCCATGGCAGAGGTGCCAGAGCACTGGAGAATAGCTAATGTGGTCCCACTATTTAAGAAGAATTGTAGAGCTAAGCCAGGGAACTACAGACCAGTGAGTCTCATGTCAGTGATAGGGAAACTATTGGAGAAATTTTGAAGGGCAGAATCGATCTCCACTTGAAGTGGCAAGGTTTGGTCAGGGATAGTCAGCATGGCTTTGTCAGAGGGAGGTCATGTCTAAAAAATGTGATTAATTTTTTTGTGGCGGTGACCAGCTGTGTATATGAGGGTAATGCTGTTGATGCTGTTTGTATGGAACTCAGCAAAGCCTTTGACAAGGTCCCACATGGACAACTTATAAAGGAGGCAAATGCATATGGGATACAGGGCAATTTGTGAAAAAGGCATATGGGACACTTACCTTTATCAATCGAGGCATAGTTCGCAAAAGCAGGGAGGTCCTGTTGGAGTTGTATAGAATTTTGGTATGGCTACAGTTGGAGTGTGCCGTTCTGGTTGCCACATTATAAGAATGATGTGATTGCATTGGAGGGGGTGCAGAGGAGATTCACCAGGATGTTGCCTGGGATGGAAAATTTAAGCTTTACAGCTCCATGGTCCCAGGTTCGATTCCGGGCTTGGGTCACTGTCTGTGCGGAGCCTGCACATTCTCCCTGTGTCTGCATCGGTTTCCTCCGGGTGCTCCGGTTTCCTCCCACAAGTCCGAAAGGCGTGCTTGTTAGGTGAATTGGACATTCTGAATTCTCCACTCTGTGTACCCATACAGGTGCAGGAACGTGGTGACTAGGGGCTTTTCACAGTAACTTCATTGCAGTGTTTCTGTAAGCCTATTTGGGACAATAAAGATTATTTTTAAAAAAAGGTTGGATAGGCTTGGGTTGTTTTCGCTGGAACAGAGAAGATTGATCGAGCTGTACAAGATTATGAGGGACATGGACAGTGTGGGCAGCTGTTCCCCTTAGTTGTCCTCTTAGGTCAGTCACGAGGAGACACAAGTTCAAGGTGAGAGGCAGGAAGTTTAGTGGGATTGTGAGGAAAAGCTTTTTTACCCGGGGTTGGTGATAATCTAGTATGCACTGCCTGGGAGGGTGGTAAAGGTGGGTGGTGGGTTGCCTCGCATCCTTTAAAAAGAACCTGGATGAGCACTTGGCATTTGATTTGATTTGATTTATTGTCACATGTACCGAAGTACAGTGAGAAGTATTTTTCTGCCTACATAGTACGTATATAGAAGACAAAAAGAATAATCAACAGAGAACATTGACAAATGGTACATCGACAAACAGTGATTGGTTACAGTGAGGAACAAGGGGCCAAACAAATACATGATCAAGAGCAGCGTAGGGTGTTGTTCTTACAGGGAACAGATCAGTCCGAGGGAGAGTCGTCGAGGCGTCTTGTAGCTGTTGGGAAGAAGCTGTTCCTATGTCTGGATGTGTGGATCTTCAGAATGTTATGACTGTCATAACATTCAAAGCTATGGACCAAATGCTGGTAAATAGCATTAGGTAGGTAGGTCAGGTGTTTTTCACGTGTCAGTCCAGACTCGATGGGCTGAAGGGCCTCTTCTGCACTCTGTGATTCTGTGAACAGTGAAGTCGATTGTGCTGTCCTTGCCAACCTTACACCTATGATCATTTAAATCTGCCCAGAGAACTGTATTCCTGTAAGTTGTCATATCTTGAGGAAAAAAGGAAGTGAGGGTAGAAAATTGGAAGTAAAAAGGCTAGCGTAGAGAGGTAGCTTTCCCAGTGTTATTCTCCTGATACACTATTTGCTTTAGCAGTTAACAACTCTTTGGAGACAAGCTATCTTTATATAAATTGTGTTTTGTTGGCATTCAGACCCAGCTCTGACAGCTCATCCAGGACTGGCAGACTTCCAAGAGAGTATGTACACCAGGACAAGGGCTATTTGTTTCTGCTTTGTAACTAAATACCACTGCACTTACTAATAAGTATAAATAGACAATCATTTTCTAACAGGTTATTTGACCCTATTTGTTACTGTATCTTGTAGTCTATGAAACAAAAAAACTTGGTTGAAATCTACCTTGGTTTTTGCTTTTATTACTTACAATTTTATTTGTGGGTTTGAATTCATCAAAATGTTCCCAAAAGTGAACATTGAGCCTTCCCACTTTTTGGTGAAGTATTTTTTTTCTTTCCCAGGACATGAAACTAAAATGCCTTTGGTTCATTCTGAACATGTTCTTCCCTGACCAGTTTGCGATTGATCTCATTTTCTCTCCACTTCTTTTCAGTTTACTCCCCAGAGCACAGTCCCAAAGCCATCAGTTAATTGACAGACATTCTGCTCTTCCACTGTTAGTCTTGCTGTAAAAGGTTATCCCTTGGTGAATGAGATGTAACCTGGATTTTAATACTCTCACCGCCCCTGCAAAACTAACTTTATATTTGCGGAACGTCAAATTTCTCTATTTTGATTTTAAAAATCCACACATTTTAAAAATATTTGAAAGGATGTTTTTAATATTTTCATTTTTATCTTAATCCAATCGCTGTGATTTATTTTGCCATCTGAAAATTTAAATGGAAAAAATAAAGGCTATCCAATGCTTTTAACTTTGCGTTTTGTCGTGAGATTACTGTGATTGTCAGCCTGTCCTGCCCGGTGACATCACTGACGCTGGACACCTTACAATCCCCTTGATTTGACTTGGCACCAGATGTAATCTGCCAATGGGGAAGGGGCAAACTACGTCATGAGCTTTGGGGAAGTTTTCTTTGATGTCAGTGGTGAGAACTGCATCTGCACTGCTGATGGTAAAGTCCAGTCCATTATACTGATAACATGCTTAACATAGCCTCAGAGGAGCAGCTTCTGGTTGCACCATTTTGACTTCTCCTGACTTTTATTGTTTTCGCATTTAGTTAATTTTTCACTCAATCTGGAAATAGATAACTACAATGGCGATTACTGGTATGCTCATAGAATTTCAGTGCAGAAGGAGGTCATTCTGTCCATCGAGTCTGCACCGGCCCTTGGAAAGAGCACCCAACCTAAGCCCATACCCCCACCCTATCCCTGTAACCCAGTAACTCCACCTAAACATTTTTGGATACTAAGGGCAATTTAGCACGGTCAATCTGCCTAACCTGCACATCTTTGGACTGTGGGAGGAAACCGGAGCACCCGGAGGAAACCCATGCAGACAAGGGGAGAAAGTGCAAACTCTGCACAGACTCTGACCCAAGCCGGGAATCAATCCTGGGATCCTGGATCTGTGAAACAACTGCACTAACCACTGTGCTTTAAGATGGGGGACAAAATCCCAAGGAGCTTCTCAGGATCATCATCTTACAGTATGATGCGAGACTGAAGAACCACATAAGGAACTGTTAGAACAGATGACCAAAAGTTTGAGAAAAGCTGTAGGTCTTAAGGAGCGTTATAAAGGAAGGAAGAGAGGTAGAGATATAGGGGGGTTTATGGAGGAAATTCCAGGTTTAGCGCCTTGGCAGCTGATGGCATAATTTAAAACCAGGAATGCTTGGGAGGAAAGAAAGGGATGAGTGCAGATATCCGGAGGATGTAGGGGTTGGAGAGGATTACAGAGAAAAGGAAAGGCAGAGCCACAGAGGGATTTGAAAACAAATATGAGAATTTTTAAAGTCAAGGCATTGCTAAACTTAAGTGAGTGTGGTCGATGAACACAAGAAAGTGATGCATGAATGGGAATTGGTGTGAGTTAGAACATGGACAGCAGAGTTTTGGATGACTTCAAGTTGACAAATGTGGAAGGTGAGGAAGTCAACATTGGTCTTGAGGTAGTAGACAAGGGTTTCTGCAGCAATGGACAATGCTGGAACAGATTCAGGTGATATTATAGAGTTGGCTATAGCAATGGGGTATTGACATGGCTGAAAGCTCATGCCAGATTTGGCATCAAGGTTAAAAACAACCTGGTTCATCTTCAGAGACCTGTTTGGGAGTGGTGTCAGTGCATAGAGAACAGAGGTTGTACCACTGATTGAATGCAGGGGCATTGGTTTTTCCAATATTTAGCTGTAGGAAATTTCTGCTGATCCATTATTGGACGTTGGACAAGCAGTCTGACAAAGTATGGACTGTGGAGGGATCGAGCTGGTGCTCATTATATTACACTGTAGTTCATAACAATACATACAGCCAGGATAGTTCATTTCATGCCTATTACTTCCAAACATCCTAGGGAATGGACATGATATTGACTATATATGCTTGTAATATTTTAGAATGATAGAGCAGAGTAGGAGACCATTTAGCCCATTGTGCCTGTGTTGGATGAATTTCAATAGGAATGAAAATTTGGAGAGGCGTCTAATAAGCGGCTGAGCTGATATTGCACTTTTTATGTATAGTCAAAATTACCCTAAATCTCTTTCATTGGGAATTTACCTTTGGCATTTAAATCATTGGTGGAAATAATTATACTTGAATCCATTACTGAATATATTCTTTCTCTGGTTGATAACTGAAACTTTCCCATATTCTCTTTGGGCTCTGAAGATTTCCTCTATTATTAACTTGAAGGTGGTCCCAAAGTACCCGACTGCCACTTCGCACCTCATTTGACTCGACACCCTTCATGTGTGAACTTTGGCTGTGATCGACAGGAGGCTGTTCACCAAAGAGGATAAAACAACCAAATTGATACTGTGCTCGCCCAAAACTGCATGCATTCACTTTTCAGTCGGCATCAGTGGGTGGCTGCTTTCTACACCAAACCCGTTCAGATGATGGTACTTTGGCCAACCATTAGAATCTGCCCAATCAGGATCGATTGCTAAGCCATTAGGCGAGCTGCACAAACATCAGAGATGGCTCAGAAGAGTCAAACTTGTTTCCCGATATCTATTTTTCTGTTCATTTAAATTGTAACTAATATGTTATAAACAGGATGTTGAAAATAACAGAGAGTGAATTGAAACATTCCTAACACTGTACCCGGTTAGCTGGCTAACCTTGAACATTTGGCTAGCCCTTTTAAAGGCGACTGCAGCTGACATCGGAGTATGACCTGACTGGCCTTAAGCTGCCAAAAAAACGCTCCCACTAATTCCTTTTGAATATATTTCCAGTGGTTACTAAGTAGCTAAGGTTTTAATTACCGTGACCAATATATTCCATTACTCCAGCAATTGCCCTGTGTATCTGATTGTTCTTACTTTTGGGGGTTTTTAGAATGTGAAGCTGCCTCATCTGAACAGATGACCTTGCAACTCTCATGCTGGTACAGGATGTCAATGTTGACCCCTTGCCCTTGAGCAGTAATGTAACTCTCTTCCTCCTCCCACTGCCTTTATACAGTTACACTGCTGTCGATTGTTATTTTATTTGCACCAGCAAGCAATTTTCTTTGTTTATATTCCATATTATAAACCATCCATGTCTGAAAAGAAAGGCTGGGGAATGGCTTCGAAGTCCTTGCCACTCTGACTCCGCAGGAGTGATTCCACAACCATTGCCTCAGTTTGGAAGTGATACTCAGAAGGAACCCATTTCAGCAAACCACAGGAACCCAGCCTGCAATTTTCCATCCACTAATGTGCAGCTAATCACAAGATCCATTTAACTCGCAATGAAATCCCACAAACAGCAACTAGATCAACGGCTGACTAATTTATTTTGACTGAAAGAGGAATGTTGCTTCTTCTCGAGGTGCATTGGCATCACAGACTGAAATCCATAGTCTGCCAACATTTACGTGCTTGCTGAACCGGGCATGACCTGCTGAAATGGTCATCCTGATAATGCAAACCTCTAAATGGAAATAATCTAAAGATGGGAGTCGAAGAAAACATTTCTAATTAGAATTGACAGGGTTTGAGGTTATAAGGAACTTGTGGAGGTTTCCTACGGGTTCTCCGGTTTCCTCCCACAAGTCCTGAAAGACATGCCGTTAGGTGAATTGGACATTCTGAATTCTCCCTCTGTGTACCTGAACAGGTGCCGGAGTGTGGCAACTAGCGGATTTTCACAGTAACTTCATTGCAGTGTTAATGTAAGCCTACTTTTGACAATAAAGATCATTATTAATTGGAATTATTAGTCTGCATGTGAAGACCGGTCAGCGTATTCTGGCGCATGCGCAGGGGGTTGTCTTCTCAGCCATGGCGGAGCCCTACAGGGGCTGGCGTGGAAGGAAGGGGTGCCTCCCAGAGTTGGATCCCCCCCCGAGGACCGCACCAGCAGACTTACCTGCCAGGTCCCGCCGTGTGGGACCATGTCTAATCCACGCCGACAGGACTGGCCAGAAACGGTCAGCCGCTCGGCCCATCGGGGCCAGGAGAATTGCCAGGGGGGATGCTGCCAATGGCCCCCGACCGGCGTGGCGTGAATCGCGTCCCCACCCTAAAACTGGCAGCGGAGAATACGGCAGCTGGCGTCGGGGCGGGATTCGGGTCGCCCCCCGGATTCTCCAACCCGGCGGTGGGTCGGAGAATCGCGCTGACAAGCTTTGCAACTCTCACTTATATTATCAAAATTTGAGTTAACACCAAATTGGGAATTACAGTTTATATTATGTTAGTGAGGTAAGTGGGATCAGGCCAGTTCTCCAGGCCTCCCCATCCGCTTGGAAATGGAACACACTATTATATCCAATAAGAAACACAGCACAGAGATAATAATAATAATCGTTTATTGTCACAGGTAGGCTTCAATGAAGTTACTGTGAAAAGCCCCGTGTCGCCACATTCTGGCGCCTGTTTGGGGATGCTGGTACAGGAATGGTGAAACCCCTTTAAATGAAACAAATGAGTTTGAGAGATAAGCAGTTTAGACATTGAAACTATAGGTCCATTCACATGGTCTTAAATAGACTAGTGGCAAAATGCCCAAATTCAGTTTGTGCCCCGTGTAAATATAACATTGGTTGTCGAGAGGGTATTGGGTACATAACAAAACTTATAGTTATCACGTTTATTTAAATAAAGATAAACTATTTTGTTAGATAACAAAAATCTTCATCAAACACGCATTTCCATTTCCAAATCCAGTTGCTAGTTGACAACGTTAACAAATACTAACAAATAAAATGAGCTGGCAGAATATGCATTTTAATACATAGGGGCTTGTGCTTAAAATAAAATTGGATTATTGTATCTGTGAATGGTGAAATTAGTCACCATATAAACAGGCAATGTGGAGAACATAATGGTGATTGGTAACACTGAACTAGGAATCTAAAACTAGACATCTTCATCCTTGCTGGCAATCTCGCCTGCCAAGTTGGAAAATTACCCCTTAGAGCCAGTGCTAACATATTCCCTGATTGCTGTTGTTCTCAATATTGGAGAAGACATCAAAATATCATGGCTTCCACTGCAGCCTCAACTGAGAGTAAATGTTGGGTCTGATGTCAAGGGAAAAGAGGTTGCCCCACGGCTCCCTTGCCATGGGGTGAAATTAGGACCTTTAACCTTTGTGTCTTAAAGCCTACCAGGAGGTTCTGAGTAGCAGGATTGCACTGATTATGCGTGTTGTTCTCCCGGGCTTTGGATCTCTGTGACCCACTGTCTACTGCCATTTTCATGCGCTGGTGGGGCTGGTGGGCAGCTGACCTTGAAGGAGCCAGAGGGAGGAAAATTCTGGTTTAGATGGTGGAGTGCCAGTAGGCCACATCTTAATGTTCACTCATTCTTGGCTGAGATCCCATCTGATTTCCAGCATAGCTGCTCTGCTACCTGAATTTCTAAACCGAGGTGACAAACACACCTTCAGGCCATTGCTCTGCTATCCATGCCAGTATTGCTGTGAATGGAGTATGTAACCATGGAACTGCTTTCAGAGCAGCACCTTGCTGTAACTTTGGGTGTGAGGAGTAAGGAGCAGCCTAGCCGAAGATCTTTTAAAAAAATGCACCCATGATACTGGTCCCTTAATGGTGGCCCTATAATCCGGGCCTGTTAGGGTGTGGTTTCTGGAATAGAACGAGGGATTGGGCCTATGTGGTGTGGTCATTCAAAGCGTCGGTGCAGACTTGAAGGGCCGAATGGCCTCCTTCTGCACTGTAGACCATGAAAGCAGTCAGTCTTTTTTGGTCTGATCATTGTTTGAATTCAGTCTTGTGGGGCCCACATATAGCCCTGTACTGCAAGAATATATGTGTCGGGAACTTCCGGTGGCTGTGATGGATCAGTAAGCCACACATCTGGGAGCTCCCGTTTTAAAGAGATTTTTCGGCTCTTTTGAGAGCCCAAAACGGAAATTTTTCGACGTCTCCCGGTGGGGGAAGGTGTGCTGAACGACTTTCCCTGCAGTCCATGACTCGAACTCGGAGTGGAAAGGGGGAAAAAACAGCAGCAGCTCCTCAGAAAAAACGGGGGAAGGGATCCAAGATGGCCGCCGACAGAGCTCCAGAGCAATGGAGACTCTGGGCCCAGGAACAACAAACTGATCTCCTGCGCTGCTTTAAAGAATTCAAGGGTGAAGTACTGAGCTCTCTGCAGGAAACGAACAGAAGGCTGTCAGAGATTCAGTCCACCCAGGGTGCTGCCATCAAGAAGTTGCAGACGCAGGCCATTGAACGAGAGGAGGAGGCCGTGGTCCTCGTGAGTAAGGTGGAGGGGCACGAAGCACTCCACAAGAAGTGGCAGGAACGCTTTGAGGAGCTGGATCACCGCATGAGGCGGAAAAACCTGCGGATCTTGGGCCTTGCAGAGGGGCTGGAGGGATCGGACCTGACAGCCTATGTGGCTGTAATGCTGAATTCGCTAGTGGGGGCCGGATCTCTCCATCTGCCCTTGGAGCTGGAGGGAGCGCACAGGGTGCTGGCCAGGAGGCCCAAGGAAGATGAACCCCCGCGTGCGGTGCTGGTGAGGTTCCACCGGTTCAGTGATCGGGAGTGCGTGCTGCGCTGGGCCAAGAAGGTGAAGAGCAGCAATTGGGAGAATGGGGTAGTGCGGATCTACCAGGACTGGAGTGCGGAGGTGGCTAAGCGGCGGTCCGGATTTAATCGGACGAAAGACGTGCTTTATAGAAAAAAGATAAAGTTCGGAATGTTGCCGCCCGCGCGCCTGTGGGTAACTTATTCGGACCGGCATTATTATTTCGATTCCCCGGAGGAGGCGTGGGCCTTAGTGCGGACGGAGAAACTGGACTTGAACTAGGGGTTGGGGGTGGCGAGGTCGGCTGTAAGATATTAGTGCTGGATTCTGCTGTTGCTGTGTTCTCTTTTTCTTCTGTTGTTTTCTTCTTGTTTTAGTACTTTTGCAATTTTGATATGGTTATTTACGGAGGGGTTGTTCTGCTATGTTTTTGTTTTTGTGCTGTGGGACATTGTCTGGGCTGTGTATCTTGAGGGGAGGGTCGGGGGGGTATTTTGTATTCTATGCCGGAGTGGGGGTATGGAGTGGGGCTGATATTTGGGAGCTGCGTTAGAAGGGTGTGGTGGGGCAGTGCAAAAGCGCGGGCTTTCCTCTGGTTTCCCGTGCTGCGGGGCTGGGGGGTGGAGATGGTGACGGGGAGGCGGGGCCTTAACTGGTTCTTCCCCGCGCTGGAGCGGTGCCAGGAGGAGGGATAGATTGGGGGATGATCCCACTTCGGGAGGGGTCGGGCTATTGGCGGGAGTTTCCGGGGTCAGCAGAAGTTAGCTGACCCACGGAAGTACAATGGAGGACGGTTCACGGCTGGGAGGGTTCCTAGCCTGGGGGGGAAGGGAGGGGGGGGAAAGGGGAATACCAGGTTGCTGCTGGTAGGGTCAAGAAGGAGCTGGGGGGGGCTGGGGGGACAGAGGTGAGGGGTTGTCGCTATGGGGACGGGGTCGAGCAGGGGGTGCTGGCCTGGGGCGGGCAGTCAACGGGCTATGGCTAGCCGACGGGGGAGGGGGGCGGGACGCCCTCTGATCCGGTTGGTCACCTGGAATGTGAGAGGGTTGAATGGGCCGGTGAAGCGGTCGAGGGTACTGGCTCACCTGAAGGGGCTAAAGGCGGATGTGGCAATGCTTCAGGAGACCCACCTGAGGGTGGCGGACCAGGTCCGCCTGAGGAAGGGATGGGTGGGGCAGGTTTTCCACTCGGGGTTGGATGTGAGGAACCGGGGAGTGGCGATTCTGGTGGGGAAAAATGTGTTGTTTGAGGCATCGGAGGTGGTGGCGGATAAGGGGGGTAGGTATGTGATGGTTAGGGGCAGGCTACAAGGAGAGAAGGTGGTACTGGCTAGTGTGTATGCCCCAAATTGGGACGATGCGGGCTTTATGAGGCGTATGTTGGGACGGATCCCGGATCTGGAGGCGGGAGGTCTGATCATAGGGGGGGACTTTAATACGGTGTTGGATCCTTCACTGGATCGGTCCAGCTCTAGGACGGGTAGGAGGCCGGCGGCGGCCAAGGTACTGAGAGGGTTTATGGACCAGATGGGTGGGGTGGATCCATGGTGGTTTGTAAGGCCGAGGGCACGCGAGTACTCTTTCTTCTCCCACGTACATAGGGTCTACTCTCGGATAGATTTCTTCGTGGTGAGTAGGGGACTGATTCCGAGAGTGGAGGAGGCCGAGTATTCGGCCATTGCAATCTCCGACCACGCTCCGCATTGGATAGAGTTGGAGATGGGAGAGGTGCGAGACCAACGTCCGTTGTGGCGGTTGGATGTGGGGTTGTTGGCGGAGGAGGAGGTGTGTAGGAGGGTCCGGGCAAGTATTGAGGGGTACCTTGAGGTGAATGATACGGGGGAGGTTCAGGTGGGGATGGTCTGGGAAGCCCTGAAGGCAGTAATTCGTGGGGAGCTGATATCCATCCGGGCACACAGGGAGAGGAGCGAGAGGAGTGAGAGGGATAGACTGGTGGGAAAGATGCTGGAGGTGGACAGGAGGTATGCAGAGGCACCAGAGGAGGGACTGTTGGGGGAGAGGCGCAGCCTGCAGGCTAAATTTGATTTGCTGACCACTAGAAAGGCGGAGGCACAGTGGAGGAAGGCACAAGGGGCAGTGTACGAACATGGTGAAAAGGCGAGTAGGATGCTGGCTCATCAGCTCCGCAAGCGGGATGCGGCTAAGGAGATTGCTGGAGTGAGAGATAAGAATAGGAATGTGGTGCGGAAGGGGGTAGAGGTGAATGAGGTCTTCAAGGATTTTTACGGGGAACTGTACCGGTCGGAGCCAACGGGGGAGAGGAGGGGAATGGAGAGGTTCCTTGACGGGCTTTCTTTCCCGAAGGTGCAGGAGGAGAAGGTGGAGGGGTTGGGTGCGCCGATTGAGCTGGAGGAGCTAGTTAAGGGGATCGGGCAGATGCAGTCAGGGAAGGCACCGGGGCCGGATGGGTTCCCGGTGGAATTTTATAAAAAGTTTGTGGATCTAGTGGGCCCCTTGCTGGTGCGAACACTCAATGAAGCGTGGGAGGGGGGGACTTTGCCCCCGACGATGTCACGGGCGCTGATCTCGTTAATTTTAAAGAAGGACAAGGACCCCCAGCAGTGTGGTTCATACAGGCCCATATCTCTCCTCAACGTGGACGCTAAGGTGCTGGCAAAAATCCTGGCCACCAGGATAGAGGACTGTGTGCCAGGGGTTGTGCACGAGGACCAGACAGGTTTTGTGAAGGGAAGGCAGCTGAACACGAATGTGCAGAGATTGCTGAATGTCATTATGATGCCGGCGATTGAGGGGGAGGCAGAGATAGTGGTGGCACTGGATGCGGAGAAGGCCTTCGATAGAGTGGAGTGGGGGTACCTATGGGAGGTGTTGGGGAGGTTTGGATTTGGTGAAGGGTTCATTAGATGGGTAAGGCTGTTATATGAGGCCCCGATGGCGTGCGTGGCTACGAATAGGAGGAGGTCGGAGTACTTCCGGCTTTACCGAGGGACCAGGCAGGGTTGCCCCTTGTCCCCCTTGTTGTTTGCACTGGCAATCGAGCCGCTGGCGATGGCATTGAGAGATTCAGAGAGGTGGAGAGGCTTGGTGCGAGGTGGAGAGGAACATAGGGTGTCGTTGTATGCCGACGACCTGTTACTGTATGTGGCGGACCCGGTGGGAGGGATGCCGGGAGTGATGGAGTTACTAGCCGAGTTTGGGACCTTCTCAGGTTATAAATTAAATTTAGGCAAGAGCGAGGTGTTTGTGGTGCACCCTGGAGACCAGGAGGAAGGAATTGGTAGGCTCCCGCTTAGGCGGGCAGGGGAGAGCTTTAGGTACCTGGGGGTGCAAGTGGCCAGGGACTGGGGGACTCTCCACAAGCATAACTTTACCAGGCTGGTAGATCAGATGGAGGAGGAGTTCAGGAGGTGGGACATGCTGCCATTGTCGTTGGCGGGGAGGGTGCAGTCCGTCAAAATGACAGTGCTTCCGAGGTTCTTGTTCCTTTTTCAGTGCCTGCCCATATTTATCCCCAGGGCCTTCTTTAAGAGAGTGACTAGCAGTATTCTGAGTTTTGTGTGGGCACATGGGACTCCGAGAGTGAGGAGGGTGTTCCTGGAGCGAGGAAGGGATGGAGGTGGGCTAGCACTACCCAACCTTCTGGGGTACTATTGGGCAGCCAATGTGTCAATGGTGCGTAAATGGGTGATGGAGGGGGGAGGGGCGGCGTGGAAAGAATGGAGATGGCGTCATGTAGAGGTACGAGCCTGGGTGCCATGGTAACGGCACCGTTGCCGCTCTCCCCTAAGAGGTTTACCACGAGCCCGGTGGTGGCGGCGACCCTAAGAATCTGGGAACAATGGAGACGGCATCGGGGGGAAACAGGGGCCTCGATGGAGGCTCCACTGGGTGGCAACCATCGGTTCATCCTGGGGAACACGGATGGGGGATTCAGGGGGTGGCAAAGGGCGGGCATCAGCAAATTGAGGGACCTGTTTATTGGCGGGAGGTTTGCGGGCCTGGGGGAACTGGAAGATAAATTTGGCCTTCCCCAGGGGAACATGTTCAGATACCTGCAGGTAAAGGCGTTTGCTAGGCGACAGGTAGAGGGATTCCCTTTGCTGCCCTCGCAGGGGGCGATGGACAGAGTGCTTTCGGGGGTGTGGGTAGGAGAGGGGAAGGTGTCTGACATCTATAAGGTAATGCAGGAGGTGGAGGAGTCGTCAGTGGAGGAGCTGAAGGCTAAATGGGAGGAGGAACTCGGGGAGCAGATAGAGGACGGGACTTGGGCGGATGCCTTGGACAGAGTCAACTCTTCCTCCTCATGTGCGAGGCTTAGTCTCATCCAATTTAAGGTGCTGCACCGGGCCCACATGTCCGGGACTAGGATGAGTAGGTTCTTCGGGGGTGAGGACAGGTGCACCAGATGTTCGGGGAGTCCTGCGAACCACGCCCATATGTTCTGGGCATGCCCAGCACTGGAAGAATTCTGGAAGGGGGTTGGCGGGGACGGTGTCGAGGGTGGTTGGATCCAGGGTCAAACCAGGGTGGGGACTCGCGATTTTTGGAGTTGCGGTAGAGCCGGGAGTGCAGGAGGCGAAAGAGGCCGGTGTCCTGGCCTTTGCGTCCCTAGTAGCCCGTCGAAGGATTCTGTTACAATGGAAGGATGCAAGGCCCCCAAGTGTGGAGACCTGGATCAGTGACATGGCGGGATTTATAAAATTGGAAAAGGTCAAATTTGCCCTGAGAGGATCAATACAAGGGTTCTATAAACGATGGCAGCCTTTTTTGGACTTCCTGGCTCAAAGATAGGTAACTGGGTCAATAGCAGCAGCAACCCGGGGGGGGGGGGGGGGGGGGGTGCATTATTGTAGTGTTTATTCTGTAACTTTATAGTGTGTTAATATGTGTTGTTGTTAAAATGCTGGGTTGTTCATGGGGATGGGGCGAATGTATATGATTGTTAATATTATTGTTATTTTCGGTATTTTACTAAGGTGCGTCAATGTTGTATAAAATCAAAATTTCTCAATAAAAATGATTTAAAAAAAAAAAAAAGAATATATGTGTCGTACAATACATCCACCGCAGACCATGCCAGAGGCATGAATGGTGGGATGTCTATGGAATCCCATCATTAATGCTCCAAATTGATGCCAGGAATAGTATAAGGTGGCTGGAACAAATATCTGTCCCCACCATAACCACCTTGGCTTTAACTCAAAGATCAGTTTACCTGCAGCGGATGAGAAGGTAGCTCACCCTTCCTTAACACAAACTGCAGACAGGAGCTGAGAAAGCGACATACACCAGATCTCCATAAGCCATACAGCACCAGATGTGAGCAAATTGTCAGCTCCTGCCTGCAGTGCAGTGTGTACTTTGGAAGCATTCCAATAATAAGTTTGGTTTGTTGCCAAGTGCCCTGTTATTCATATGGAGGAAAATTGCCTGTGACACTGATATAATTTTTACATGATTTGATATGACCTGAGGTTGTAATGAGTGATGGTATTGATCGGGTGTGTTTAATTGCTTCTCTTTCTCAGACTTCATTGTGTACTGAATAACCAATTGCTGCTGTCACTTCAACACTGTAAATATTTTACAGTTATTAATGCTACTTTTCTACTTTAAGACATTACTCAGTTTAAAACATATGAAATGTTTCCCCCTTGTTTCCTGCAGCCGCCAGCTCATGGTTCTAGTACCGTTTTGCAGTCACAGAGAGATTTATAATACTTTGCCAAAGTGGCCCACTCTTCATATATGAGCCTTATGAGTGTTGACACCACACCTTGGCTCCTGAATTTAATCCCAGAGGATGCTATCATTTGGCAGGAAGAATCTTGTGAAGCTCCTGGGTGTGGGAAATAAGATGGGTGGGGCACATAATTGAATGCGAGGCAAAATATTAGCTTCCCACTGGTGGGATGAAAGTTGGGTATGAAGTTGTCGGTGAATGCATTGAGATGGTTTAGCGACCATGAAGGGGAAAGGCTGACTGAAGGAGAGAGGGATGTAGGGAGGGAGGGAGGTGTACCGCCCTCTGAAGACTCATGGGGGACAGAAGGAGGACGCTAGGCTACACAAGGCAGGTCAATGTCTACAGATGGTGGGTCTAGCATGAATTATGGAGAGATCAAGGGTCAGGGAAGGCCAGTGATGAGCCTGCGAATTAAGGGCAGGTTATGGATGATAGAGCGAAGGTCAAAGATGACAGATGGCAGGTCGAGGTAACATGGGGCAGTTCCACTATGTTGGATGGCTGGCTGATGGTGATGAGAGATTCTCTAAGGTGAACGATAGTTGGTCAAAGGTGATGGAAGTCGGTTGAGGAGTCACCGAAGGCCGGGCAAGGACGATGGGGCGATGTGCCAGGCATGCCCAAGACATCCTCAGTGCAATCAGATTCCAGCCAGAATGAGGCCTCTTGATCTCCTCACTGTCCCTTTGTAAATGCCAGCAAATCCAAGGATTACAAACCCCTCACAAACAGCCAGACTGATGTGACTGGATGATAAGGAGTGGATGCCTATCTGGCAGCCGTTTAAAGATCGCTGAGGTGAGGGCGATGCTGGTAACTTCCTACTGACTTCCTGCTTGTTCTTGTTGCATATGCAGCCCTCTCTCCTGCATACCTGTTTGACTCGCTGCTGCATGATTATGTGAGGCCAGCTGCTCTGCCTCTGAGCGCAGGTTGCTCACTTCCGGTCATGCCGTCAGGACGCTTGATGGGAGAATAAGATTCTGCCCAGTGTTACACAGGCATTGTTATCATAATATTGCAGACTGGTTATAGAATAGAAGGAGGCCATGTGACCCTGAGTGTCAGTGCTAGCTCTCTGAAGGAGCAATGTAACTAGAGCCTATCTCTACCTTCTCTCTATGGCCCTGTGCATTCTTCCTTTTTAGATTATAACACAGTTCCCTCTTGAATGCCTCGATTGGCCCTGCTCTCACCACCCTGTCAGGCAGTGGATTCCAGAACCTAACCATTTGCAGCATAAAAAAAGGTTTCTCCTCATGTTGCCATTGCTTCTTTTGCCAGTTACCTTAAATCTGTGCCTTCCGGTTCCTGATCCTTTCACCAGTGGGAACAGTTTCTTCTTGCTTTTGTACTCCATTCCCATAAGAATAAAGCCAAGGATACTGTGAACTTTATGAACCATTTTCGCAACCTGTGCTGCCACCTTCAATGGTTTGTGCACATATGCACCCAGATCATCTGGTCCTGCACGAATGTACACACATACGAATAGATGAACAAGGAACAAATCTGTTCCACCATTTAATCAGATCATGACTAATCTGATAGTAACCTCACATCTGCATCCCCCTACCCCCAGTAAGCTATCACCCCTTTGCTTACTAAGAATCTATCCACCACTACCTTAAAAATAGTCAAAGACTCTGCTTACACCGCTTTGTCAGCAAGACAGTTCAAAAAATTCACGACTCTGAGTGAAAAAAGTTCACCTCATCTCTGTTTTAAATGGGCGAACCCTTATTTTTGAACACTGATCCCGAGTTCTAGATTCTCCCGCAAGAGGAAAATCATTTCCACATCCAACCTGAGACCCCTCAGGATCTTACATGTTTCAATAAAGTCAACTCTTACTCTTTTAAACTCCGGCAGATATATCCTAGCTTGTCCAGTCTTTCCTCATAGGCCAGCTGACCCATTCCAGGTATTAGTCTGGTAAACCTTCTCTGAACTGCTTGCAATGCATTTACATCCTTCCTTAAATAAGGTGACCAATACAGTACACAATACTCCTCATGTGGTCTCACTAGTGCCCTTACAACTGAAGCTTATCCTCCCTACTTTTATAATCAATTCCTCTCGCAATAATTGATAACATTCTATTAACCTTCCTGATTAGTTGAAGGGCAATTAGGGATGGACAAGAAATGCTGGCCTAGCTACCGATGTCCACATCCTGCAAATAATTTTTTTAAAACCTGAATACTAGTCTCTTGTGATCCATGTACTTGGACATCCAGATCCCTTTGCACCTCAGAGTTCTGCAATCTCTCACCATCTAGACAATATGCTTCTTTTTTTCATTCTTCCTGCACCCCCTTTAGAATTGGACCTTCTTTTTATATTCTCCCTCCGCATTCTTTCTACGAAAGCGAATCATGTTTTACTGCATTAAATTTCATCTGCCATTTGTCTATCCATCCCACCAGCCTGTCAATGTCCTTTTGGAGTTTGATACTATCCTCCTCACAGTTCATTTATATCAGGAAGAGCTGGAATACGAACACCGATCTCTGAAGAACTCAACAAGAAACATTCCTCTAGTCCAAAAAATGTCCATTAACCAGTACTCGGTTTCCTGTCACTCAGCCAATTTGGTATCCATGTTGCTACTGTCCTTTTATTTCAAGAGCCATAAATTTCCTCACAAATCTTATTGTGCGCCACTTTTTCAATTGCCTTTTGGAAGTCCATGTACACCACATCAACAACATTACCTCAACATCAACCTTCTCCGTTACCTCACCAAAAAACTGAAGCAATTTAGTTGAACAAGATTTGTCCTTAAGGAATCCATACTGGCTTTCCTTAATTAACCCACATTTAATTTGGCCACAAATTGTTGTTTCCATAAGCTTTCTCACCTCTGAGGTTAAACATACATGACTGTAATTGCCGGGCTTATCTTCACACTCATTTTGGAACAAGGGTGTAGCACTTGCAATTCTTAGTCCTTTGGCACCCCACCCCGAGCGTCAGGAACATTGGGAAATTATGGACAGTGTCTCTTCAATTTCCACTCTCTCTTCCCTGAATATCTTTGGATGCATCTCATCCACTCCTGGTCTTATCAACCTTAAGTACAGACAAACAGCCCATCTAGTACCTCCTCCTTAAGAAGTATAACCCTTCATGTGTCTGGATTACCTCCTTTTTCATCATGACCTGTGCACCAACTTCTTCCTTGGTGAAGACAGTTGCAAAGTATCCATTTAATACCCCAGCCATGCCCCCCTGCCTCCATGTGTAATTCCCCATTTTAATCGTTAATTGGACCTCCTCTTACAGCCCTTTTACTATTTATATGCCGATAGAAGGTGCTTAGTTTCCCTTTTATCTTTGCTGTCAGTCTCTTTTTATTCTCTCCCTTTGCTTCTCTAAAGTGCTTCCTCCCATTCCCTCTGAACCTTCTTTGTTCAATCTGGTTCTCCAATATATTATCCACCGGATGTCTGTTATAAGCACACTTTTTCTTCTTGACCTTGATCTCTACCTCTTTTATTACCCAGGGAGCTCATGATTTGTTTGCGTACCTTTCCCCTTTGTGGGAATGTACCTTGACTGTATTTAAACTATCTCATCTTTAAAGAGATTTGGTTACAAATTTTCCTGCCAACATTTGATTCCAATTTATCTGGGTCAAATCCATTCTTATTATTATTCCCGCACGTGATTGTCAATTATCCTTTCCCACAATCCGTCTCCATCTTCTGATATGATGATCACTGTCCCTAAATATTATCCTACTAATATTTAAAAAAATAAATTTAGGGTATCCAATTATTTTTTTCAATTAAGGGGCAATTTAGCCCGACCAATTCACCTAGCCTGCACATCTTTAGGTTGTGGGAGTGAGATCCACGCAAACATGGGGAGAATGTGCAAATTCCACAAGGACAGTGATCTGGGGCCAGGATCGAACCCAGGACCTCAGCGGCGTGAAGCAGCAATGCTAACCACTGAGCCAATGTGCCGCCCATATCCTACTGATACTTAATGCAGATGGCCCAACTCAACCTCAAGAACCAGGCCCAGCAGTGTCTCCTTTCTCATTGGACTGGAAACGCACTGTTGTAGAAACTTCTACAGGATATCTTGCCCCTCTCTGTCCTTTACACTCCTACTATCCCAGCCTATATTCAGACAATGTCTGTCTCCAATTACAATGACCCTATAGTTCTTGCACCTCTCTGTAATTTTCTTGCAAATTTGTTCCTCTTTTTCTTTCCCAATAGCTGGTGGCCTATGTACTACATCGAGCAATGTAATTACAGCTTTTGTTTCTTAGCATTAGCCTAATAAATTATGTCCTTGATCCCTCTGGGGCATCTTCTCCCTCCATCATTGCAATGTTCTTCTTCATCAATACGGGCACCTCTCCCCTTTTTCTTCCTTCCCTATCATTCCTGAACACCTCTATATCCAGGAATATCTAAAACCCAGTCCTGCCCTTTTTGAGCCAGGTCACTGTTCTTGTCATGACGCATATTTCCACATGGCAATCGGTGCCTGTAGCTCATCAATCCTATTTTCCACACTCTGCATTCACGTCGTGCACAGTTTTAGACTTTATTACTTCCCCCCTTACTCTGAACTCACAAAATCACCTATTATCAATGAGGATTATTGGAATACAATCCAGGCTGTTTTAGCCGTCCCCTCTATAGGTTAGGAGCTTAATGTGTGATCTGTATTGTCCCAACTGCCACCCTAACCAAGATTAATTAACTCAGTGGAGATCATTATGAGATCTTTTGCTTTGACTCACCTTGTGTTGAAGAGACTGGCAAAGTTTGTAACATTTGCCAGTACTCTTTATAAATGTTACTTTGAATCAGGTTGAGGATAACCCAAGTTATGTTGGGGTAAAATTTCCCTCCATGTGGTTTTCAGTTGGCTGTTTACTTCACAGTGATGGAGCAGGTGCAGTCCATTGGGAAACAAATGGCCTGGGTCCCAGCCCGTGGTAATATCGGGCATTTTGGCTTCACAAAAAATGATCATCAACTCATTATCTCATTACTGTTCGTGGGAACGTGCTGTGCACAAATTAGCTGACATATTTCCCACGTTAAAAGGGTGGCTACATTTCAGTAATACTTAATTGACCATAAAACACTTTGGAATGTCGTGAGGCAATCAACTTTGCTATATAAATGCAAGTCTTTCCTTTCTTTCTTTTTAATTTCCAACATAAAATAAACTGGCAACACCCCACTACCTTTGGTGACAATGAAGAATGGCCACTTGGGGTGGGATATGGGAAGATTGTTGGAAATAGTATGTACGTACAACAAAAATGACTTTAGGGGATGAGAGTAGAAAATTAGGGGAGAATTAAGCATGCTGGATGAAATAAAGTGTATTTGAGGCGGAGGGTGCATTGCAAAGTTTTTTTTTAAATTTAAATTACCCAATTATTTTTTCCAATTAAGGGGCAATTTAGTGTAGCCAATCCACCTACTCAGCACATCTTTGGGTTGTGGGGGCGAAACCCACGCAGACACGGGGAGAATGTGCAAACTCCACACAGATAGTGACCCAGAGCCGGGATCGAACCTGGGACCTCAGCGCCGTGAGGCAGCTGTGCTAACCACTAGGCCACCGTGCTGCCCTGTGCATTGCAAAGTTAACGTGCGCCTGCCCAAAGTTTCTAAAGACCATGCCATCCTGTTTATCTTAGTCCTATTGAATATGGAGTTCCAAAGGAAATGAAAGGATTCAGTATTTAAACATAAATAGTCTATTGTATTTTGCTGCATACTTGGTATCGCTAATCTGCTGGGAAAGTATGAAATGATTACAACAACCGCAGTAAAGGTCATCAAAGGGGAATGATGCTGAAATAGGAAGGTTAAATGATTATGATTATCTGTTACAGGGAAGGGTGTGACACAAAAGGCAGTTTGGGACAGAAAGTATCATTACTTCAGCAGAGTACTTTTCACCAATTACAGTGAAAAGGAAACCAATCATATCTATCCAGACACCTCTGCTGGAGAAACCTATGAATAGTTTGTCGCTACCTACAAAACAACAGTAACAACAAAAAATGCACATTTCACATTGTAAAATGCCCCAGGGAACTTTACAAGGGTGTAATCAGACATTGTAAAACAGACAGATTTCAGGAGGAAACTTCGGAATATTGGGCTGAGGCAAATTAAGGCATTGCTGCAATAGTGGAGTGATTAAAATTAGGAATGCACAAGAGGCCAGAGTTGAAGGTGTGCTGAAGTCGAGGAAATTTGTAGATTTGGAAGAAAATACAGAAATCAGGAGGGCACGTTCATGAAGGGATTTGAACATAATTCAAGCATTGTCAGGCTGAGAGCACAGGTTAGCGAGCACAGGGGTAATGGGTGAACTCAACAGTGTGTGTTAAGATCCATATGGCAGAGATTTGGAGCTAAGTTTCTGGAGGGTTGAAAATGGGGATGTTGGGCAGGACAACCTTGGAATAGTCGCAAAGTAACAGACAGATGGACGAGGGTTTCAGCAGTAGAAAGACTGAGGCAGGGGAAGGACGTTTAAAAGCCTCACCATCATTTGCAAAACTCAGTTCAAGAGTGTGATGAAATGCTCACTACTTACCTGAATGGGTAGAGCCACAACACTAAGCTATAGGGAACACTGAAGCAAGTCACCAAACCTTCTTCCACAGCACCTCCCAGGCCTGTATCCTCTGCTATTGAGAAGGTTAAGTGCAGTAATGTCATTGGAACAGTATTGCCTTCCAGTTCTCCTCCAAGTCACACAGCATCCTGACTTAGATTAAATTCAAACGCACTAACGCAACCATGACTGGCTATTCAGCAAGGACTACAGATTGAATTTAGGATGTTACAAATCTCTTTGTAGAAAATACAGATAGTTTGATAGATTAAAGGAGGAGATTACAAAGAAGGATATAGGCCGGAAATATCCGAGCCCGCGCCGGGTCGCAGAATCGCGGGAGCTCGGACCCACAGCCGCGGTGGCCGTCCTGGTTGGGGGGGGGGGGGATCAGACTCCGGGGGGCTGGAGACTCCACAGCGTCCAGGCCTGCGATCGGGGGATCCCGATTGGCAGGTACCCGCGATCTGGAGGGGGCCTACCTCCTTTCGCCCGGGCCCGCTGTAGGGCTCAGCCATGTTGTGCAGCACGGAAACCGCCACCACGCGCATGTGCCATGCGGAGACAGCCGCCGCGCGTATGCGTTGGTGCAGCCCCTGAGGGCCGCTGAATCGCTGGGCCAGGAGGCCCGTTGATACCGGCATGCACCACTCCGGTGTTTATGCCGGCGTCAACACTTCGGCGGAATTTCGGAGAGTCCCGGCCAGAGATGAATTTTATGCTCCACTGAATAACGGTAGCACAGTGGGTAGCACTGTAGCTTCTCAGCGCCAGGGTCCCAGGTTCGATTCCCACTGTCACTGTCTGTATGGAGTCTGCATGTTCTCCCAGAGTCTGCGTGGGTTTCCTCCGGGTGCTCCAGTTTCCTCTCACAAGTCCCGAAAGACCTACTGTTAGGTAATTTGGACATTCTGAATTCTCCCTCTGTGTACACGAACAGGCTCTGGAATGTGGCAATTAGGGGCTTTTCACAGTAACTTCATTGCAGTGTTAAAGCAAGCCTACTTGTGACAATAATAAAGATTAATAGTATTATTACCATATGGTAATACTATCCAGCAGAGGGCAGCAGAGCAGAGCTGCTGATTGGCTGTTCCGGGGAGATTTGCATACGTGCAGTGCGGTCAGCGTAAGTTGAAGGTGGTTTGTGAAGGGGCTGTTCTCGAGTGACAGCTTTACCCGAAACACTACTTACGTAGTGTCTCCCACCCATCCTCCTCCTCCAACCAAAAAAATGTTCTGTCCGTTGGATTGCTAAACTAACAAGTTTTTTATTTTTATTTTTCAGTAGTTGGGAAGTTAGTTCAGTGGGAATGGAGGCTCGGGCAGTTGAATGTTCCTCCTGTAGAATGTGGGAGGAAAGGGTCACCTCTAGTGTCCCTGCTGACTACATCTGCGGGAAGTGCACCCAACTCCAGCTCCTCAAGAGCCGCGTTAGGGACCTGGAGCTGGAGCTTTATGAACTTCGGATCATTCGGGAGGCGGAGGAGGTTATTGAGAGGAGTTTTAGGGAGGTAGTCACACCTCAGGTAAAAGAAGAAGGTAGATGGGTTACCGTCAGGGGAGGGAGAGGGAACCGGCAGGCAGTGCAGGGATCCCCTGTGGTCGTTCCCCTCTATAACAAGTATACCGTTTTGGATACTGTTGCGGGGGACGACTTACCAGGGGTAAGCAATAGGGCACAGGTCTCTGGCACAGAGTCTGTCCCTGTTGCTCAGAAGGGAAGGGAGAAGAGGAACAGAGCACTTGTCATTGGGGACTCCATAGTTAGAGGAACAGACAGGAGGTTCTGTGGGAACGAAAGAGACTCACGGTTGGTGTGTTGCCTCCCAGGTGCCAGGGTTCGTGATGTCTCTGATTGTGTTTTTGGGATCCTTAAGGGGGAGGGGGAGCAGCCCCAAGTTGTGGTCCACATAGGTACCAACGACATAGGTAGGAAGAGAGATGGGGGATTTGAGACAGAAATTCAGGGAGTAGGGTGGAAGCTGAGAGCTAGAACAAACAGTTGTTATCTCTGGGTTGTTACCCGTGCCACGTGCTAGCGAAGTGAGAAATAAGGAGAGAGAGGAGTTGAACACGTGGCTACAGGGATGGTGCAGGAGGGAGGGTTTTGGTTTCCTGGATAATTGGGGCTCATTCTGGGGTAGGTGGGACCTCTACAAACAGGATGGTCTTCACCTGAACCAGAGGGGTACCAATATCCTGGGGGGGAGATTTGCTAGTGCTCTTCGGGGGGGTTTAAACTAATTCAGCAGGGGGATGGGAACCTAAATTGTAGTCCCAGTATACAGGATGTTGAGAGTAGTGAGGTCAGGGATAGGGTTAAATGTTCGAAAGAGGGCACCGGCAAGCAAGACGCTGGTTTGAAGTGTGTCTACTTCAACGCCAGGAGCATCCGGAATAAGGTGGGTGAGCTTGCAGCATGGGTTGGTACCTGGGATCTCGATGTTGTGGCGATTTCGGAGACATGGGTAGAGCAGGGACAGGAATGGTTGTTGCAGGTTCCAGGATTTAGATGTTTCTGTAAGAACAGAGAAGATGGTAAAAGAGGGGTGTGGGGTGTGGCATTGTTAATCAAGGAAAGTATTACGACGGTAGAAAGGACGTTTGAGGACTCGTCTACTGAGGTAGTATGGGCCGAGGTTAGGAACAGGAGAGGAGAGGTCACCCTGTTGGGAGTTGTCTATAGACCTCCGAATAGTTCCAGAGATGTAGAGGAAAGGATTGCAAAGATGATTCTCGACAGGAGCGAGAGTAACAGGGTAGTTGTTATGGGGGACTTTAACTTTCCAAATATTGACTGGAAATACTATAGTTCGAGTACTATAGATGGGTCAGTTTTTGTACAGTGTGTGCAGGAGGGTTTTCTGACACAGTATGTAGACAGGCCAACAAGGGGCGAGGCCACATTGGATTTGGTACTGGGTAATGAACCCGGCCAGGTGTTAGATTTAGATGTAGGTGAGCACTTTGGTGATAGTGATCACAACTCGGTTATGTTTACTTTAGCAATGGGCAGGGATAGGTATATACCGCAAGGCAAGAATTATAGCTGGAGGAAAGGCAATTATGATTCTATTCGGCAAGATTTAGGATGTATAGGATGGGGAAGGAAACTGCAGGGGATGGGTACAATCGAAATGTGGAGCTTTTTCAAGGAACAGCTACTGCGTGTCCTTGATAAGTATGTACCTGTCAGGCAGGGAGGAAGTTGTCGAGCAAGGGAACCGTGGTTTACTAAGGAAGTTGAAGCACTTGTCAAGAGGAAGAAGAAGGCTTATGTTAGGATGAGACATGAAGGCTCAGTTAGGGCACTTGAGAGTTACAAGTTAGCCAGGAAGGACCTAAAGGGAGAGTTAAGAAGAGCGAGGAGAGGACACGAAAAGTCATTGGCGGATAGGATCAAGGAAAACCCTAAGGCTTTCTATAGGTATATCAGGAACAAAAGAATGACTAGAGTAAGATTAGGGCCAATCAAGGATAGTAGTGGAAAGTTGTGTGTGGAATCAGAGGAGATAGGGGAAGCGTTAAATGGATATTTTTCGTCAGTGTTTACACTGGAGAAAGACAATGTTGTCAAGGAGAACACTCAGGTTCAGTCGACTAGGCTAGATGGAATTGAGGTTCAAAAGGAGGAGGTGTTAGCAATTTTGGAAAATGTCAAAATAGATAAGTCCCCTGGGCCAGATGGGATTTATCCTAGGATTCTCTGGGAAGCCAGGGAGGAGATTGCAGAGCCATTGTCCTTGATCTTTATGTCGTCTTTGTCGACAGGAATAGTGCTGGAAGACTGGAGGATAGCAAATGTTGTCCCCTTGTTCAAGAAGTGGAGTAGAGACAATCCTGGTAATTATAGACCTGTGAGCCTTACTTCGGTTGTGGGTAAAATGTTGGAAAAGGTTATAAGAGATAGGGTTTATAATCATCTTGAAAAGAACAAGTTGATTAGCGATAGTCAACACGGTTTTGTGAAGGGTAGGTCATGCCTCACAAACCTTATTGAGTTTTTTGAGAAGGTGACCAAACAGGTGGATCAGGGTAAAGCGGTTGATGTGGTGTATATGGATTTCAGTAAGGCGTTTGATAAGGTTCCCCACGGTAGGCTATTGCAGAAAATAAGGAAGTATGGGATTGAAGGTGATTTAGCGGTTTGGATCAGTAATTGGCTAGCTGAAAGAAGACCGAGGGTGGTAGTTGATGGCAAATGTTCATCCTGGAGTTCAGTCACTAGTGGTGTACCTCAAGGATCTGTTTTGGGGCCACTGCTGTTTGTCATTTTTATAGATGACCTGGAAGAGGGTGTAGAAGGATGGGTTAGTAAATTTGCAGATGACACGAAGGTCGGTGGAGTTGTGGATAGTGCTGAAGGATGTTATAGGATACAGAGGGACATAGATAAGCTGCAGAGCTGGGCTGAGAGGTGGCAGATAGAGTTTAATGCGGAAAAGTGTGAGGTGGTTCACTTTGGAAGGAGTAACAGGAATGCAGAGTACTGGGCGAATGGCAAGATTCTTGGTAGTGTAGCTGAACAGAGAGATCTCGGCATCCAGGTACATAAATCCCTGAAAGTTGCCACCCAGGTTAATAGGGCTGTTAAGAAGGCATATGGTGTGCTAGCCTTTATCAGCAGGGGGATTGAGTTTCGGAGCCACAAGGTCATGCTGCAGCTCTACATAACTCTGGTGCGGCCGCACCTGGAGTACTGCGTGCAGTTCTGGTCACCACATTATAGGAAGGATGTGGAAGCTTTGGAAAGGGTTCAGAGGAGATTTACTAGGATGTTGCCTGGTCTGGAGGGAAGGTCTTACGAGGAAAGGCTCAGGGACTTGAGGTTGTTTTCGTTAGAGAGGAGAAGGCTGAGAGGTGACTTAATAGAGACATATAAGATAGTCAGAGGGTTAGATAGGGTGGACAGTGAGAGTCTTTTTCCTCGGACGGTGATGACCAACACGAGGGGACATAGCTTTAAATTGAGGGGTGATAGATTTAGGACAGATGTCAGAGGCAGTTTCTTTACTCAGAGAGTAGTAGGGGTGTGGAACGCCCTGCCTGCAACAGTAGTAGACTCGCCAACTTTAAGGGCATTTAAGTGGTCACTGGATAGACATATGGATGAAAATGGAATAGTGTAGGTCAGATAGGCTTCAGATGGTTTCACAGGTCGGCGCAACATCGAGGGCCGAAGGGCCCGTACTGCGCTGTAGTGTTCTATGTTCTATGGTTTCTGAGGCGAGGGGAATAGCATAAAATTGAATGGGTGGGATTTCCCACCCACCCTCCCAGGGACCCACCTTCACAAACCCAGACGTAATTTTACACTTGGGTGGGCAGGATCTCGGGCGGCAAACCCGCCCATTCACCTATTAACGCCAATTAAGGGCTTTATCCCATCCTGCCTCAATTTCTAGACTGATAGGATCGGGTGCACGTTGGGTGGGAAAATAAAATTTTCCTCATCTCAGGCAGGAAGGGGGTGGCGCCTCACATTGAACGCCCCCTCAGAATTGGAGCGCCCTCTCTCCGGGAAGTTGGAGCTCTGGGACAACTTCTCCCATGGCCTATCCCCTGACGCCACGATCATCCCTACCCTCGTGGCCACCCTTGGCACATACCTTTCATCCCAGGTAGAGCACTGCGTTACTGCTTCTGGCCACTGGAGCGCTGTGCCTGGCCGGGTTAAAGAACTGAGAGATCTCGCGCTTTGGGTAACTCCAGTGCAAACGCATTTGAGAAAGTGGCAATTAAAATGCCACTAAAATATGCAAATCTGGATCTCACCCATCGGGGGGGGGGGGGGGGGGGGGGGGGGGGGGGGGGGGGGGGGGGGGGGGGGGGGGGGGGGGGGGGGGTCCAGATCGGCATGCCGATCGTATTGGTCGTATTGGTCACAACGAGCCTGTTAGATTGCGCCCAGTTGTTTTATTGTATTGTTAAGCATTGTTCAATGGGTAATTGTAAGTTGGTTTCTTGTATGAAGTTGAAGTTATTTTAATCCTATGTTAGTAATAAAGTTTATTTTAATTTCCATATCCCTATTTGTTCACTCCTGGAGCGAAGAATCATTTCCTCACTGTCTAATACATTAAATTAATTATTGGGGTTTCTCTCCAATATCCTAAGAAATGTTGGGGTCAGTTCTGGGATCGTAATTTCAAAAATTATATATTACCCTTGGAGAGAACAGATCATTGACTCATCCAACTAATATTAAGCTTAAAATAGGATATTCTGCAGACATGTGCTTGTAATTCCCTGCATTCAGAAGGTTCAGGGGTGAAAACATTGAAGTGCTTAAAATTATAAAGGGGTTTGATAGGTTAGAGAACTGTTACGCCTGGTAAAATAATCTAGGAGAACAATAAATTGTATAAAGTGCTGTTAGCAGAGTAAAATGTCCCCAGGTGCTTGGTAGGAGTGCTATCAAACAGAGTTTGACATTAAACCACAGAAGGAAATATTAGGACAGATGACATATTGTGCAAACAGGCATAATGTTAAAATTATACTATGGGCGTGATTTATCAGCTGTGTTGCGCTCTCCCTCAAGTGCAACGCGGCCAGTAGATCCCAGGTGAGGCCTCCTGCAAGCTTCCATGGAGCCTTTGGGCCCCACGGCATATACCCAAGTGCAGCGAGGCATCGGAATCCGAATCCCACCCAAACAGGGCTTGACCAAATGGCACGCCCTACCTAGGTTTTAAACCCAAGTAGGCAAGCGTACCCAATATCTACCAGCCTTTCCAAGGAGGCTGCAGCCAGGCACTGCTCAGTATTGGTCGACACAGACGTTAACCAGGCAGAACGGCACCCGGGGGGGGGGGGTCCCCTGGGGGGGGGCTAGTGATAATGCAGAATGGCTTCCTGGCCCTCCCCCTGTATTGCAGGTACCTTGGCATTGCCCAGCTGGAACCTTAGTACTGCCAAGATGGCAGGAGCACTGGCAGGATGCCAGGGTGGCAGTGCAAGGGTGCATTGGTACCAGGGTAGCACTGCCAAGGGTCAGGACCCAAGGGAGGTCATGCCCATGAAAGGAAAGTGGGGGGTAAGTAGGGGTCTCTGGGAGGCTGGATGGGTGATGGATGGGGGTCCAGTTAGTAGGTGTGCGGCCCCAGGCAACTCCATAGCGGGGTGTCCTCACTTGGGGAGGTATGGGGTAGTGCCTTTGTGTGTGTGGGGGGGGGGGGGGGGGGGGGTGACATTGCCCATGGGTGGGAGGTGAGAGAGACCCACAAGCTCACTTCAAGATCGGACCACCCTTTCAAATTGGCGGCTTGATCACTGAGTTCAGCTCCCCAATGCTGAAAAAAACTCTAAGGACGGGATTTACCAATCACCCTGCCACGTGTTTTACGGTGGCAGAGGCAGCCCACCAGCGGGACCTACAAACCCCGCCATTGTCAAGGCGATTTCCCAATGACAGCACCCCTCGTCACCGGGAAACCCGTGCGCTGGCATGGGACTGGAATGTCCTGCTGGTGTAAACAGCCGGTAAATCCCACACTAGTGAGAAACTCTCCAGGGCCCCAAAAAAGTGACTAAGGACGGGATTTACCGGGTGTTCACGTGGTGGGAAATTCCTGTCCCACGCCATGCACGGGTTTCCTGGTGACGAGAGGTGCTGACAACACAAAATCCTGTTGACAACGGCGAGACCAGTAGGTCCCACTGGTGGGCCACCTCCCCTGCTGAAAAACATATGGCGACGTGGTTGGTGAATCCCACGGGAAGTGGGATAAAACCTCTGTTATTGAAACCATGAATGGCGGTCTCTGACGACACATTTAATTTGTAAAGCTGATTTCCGAATGGGGGCCTTTTCCATCAGCATTTCAAAGACTGTCATTGTTATTAAATGGCTCATTAGTTCTGTGCATAGTGCATACTGGATGGGTTGGCAAGGAGTGGCATGGGAGCATGGAGAGAACATGGAGGGCATGGGAACATGGAAGTGGCATGCAGAGCATGGTGGGACCATGAGTGGGTGGGGGGGTGAGGGCTGGGGGGGGGGGGGGGGGGGGCACAACAACCTTCAATACAACTGAGCAAAGTTCCAGAGAACCTAGGTGACCTCGGCATTTGCCCACCACTGTGGCCACAACTGAACTGCTCCCAGGGTCACCTTGATCCCGCCCCGCCTACCCCGAACTAAAATAACACTGGGAAGAGAAGACTCGACGGGCCAATTGACCTACTTCTGCTTCTCCGGGACAGACCGCTCAGGAGAGATGTTCAGAAGCACTTCTTCATGCAAAGGGTGGAAGAGGTTTGGAACTCTCTCCCACTAACAGCAGTTGAAGCTGGAAGAGTTGTTAATTTTAAATTTGAGATAGATATATTGTTGTTAAGCAAAGATATTAAGTTAAGAGATGTGGGCCAAAGGCAGGTAGAGGGAGTTAGGTCATGGATCAGTCATGATCTCATTGAATTGTGGGACAGGCTCGAGGCGCTGAATGGCCTACTCCTGTTCCTATGTTCCTCTGATCGTATGGTTGTCATTTATACAGAGAACGATGTTCCGCATTGGGAAATTTCCCAACTTGAGCTTCCTGCCTCATTTGCAACACTCTGGCCCTTTGTTGTCAAACTTAATTGTGGCGACCAGTATTGATAGTGTGTGATTGAAAAATGAAAGGGAGAGAGTAGAAGACATCTCCTGAGATAAGAGGGAAAATGTCAATATTGTAAAGAGGCTCATTGTGTGTCTTCTCTTTTCCATCATTAATGCCTGGAATCACCCCAAACTCTTCCTTTTTTCCCCTCAATGTTTGCAACATACATTATGGTTCAGTTGGGAACACTCATTCCTCCATATCACAAGATTGCGCCTTTAAGTCCCATACCAGGACTTAAGCTTAAAAATCAAGGCTGAAATTCCAGTGCAGTGCTGAGAGAGTGCCGTACTGTCAGAGGGTCAGTACTGAGAGAGTGCCGCACTGTCAGAGAGTCAGTACTGAGAGAGTGCCGCACTGTCAGAGGGTCAGTACTGAGAGAGTGCTGCACTGTCAGAGGGTCAGTACTGAGAGAGTGCCGTACTGTCAGAGGGTCAGTACTGAGAGAGTGCCGCACTGTCAGAGGGTCAGTACTGAGAGAGTGCCGTACTGTCAGAGGGTCAGTACTGAGAGAGTGCCGTACTGTCAGAGGGTCAGTACTGAGAGAGTGCCGCACTGTCAGAGGGTCAGTACTGAGAGAGTGCTGCACTGTCAGAGGGTCAGTACTGAGAGAGTGCCTTACTGTCAGAGGGTCAGTACTGAGAGAGTGCCGTACTGTCAGAGGGTCAGTACTGAGAGAGTGCCGCACTGTCAGAGGGTCAGTACTGAGAGAGTGCCGTACTGTCAGAGGGTCAGTACTGAGAGAGTGCCGCACTGTCAGAGGGTCAGTACTGAGAGAGTGCCGTACTGTCAGAGGGTCAGTACTGAGAGAGTGCCGCACTGTCAGAGGGTCAGTACTGAGAGAGTGCCGCACTGTCAGAGGGTCAGTACTGAGAGAGTGCCGTACTGTCAGAGGGTCAGTACTGAGAGAGTGCCGCACTGTCAGAGGGTCAGTACTGAGAGAGTGCCGCACTGTCAGAGGGTCAGTACTGAGAGAGTGCCGCACTGTCAGAGGGTCAGTACTGAGAGAGTGCCGTACTGTCAGAGGGTCAGTACTGAGAGAGTGCCGTACTGTCAGAGGGTCAGTACTGAGAGAGTGCCGTACTGTCAGAGGGTCAATACTGAGAGAGTGCCGCACTGTCAGAGGGTCAGTACTGAGAGAGTGCCGCACTGTCAGAGGGTCAGTACTGAGAGAGTGCCGCACTGTCAGAGGGTCAGTACTGAGAGAGTGCCGCACTGTCAGAGGGTCAGTACTGAGAGAGTGCCGTACTGTCAGAGGGTCAATACTGAGAGAGTGCCGCACTGTCAGAGGGTCAGTACTGAGAGAGTGCCGCACTGTCAGAGGGTCAGTACTGAGAGAGTGCCGCACTGTCAGAGGGTCAGTACTGAGAGAGTGCCGTACTGTCAGAGGGTCAGTACTGAGAGAGTGCCGTACTGTCAGAGGTGCTGCCTTTTGGATAAGACATTAAACTAAGTCTCCATTTGCCTGCACGGGTGGGTGTAAAAGAACCCATGACACTATTTCACAGAAGAGTAGGGGAGTTATATCTAAGGTTTTGGCCAATATTTATTCTTTGCTTATTATTAAATTGCTGGTTGTGTGGGCGCTTGCTGTGTGCAAATTGGCTGCTGGATTTCCCATGTTACAAGAAGGACCACACTTCCAAAGTGCTTGATCAGTTGTAAAGTGCTTTGAGAGTTCTGGGGCTGGTTTCTCCGCACCCTGACGCCAAATTCCCGTCTGGCACAGGGGCGGAGAATCCAGTTCCACGCATGGAATCGGAACCGGCGGCAGTTCCTCGATTCTCCGTCCTCCGAGAAGCGACGTTCCTGGGGAGTAAGCCGCGCTGCGTATCCCCTACCTGCGGCCATTGCCAGAGGCCCCTCCAGTATTTTCCGCCTCCAACCCGCCGAAGTCCCAATGGCGTGGACCACTCATGGTCCTGCCATTCAGGATACTTGGGTGGCCGGCTGCGGAATCCGACCGTGGTTGCCATGGTCGGGGGCGGGCCGATCGGAGGACGGGGGGGGGGGGGGGGTCATATGGGACCTAGGTATTTTCGAGCGGGCGGTTTGGTCGGGCACTTGGCCGATCGGGGGCACTATTTGCGCGGTCCAGCTCCGCGGTCTGAGTCCGCAGTGGAGTACGGTCCCTGCTAGCCCCCTGCAGGGCTGTGAATATGTGGCCTTTTGATGCCAGTTTTTCTGGCATAAAAGGCCACAGTTTTCACGACAGAGTGGGGGCATAGTCCATGAAACGAAGAATCCAGACCCTGGTCATCATGAAAATGCAAGCCTTTTCTTAAATCCTTAATGATCTTAAAAAATATCAGCTGAATTAGTGCTGTGATTCTACAGGATATTATTTACAGTGCATTTGTTAATATAATTGAATAAAATCCTCATGTACATTCATCCAACCAGATCATTCACCTACTTAATTTAGTGACTTCCTTAAACTAGCAAACATGGGAATTTTACAAAAGCAAGAGAACCAGTATGGTTAAACGTTCCTTGTAGCCCAATCTCAAAGCATTGAGAGTTTTACCAAGTTTAGGATGGGTGTGTGCATATGGGTGTGTATGAGTGAATGCTGGTATACACATCTTATCCTAATCACCTTGTAAAATGAAAAGAAAATCTGTATGTTTAGGAAGCTAAAGTATCCATCTCTCCTTATAATCTGCTGACAGACTTTTGATGAACTTCTCTTTTATTGTTTGACTTTTAAAAAAAAAACCAAATCAGGAGGGGGGGAAAAAAAGCTTTGCATTATAACCAGCAGACACATGGGAGTTAGTCACGTCATTGGGAACACGTGTAAAGACTATCAATCACTAAAAGAATGTCTGAAGCCTCCCAGGAGAGACCAGACAAACCAGCCAGCATTTATTGGGAGGGTGGGGTGGGACAAGGAGACAAAAGCTTGGCTTTCAAAGTGCAATTGTTAATAAAACATTTTTGAAACATTGCATTCCTTAAAGAGACAGCATAGCTCAGTTGGCATAAAAGGGCTGTAGCTTGACCTCTCCTGTTGTGCCTATTCAGTAGCCACAAATACTACACTGATCCTCAGTGCTTCTTTGTCTGTGTGACTGCTACCCCCCACTGACTTAGCTTTTTAAAACGTTGCTAAACCTTTTCCTATTTTCTCTGCACCATATCCACGGAATGTACATTCTACTCAAATTAACAAAGTGATGCAATCAGAAAGCTAAAGTTGTTTCCAAGAGCCATTTTGTTAAAAGGACAGTGCAGTGGATCCCTCTCACTATCTGTTTAGCAGCTAGATTAAGCGATGAAGAATGAAAAGTCTCTGTGTCAGAAATATGTTTGAACGTCGGCACATTACCGCTTTTCAGGCTACATAGATCATAGATCATAGAATTTACAGTGCAGAAGGAGGCCATTCGGCCCATCGAGTCTGCACCGGCTCCTGGAAAGAGAACCCTACCCAAGGTTAACACCTCCACCCTATCCCCATAACCCAGTAACCCCACCCAACACTAAGGGCCACTAAGGGTAATTTATCGTGGCCAATCCACCTAACCTGCACATCTTTGGACTGTGGGAGGAAACCGGAGCATGACCTGCATAAAACCGGAAACCAAGGATTTGGGGAGTTCATTGATGGCAGTATTAGCAGCGCACTCTGGTGGGATCGACCCCTCCGCATAAATCATTGGGGAATGTTAAACACGAGTTACAAACCAAGCCATTTAAATTCACCTTTTCTGGGACCTTTTTCGCTGGTTTAATGGTAAATTCACCAGATTGGACCCTCCTGCAAAACTAGCCATGGTCAAAATGGTGACATTCCGCTGACTGTGCTGCTTTCAGAACTTTCTTCAAATGGCGTTCATCTCCGTAGATATGGAGACACTAGTCGGCACTTTTAACAGTAATTTTAACAAAAAATACTTCATTTACTAAGAAATTGACGAGTGCACACCAATGAAATTATTAAACTGGGGTAGTTTTTAGGTTCTTTTAAGTGATTTTGAATCAAGTTAATCGCAAGTGGTGGAATAGATAATCTTATCAAAAATGTTTATTACTGCATGGATATTCATCCATGTTCAGCTGCACTAATAAAACCGCACCTGATTACCACTCTTAACATACATTGATGATTTTTTTATTGCAAAGAGAAATTAAATAAATTATTGTGATCTATTATGCTGCCCAATTGCGCTGATTAATTGTAGATTTTGGGTGCGATTGAATGGCCACAATGTACCCGAAAAGCAGCTTGCTGCACGCAGCATGTCCGATTGAATCCGGAAAACTCCGCTCTCGGGATCTACCTGGCTCGCAACGCCTCATGAGATCTAATCCAGTCATTTTCAAACCCAGAGTCGTGGCCCTGGCATTCTGATCGTGGGGCCATGCATTGCGGTGATCCCCATCGTGGTGATCCCCATCGTGGTGATCCCCATCGTGGTGATCCCCATCGCGGTGATCCCCATCGCGGTGATCCCCATCGCGGTGATCCCCATCGCGGTGATCCCCATCGTGTTTTCATGCATCGCGGTGATCCCCATCGTGTTTTCATGCATCGCGGTGATCCCCATCGTGTGGCCATGCATCACGGTGATCCCCATCGTGGGGGCCATGCATCACGGTGATCCCCATCGTGTTTTCATGCATCGCGGTGATCCCCATCGTGTGGCCATGCATCACGGTGATCCCCATCATGGGGCCATGCATCACGGTGATCCCCATCATGGGGCCATGCATCGCGGTGATTCCCATCGTGGGGCCATGCATCGTGGTGATCCCCATCGTGTGGCCATGCATCGTGGTGATCCCCATCGTATGGCCATGCATCGCGGTGATCCCCATCGTGGGGCCATGCATCGCGGTGATCCCCATCATGGGGCCATGCATCACGGTGATCCCCATCGTGTTTTCATGCATCGCGGTGATCCCCATCGTGGGGCCATGCATCGCGGTGATCCCCATCGTGGGGCCATGCATCGCGGTGATTCCCATCATGGGGCCATGCATCACGGTGATCCCCATCGTGTTTTCATGCATCGCGGTGATCCCATCGTGGGGCCATGCATCGCGGTGATCCCCATCATGTGGCCATGCATTGTGGTGATCCCCATTGTGGGGCCATGCATTGTGGTGATCCCCATCTTGGGGCCATGCACTGCGGTAATCCCCATCATGGGGCTATGCATCGCGATGATCCCCATCGTGGGGCCATGTATCATAGCATTTCCCGATCCCCCAAGTATTGCCCATTACGCGACCAGCTTTTAGAAATGCTGGCCGTGACCGCCTTGCAAAATGCTAGCCATTCCGCACATGTGTGCTCCCTCAGTAGTGCGCAGCCCCGGAGCCCAGAGGGACAGAATGCCTCCTCGTGACATCAGTGCGCTGACCCAGGAGCAGATTTTTTTATATCACTGGAATCTTCCTGCCTGTTGCGGCAGTAGAGAGCAGGTCATGCGTCCAGAACACTAATGTCACTTTTTGTGGGCGCAAGAGAGATTACTCCATTTTGTAGCTGCCAACAGTGCTGGTGTGAACTCCAGAGCCTCTGGTGAACAACCCATGAAGAAGAAGCTGAAAACAGGAACAAAGCAGGATAAAGATGATTACTTGAGGTCTGGGTTTATTAATTTTGCAACTGTAAGTATGATTTCAAAGTTCATGTGTATTATATGCACGGAAGCATTGGCAAATGAAAGTTTAAAACCCTCAAAACTTCAAAGACACTTGAAGACTAAGCATGGTGAGTTTGAGGATAGACCTCTTGATTTTTTTCATTGGATGCAGTGAGATCTTAAATCATCAGTTGAAGTCCTGAGCAGAAATGTAATATTATTGAATAACAATGCAAGTGAGGACCAAGCAGGCTCACCTGTAAAATTAAAGGTGAGTGAAAATGGTGGGTCACGAAGGGCGGCCCGTGTGGTCGCGAAGGTTGGTTGGCGTGGGTCCTGAAGAATGGCCGGTTCATAAAACTGCGTTCCGGGCAAAAATGTTTGCAAAATACTGATCTAACGTGATCTTGCATGGGCGGGGTCACTTTTTAGCAAATCTGCATATTAAAGCGAGACAGCTAGTCTCACTTTCATGTGCAGATTCCCTGGTTCCCTGATGTGTGGGATCAATCCCCTTCGCTTCGGAGACCTCGGGCGAGCACCTTTCTGTACTGGTCTCCACAAAAGGGGACCAGACAGAACAGCATTCGTAGGGGTATCAGTCCGGCCCCGTGGGTCCCGTGTGGGTTACAACACATTACTTCTTGCTAGATTACTGGAAGCATTGGGATCTCACTGTGACTCCAACCTAAAAGCAAGGGGCTGAGGCATTTAAGTGTTGGTATCATTGGATTTGATTTGATTTATTGCCAGATGTACCGAAGTACCGTGAAAAGTATTTTTCTGCGGCCAAGGTAATGTACACAGTACGTACATAGTAGACAAAAAGAATAACTAACAGAGAACATTGACAAATGGTACATTGACAAACAGTGATTGGTTACAGTGTGGAACAAGGGGCCAAACAAAGCAAACACACGAGCAAAAGCAGCATAGGGCATTGTGAATAGTGTTCTTATAGGGAACAGATCAGTCCGAGGGAGAGTTTAGTAGCTGTAGGAAAGAAGCTGTTCCTATGTCTAGATATGCGGGTCTTCAGACTTCTGTACCTTCTGCCTGATGGAAGGGCCTGGAAGAAGGTAATGACTGGGTGGGAGGGATCTTTGATAATGCTGTCTGCCTTCCTGAGGCAGCGAGAGGTGTAGACAGAATCAATGTGGGGGTGGCAAGCTTGTTTGATACAATCATATCCCATGCTTATCCCAAAGACCTTGCTGTCTCATTGGCAGTTTTCCCACCTATGAAAATACTTCGACATAAATGTATTCGATGTAAAGTACTTTCAGATGTCCAGAGGACCCGACATCAAGAAAACAAATTATTTTTTTGTTCGTCACTACATCAGCAGCCACAACCTTTTCAATGCCAGTGTTGTAAAGTCAATGGACTAGTATCATCAGGTGGTTTGGCAGGTTTCTGTAGCATGAGTAACATTGGAATGGCAATGAAATGTCTGTCACTGCGCCCAGCCCAGCCCACCACAGTAGTGGCCAGGAGTGCAGCTCTCACAACACAGGCCATTTGCCTGAAAAGATCTTGAACAGCCATTTCAGAAGCCCAGGTGCTAACTATCAAACAACTGCACAAAAATAAACTGCTCAACCGTACAGTTGTTCGCCTATAACTCTCGATATAGGAATTCTCAAAACAATCTAAACAGGATACATTTCACAGGCTGAGGGAGATGGCTTCAGCTGTGGTTCAATTGGTAGCACTCCCGCCTCTGAATCGGAAGGTTGCATCTTTATGGTGCCACTTTAGAGACCTGAGCACATAATCTAGCCTGACACTGCAGCGCAGTACAGCACGAATGCTGCACATTCAGAGGCACCGTCTTTCGGATCAGAGTTTAAATTAAGGCCACCCCTGCCATCACAGGTAATGTTGCCTGCATTGCATTTGTGGTGTAAAGTACTTTGGGCTGGTTTAATATTGTGAAAGACACTATCTAAATGTAAGCTCTTTCCTTCATTCAAAACCAAGAGTTATAACAGTGAAAATATGGTAAAATTGCTCTTCTGAAGCCCCAGGCAGGATTCTCCGTTGCCCGACTCCGATATTGTAATCGCCGAGCATAGAATCATCATAGAATTTACAGTGCAGAAGGAGGCCATTCAGCCCATCGAGTCTGCACCGGCTCTTGGAAAGAGCACCCTATCCAAGCCCACACATCCACCCTATCTCCATAACCCAGTAACCCCACCCAACACTAAGGGCAATTTTGGACACTAAGGGCAATTTAGCATGGCCAATCCACCTAACCTGCACATCTTTGGACTGTGGGAGGAAACTGGAGCACCTGGAGGAAACCCACGGAGGAGAACGTGGAGACTCCGCACAGACAGTGACCCAAGCCAGGAATTGAACCTGGGACCCTGGAGCTCTGAAGCAATTGTGCCAACCACTATGCTACCGTGCTGCCCTGTGATCCGGCGGAGACTCCCTATTTACGATTGAATCGAGGGCGTCGCCAGTTTTCAGATGCTCCACCCCCTGTAAAACAGCATAATCGAGGAGTACACCATTGGGACAGCCTCAGGACGTTACCTGAAGGCTCTCCCCCAACGCTCCGCCCCCCAATGTGCCTAGTTCCCGACGACACAGGACACGTGAGCTCTCACTTTTCGTGTACCCGGTGTGGCGGCTGCGGACTGTGTCCAGCGGCGCCACAGTCGGGCGGGACCCATGCTGCTGGCCGGTGGCATCTTTGGCGAGGGTTGGGGGCACTGGTGGGGGATGGCCTGGGGGTGGCAAGGGGGTGTCCAGGGGAGGCGCTATCTGGCAGGGTGGGTACATGCGCGGCCGCGCCACGTTGTACGGCATGACCGCTGCAGATCGTCGCGTGTGTATGTGCGGCCACGGACCCAGCAATTGTCCAGGCGTTTATATCGGGAAGGCCGTTCATTTTATGTGGTGCGGCTACTAGTCCCTCACCGCTCGCAGAACCGTTGCTGGGGCCTCGCCGATTTTTTAGTTGGAAAAACGACACTTCCTCTGCACATAGTCTCAAAACCGGAGAATCCAGCTCCCTATCTTTCTGTATTAAAGTGTCTGTCTGAATCTGTCCAATGTTTAAAGGGACAACAGTAGAACTTTGATTACAGTACCATCTAAAGAGATCCATCAAAGATGCTAAAAGACAGTACCGGACCAAGCTCGAGTCCCAGGCTAGCAAGAAGGACCCCCACCGGCTATGGCACAATCTGCAAGACATAACGTGCTACAAGATAAAGACATATAAAATCGCCAGCTCCAACGCACCCCTTCTTGAAGAGTTCCACGCATTCTATGCCCGCTTTGCGCAAGAGGTCAGCGAGAGCGAGCCCTCCACCCCAAAAGCCTTGGATGAACTTGTATCTGAGGTCACCATTACAGATGTCAGAATAGCCTTCTTGAAGGTCAACCCACGGAAAGCCACTGGCCCGATGGGGTACCCGGGTGAGCACTCAGTTCTTACCCGGATCCGTTGGCGGGGTATTCGCAGACATCTTCAACCTCTCTTTGCAACAATCTGAGCTCCCTATCTGCTTCAAGAAGATGACTATCATCCCTGTACCAAAGAAAAGCCAAGTAGCGTGCCTTAATGACTATAGTCCAGTGGCTCTGACATCCATCATTATGAAGTGCTTCGAAAGGTTACTCATGGCACGAATCAACTCCAGCCTCCCCGATTACCTTGGTCCAGTACAGTTCGTCTACCGCTGCAACAGGTCCACAGCAGATGCCACCTCCCTGACCCTGCACTCAACACTGGAACACCGAGACAACAAAGGTACCTATGTCAGACTCCTATTTATCGACAACAGCTCAGCCTTCAGCACCATTATTCCTAGGAAACTCATCTCCAAATTCCGTGGCCTGGGAGTTGGCTCCTCCCTCTGTGACTGGATCCTGAACTTCCTAACCCACAGGCCATAATCAGTGAGGGTAGGCAACAACACCTCCTCCACGATCCTCCTCAGCACCGATGCCCGACAAGGCTGTGTTCTCAGCCCCCGACTATACTCCTTATACACCTATGACTGTGTGGTCAAATTCCCTTCCAACTCAATTTTCGAATTTGCTGATGACACCACCGTAGTGGGTCGGATCTCAAACATTGACGAGACAGAGTATAGGAATGAGATAGAGAATCTGGTGAACTGGTGCGACAACAATAATCTCTCCCGCAATGTCAACAAAACAAAGGAGATTATCATCGACTTCAGGAAGCAAAGTGGAGAACATGCCCCTGTCTACATCAATGGGAACGAAGTAGAAAGGGTTGAGAGCTTCAAGTTTTTAGGTGTCCAGATCATCAACAACCTGTCCTGGTCCCCTCATGCCGACACTATAGTTAAGAAAACCCACCAGTGACTCTACTTTCTCAGAAGACTAAGGAAATTTGGCATGTCAGCTATTGCTCTCACCAACTTTTACAGTTGCACCAGAGAAAGCATTCTTTCTGGTTGTATCACAGCTTGGTATGGAGCCTGCTCTGCCCAAGACCGCAGGAAACTACAAAAGGTCGTGAATGTAGCCCAGTCCATCACGCAAACCAGCCTCCCATCCATCGACTGTCTACAATTCCTGCTGCCTCAGAAAGGCAGCCAGCATAATTAAGGACCCTAACACCCCTGACGTACTCTCTTCCATCTTTTTCCATCAGGAAAAAGATGCAAAAGTTTGAGCTCACGTACCAACCGACTCAAGAACAGCTTCTTCCCTGATGCAAGACTTTTGAATGGACTTACCTCGTATTGCCGTGGGCAGCACGGTAGCACAGTGGGTAGCACTGTTGCTTCACAGGGCCAGGGTCCCTGGTTCGATTCCCGGCTTGGGTCACTGTCTGTGCGGAGTCTGCACGTTCTCCCCGTGTCTGCGTGGGTTTCCTCCGGGTGCTCCGGTTTCTTTCCACAAGTCCCGAAAGGTGTGCTGTTTGATGAATTGGACATTCTGAATTCTCCCTCTGTGTACACGAACAGGCGCCGGAATGTGGCGACTCGGGGCTTTTCACAATAACTTCATTGCACTGTTAATGTAAGCCTACTTGTGACAATAAAAATTATTATTATTAAGTTGATCTTTTCCCTACACCACAGCTATAACTGTAACATTACATTCTGCAGTCTCTTCTTCCTTCCCTATGTATGGCATGCGTTGTCTGCAGAGCATGCAAGAAACAATACTTTTCACTGTATACTAATACATGTGCAAGTTAATAATCAAATCAAATCAATTCAAATCACATCTCACTTTATATGAACATGCCATGGTGGATCAGTGATGAAATGTGCGGCCTGTTATGAAACTAAATCGTACTGACCACATCAATTCCAGCCCCTGTTCTTGCCCTGTTCGTAGTTGTTAGCTGGGGCTTGATTCTCCTCTGCCCATGGCCAATAGCAGAGTTCCTGATGTGGTGGAGAATCCAGCACCTTCCAAAAAAACAGGATTCCCGTTCCGATTCTCCAGTTCCCCTCTGGCGGTAGCATCGAGGTTTGTGCCCTGTGCCAGCAGGAGGATGCAAATAGGTCAAATTGACCCATTTGCATCCTATTAACAGGTGGGGCACTGGATTCCACAAATCTCCGGTCCTCTGGGCCGTGATTCATGTGGCAAGAATCGCTGCAGGTATTTGCCAGCATGGCCGTGGCGCGGCAGACCTCTTTTAGGGAGTTGCCCCAAAGTCCTTGGGAGGAACCTTTCCCCAACCCCACTAGACACTTTCTCTGAGGAAAGCACTTACCTTACCTTTGCGGTGGTCCAATAGCTGTCAATCATAGCTAGATGTTTATACACATTGTAGTTAGTTTTATAGCTGGCCATTTGAAATCCACAGAAGCGTGAAGGGATTAAACAATCCAGACAGCTTGGTGTGCGAGAGCTGTCAATCACAGCCTAGCAAAGTCAATTTCACATTTGATTGGACTGAAAGCCTTGCAGATCAATGATCTGAGAGAGTTTAAACCCAGCTGATGTGGTTTTCCCTTTCTATGGATTTCCAGCTGCTGCTTTCTCAACCTGAGCCAGCAGATGCATTGCACAGGTGACTTTTAAAGCCATGGGGCTGGATTCTCCTCAGTCCTGCACCAAAATTGCGTTTGGCGTAGGGGAGGAGAATCAACTTTCACGGCAAATTCAGGCTCGGCGCTGGTCCAGCGATTCTCCACTACCTGAGAATCAGCGTGTTCTCGGAGTACTCCATGTGGCTGTCGGTCCATTGCCAGAGTCCTGCCCAGCGTTCCTCCGCTCCCAACTGGCCGACAGCGTCGTTCTAACCACCTATTGCTGTTCAGGAACCTCGCGTAGCATCGACGGACTCGGTCCGCGGCCGCCCTGGTGGGGGGCGGGGGGATCGGGCACCAGGACGGGGAGGGGGGGGCCTTATGGGCGGCCGGGGATCTGATCAGGCTGGTTGGATCTTCCAGCATGCGACCGATCAGGAGGGCCTACATTTTCCAGCTGCCTCTGTGATCTGAGTCCGCCATGGCGCTCGGCGTGGCCGCTGGAGGCCGCCCCCATGCGCATGCGCGGACTCGAAAGTGGAAGTGCGGGGGCCCGTATCCGCAGCTAAAGCTGCATGTATCACTCTGAGTCCCTGCTAGCCCCATGCAGGTGAGTGAATTAGCTTATCTTTTTGTTAGGAAACTCCGGGGTGTGAGGACATGGCCCCATTTTGGGAGAATCCAGCCCATGATTTTTGTGAACATGCATCCATAATTATTTTCCGAGTAAAAGACATTACAGGGGTAGGTAGTGGTTCAAGAATGCTAGAACCGCCTGTTACATGGTTGCAGGTCTCACGTTATTGAGTACTTAATAGTATTGATCCTTGTATGCTGGTCCTTGTTCCTTAGTGTTAGCTGCTTGCTTGGTGCACTATTTTCCTTTGGGCTGGCGGTTTAGGGCCAATGATGTTGCTACCTGTTTTGAGTAAAACTGCACCACATTTAGTAGTTTTTGTGTATTATTTTTTTTACAGACTATTCAAACACCTGGAGATTGGGAATTATGCTAAAATCTGTTTTCATTCAATTAATTCAATCAAGCAAATGGCTTAGTTACAAGACACACTCCTGCGGAATTTGAGGAGCTGTTATCTTTCAGATGAAATATTAAACCAAATCTTCTCTCTTTGGTGGATATAAACAATTCCACAGCATTAAGAGCAGTGGAGTTATCTATGGTGTCCTTGTGTTTTAGGTTTTCTTTCTAATGACTGCAGTTGGAGTCTTTTGGTTATAAAAGACTTATGGTCCCTCATGGCAGACTGGTACAAAAGGTGAAGTCACACGGGATCAGGGGTGAGCTGGCAAGGTGGATACAGAACTGGCTAGGTCATAGAAGGCAGAGAGTAGCAATGGAAGGGTGCTTTTCTGATTGGAGGGCTGTGACTAGTGGTGTTCTGCAGGGATCAGTGCTGGGACCTTTGCTGTTCGTAGTATATATAAACGATTTGGAGGAAAACATAACTGGTCTGATTAGTAAGTTTACGGACGACACAAAGGTTGGTGGAATTGCGGATAGCGATGAGGACTGTCAGAGGATACAGCAGGATATACATCGTTTGGAGACTTGGGCAGAGAGATGGCAGATGGAGTTTGATACGGACAAATGTGAGGTAATGCATTTTGGAAGGTCTAATACAGGTAGGGAATATACAGTGAATGGTAGAACCCTCAAGAGTATTGACAGTCAGAGAGATCTCGGTGTACATGTCCACAGGACACTGAAAGGGGCAACTCAGGTGGAGAAAGTAGTCAAGAAGGCATACGGCATGATTGCCTTCATTGGCCGGGGCATTAAGTATAAAAATTGGCAAGTCATGTTGCAGCTGTATAGAGCCTTATTTAGGCCACACTTGGAGTATAGTGTTCAACTTTGGTCGCCACACTACCAGAAGGATGTGAAGGCTTTAGAGAGGGTGCTAAAGAGATTTATCAAGATGTTGCCTGGTATGGAGGGCATTAGCTATGATGAGAGATTAAATAAACTCGGTTTGTTCTCACTGGAATGATGGAGGTTGAGGGGCGACCTGATAGAGGTCTACAAAATTATGAGGGGCAGAGATAGAGTGGATAGTCAGAGACTTTTTCCCAGGGTAGAGGGGTCAATTACTGTCGTGATCTGCACATCTGCACATACACCAGGGACTACAGCACAGATCTAACAGCCACAGCATCACTAGAGGGTAGCATCAGAGACGGGTATAAAGGGTCTGACCCAAGGGAGGATCTGCCTTTTTTAGAAGCACAGGGCTAGTGAGCAGCAGCACACACAAAGACAGCTCAGCATAGGCAGTTTACCTTAGCTTCACTGGTGATACCTCTTGACTGTATTACATCTAGTTGAGCTCTGGAAACAGACAAACCCTCTGAATAAAGTATTTGTGTTAACTGAAAGTCTACAATCTTTATTCAGACTTCAGAGAATGACATATGGTACCAAGAATGATTTCAGCAAGCTAGCTAGACACCAGCAAGAGAAGAGAACTTAAACTAGACATTCGACCAAAGAAGGCCTCGCAGCATTTGGACCCTTCGGATACCAATTGGCACGATGGACCCAATCCAAGCTCCACGCCTGCTCAAGACCACTGGTAATCTGCATTCCAATTGGCAACTCTTTATACAACAGTTCAATCTATATCTAGAAGCTAAGGATCTGACCTCAACGACTGATGCTAGAAAGATAGCCTTGCTCTTATCCCTGGCAGGGCCGCAGGCATTAGAAATATCTAATTCCATTACCTACCTGGAAGGAGAGGACAAGGGCAAGCTGGAAATAATCATCAAAAAATTTGAAACCCACTGTCAATCTGAAGTCAATGGGTTATTTGAAAGATTCAAGTTCACCTGGCAGTTTTGTGACTGATTTAAACTTACTAGCTCAGTCCAGAAACTTTGAAAACCTCCGTGACTCCCTCATCAGAGACCAGATAGTCAATGACATATCTGATGAGGGACCCAGAAAATCTTTATTAAAACGAAAAGACCTAACCCTAGAAACGGCCATGCAAAGATGCTCTACACATGAAAAAAGAAAAGAAGAGGATGAGGAATTTACTTACCAGGACCAAGGCCTTCACCACAAGGTTGAGCCCGTCAAAGTGGGGGCCCAGGCTTCCAGAAGATGCTTCTCTATGGGCAATCCCGCGCGCGCGAACCTGGATGCAGGCCACACGCATGCGCACTTCTCCCGGAAATTCGACACGGAAGAAGGACCTACTACGCATGCGCGAGCGTGGAGGGACAGCGTCATGACGTGTCCCCGCTGGGACTTCGGCCCATTGCGGGCCAGAGAATCGCTGGGGGAGCCCGCCGACCGGCGCAACACAATTCCCGCCCCCGCCAAATCTCCAGCGCCGGAGAATTCAGCAGCCGGCGGGGGCGGGATTCACGCCGTCCCCTGAAGGGGGAATCCTCCGCACCTTCATGGGCTAGGCCGGCGCCGGCGTGGTTTGCGCGCACCAGCCGGCGGGGAAGGGGCTTGGCGCCGAAGGGCCTCCGCTGCCCAGCGCGAGTTGGCTCAAGTGTGGGAGCACCAGCGTGTGTTGGCGTCATCCCAGCGCATGGGCGGGGTTTTCATCTTTGCTTCGGCCATCGCGGAGGACCACAGCGGCCGATGCGGAAGAATAGAGTGCCCCCACGGCACAAGCCCGCCCGCGTATCGGGCGGCCCCGATCATGGGCCAGACCAACGTGAGGGCACCTCCCGGGGCCAGATACTCCCGCGCCACCCCGAGGACCCTGGAATCCTCCCGTGCATCGAGGTCCTGTCGGCAAATACCTGGTGTAATATACGCCAGGGGGCTGGTCGGAAATGGGTGGCCACTCGGCCCATCGTGGGCCGGAGAATTGCTGGGGGGGGGGCCGATACCAGTGGCCGCCGACCGGCGCAGCGCGATACATGCCCCCGCCAACTTACCGGCGCCCGGGAATTCGGCAGCCGGCGGGGGTGGGATTCATGCCACCTCCAAGGCGATTCTCCGACCCGACGGGGGGGGGCCAGAGAATTCCGCCCTAGTAATTTCAAATTCTAGGAGAAGAAACACTTCAAAACACCCCGATTAAGAAATTGGCCCTGTTTCCAGCCCTTGCATTTTGCCTCAGAGGTGTTTCAATACAATACTACAAACTTTGCTTTCCCTGTGAAAGTGATTCCAGCCATGCATGATTATCTGCACCTTAAATTATGAAAGAATGTGTCCCACTGCACCTTTAGTCTAATTCCTTGGTCTGAATCCTCCGCTGTCGGGATTCTCCGTTGCGCCAGCACCCCGGGGATTTACCGACGGCATGGGGCTGCCCACGATGGGAAATCCCATTGGCTGGCTGGCTACCCAGAGAATCCCGGAAGTGCGCCGTACCAGAAATCTGATGTGGTGGGATGGAGAATCCCGCCCCTTGTCTTTGCACGTCATAAATCTATTCTGAGGGTTCAGACGGGAATCTCCTGCTGCGTTCGCCTGGTGATTGGAGAATCCTGCCCGAGATCAATGGTTTTTCTATTGTCGCCCGTGGCGTTCTTGCGGCGGGCAGGGCAGATGAATCCGCCTGGCCCTCCCATTCGCACCCAGGCACTTTGGCACTGCCAGCCTGGCACCTCAGCACTGCCACCTAGGCACCCTGGCAGTGCCAGCCCACCAGGGTGGCACTGGTGGGTTGGCAGGGACACTGCAAGGGAGTCAGGCTGGCAATGCCAAGGTGCAGGTTTCCCATGCCAGGGATCAGGCCCAGGACGGTGCCTTGCCCTGTATGATGGAGTGAAGAGGGCTTGAGGACCCCATAAAACATAAATTGTGTACAATGGAGGGGGCCGGAGGGGTGGTGGGGTGGCTGAAGGGGGTCGGAAGTTAGGGACGGCATTTTAAAATGGCACTCTGATCTGCAAATACGCTTCCTGCACTGGCAAGTGCAGGAAATAAGGAAAGGGCGGCCTCTGTTTTTGACCTGTTAAATTGCGCCCGATGTTTCAATTGTTGGGATTGTGGTGATATGCATCACTATAAATACACAAGGGGTTAATGTAAATACACATAGACTAGATAGACACTAGAGGGAGCACCAGAGACATGACATACAGACATTCAACCAATAGGTCAGTAAGCTAGGACACAACCAATAGGCATTCACGATACACACAGAGGTGACACTACCACAGGACGGCATTACACCAACCCATATAAAAGGACACAGCGCACATGCTCAGCCTCTTTCCAGTGGAGACTCTCAGTGAGTACAAACGGATGATTTGAAACACATCACACCCACCACGTGGATTGTAGCAGACTGGTTCGTCAGTCTGAGTAGCTATAGCAGGATTAACAGGAGAGTCGAATCCAAGCAGGAGAATTGTTAATAGTTTAATAAATGTGTTAAAGCTATCTCCAAGTCTGACCTTCCTTTGTCAGAGTGCATATCAAGGAAGCAGCTTATGCTACGTCAAGAGCATAACAAAACAGGGATCACACCTGGAGTAACGATTTAATGAACCAGGACTGTTTTCCATTTTCTCTTTCATCCGAAATTAGGGTTAGGGTTAGGGTTAGGAGTAAGTTTGTGGGAAGCAGGGTAGCATAGTGATTAGCACAATTGCTTCACAGCTCCAGGGTCCCTGGTTCGATTCCTAGCTTGGGTCACTGTTTGTGTGGAGTCTGCACTTTCTCCCCGTGCATGCGTGGGTTTCCTCCGGGCGCTCCGGTTTCCTCCCACAGTCCAAAGATGTGTAGGTTAGGTGGACTGGCCACGCTAAATTGCCCTTGGTGTCCAAAATTGCCCTTAGTGTTGGGCACGGTAACTGGGTTATGGGGATAGAGTAGAGGTGTGCTGTTGGGAAGGGTGCTCTTTCCAAGAGCCGGTGCAGACTCGATGGGACCAATGGCTTCCTTCTGCACAGTAAATTCTATGAAATCAATGCTACTCAGGAGTAACCATTTTCTATTATATATTTGTTTAACTTGAGGAGTAAATTGCCCTTAGTGTCCAAAATTGCCCTTAGTGTTGGGTGGGGTTACTGGGTTATGGAGATAGGGTGGAGTTGTTGACCTAGGGTGGGGTGCTCTTTCCAAGAGCCGGTGCAGACTCGATGGGCTGAATGGCCTCCTTCTGCACTGCAAATTCTATGATTCTATGAAAACACTGGTGGTCCATCCAATCCCATTGTGTAGAAAATGGGAAGTACCTCATTTTCACTCATGTAACATGATGCTGGACTAAAAATAACCCATCTGTAGATTATGCAGTGTCAGCAGTATTTTCAGAAGTACTGGAGGAGAGAGAATTTTGCTGTATGGTGGCAGTACGGCACTTTTGGCAGTAACTGCAACTAGGTGACCGAATTTGGCCATGTGCACTGGTACGGTATCGTTCATATTCTCAGAATTCTCATTGGTCATTTCCAGTGCTGCATTACCGAAACAAAAAGCTCTCATGGACTCCTCCAACAGCTAGAAATCAATTGTTTAACTTTTGTTAAAAGTTTGCCTCAGTTTCTGGTGCAAAAACGTAACGATGCAGATAAGGAAGTCAAAGCCTCACTCTGCAGTGGAATTCACTGATCCCCTGTCACAGTGAGTCAAACCGATCAAAATGGTCCCAAGTTTGAATCCTGTTTCTGCTGGGTTAGCTGATTTCATCTGGGGCATTGGTTCGAGTGTTACAATGGGTCTCAATGCACGTTCGTACGGGTGGGTGATTCGGAGGCTGGGGGAGGGGGAGTTGGGTGGGTATGGACACAACAGGGATAGCGAGAAAGAAATCAGCCAGGGTTCCTACTTATTCAGTATCCAGTGGATCCTGTGGAAATTGAACTTATGTGATGCTCAGGCAATGACAGGCTCACACGGAGTATTGGGGGGGGGGGGGGGGGGGCACTGTTGTGGGATGAAGAGAGGATGCCATGTAATAAAAACAGAAAATGCTGGAAAAAATGCAGGATTAACATTTTGAGACCAATATGACTTTTCTTCAGAACTGGAGGAGGGCGGCATGGTAGCACAATGGTTAACATTGTTACTTCACAACGCCAGACGTTCTCCCCATGTCTGCGTGGGTTTCCTCCGGGTGCTCTGGTTTCCTCCCACAAGTCCCAAAAGACGTGCTTGTGAGGTGAATTGGACATTCTGAATTCTCCCTCTGTGTGTACCCGAACAGGCGCCGGAATGTAGTGACTAGGGGCTTTTGACAGTAAATTCATTGCAGTGTTAATGTAAGCCTACTTGTGACAATAACCTGTTCATGCTGCAGTGAATACCGTTTGGCTGAGCGTCAAATTCTCCGTCCTGGCTGACAGCGGTGGTGGGGCGAACTTGGATCGGAGAATCCCAGTTGATATATTTTTATTTGTCTGCTAAATTAATTGATAACATTTACATTTTTAATTAATTCACAGAATGCAAATATTATTGTATTGAACATCCCCAATTACCTTGAGAGGTGGTGTTGAGATGGTTTCTTGACCTGTTGCAGTCCATGTTGTGCAGGCACTCCAACTGTGCTGTAAGGGAGGGCGTTCCAGAATTTCAACCCAGTAATGATGAAGGAATGAGAATATATTTCCAAGTCAGGATGTTCTTTGACTTGGAGGGGAGCTTGCAGGTGTTTCCATGCGCCTGCAGCATGGAACCAGGTGCAGAGCTCATGTTTTTTGAGGTGCTGTGAAAGAAGTCTTGTTGAGTTGCTGCAGAGCAGTAAAGTAAAGTAAAGTAAAAAGCAAAGTCACCATAGTCTGCTTTCCCCTTTGAAGGGGAGAGCTGACTGGTGATGAATGAACCTGAGGATCACCACCTCTCAGGCGACGGGCAAGGTTGAGAAGGTGGAATCTCAGCTGGTACAGGAATTGAACCCATACTTTTGGCTTTGCATCACAAACCAGCTGTCCAGCCAACTGAGCTAAACTGACTCCATCTTGTAGATGGTGCACACGGCAGCACTGATACAAGGGTAGGGGATGGTGTGAATGTTTAAAGAGGTGAAAGGGGTGCCAATCAAATGGGCTACTTTATCCTGATGCCAAGCTTCTTGAGCACTGTTGGAGCTGTACTTATCCAGACAAGTCTGGTACACAACCGAATTGTGCCTTGTGCACAGGTTTTGGGGAATTAGGAGATGTGTTACTTGCTGCAGAATTTCCAGCCTCTTACCTGCTCTTGCAGCCACAGTTTTTCTGCGTCTGGTCTAGTTAGGCCTCTGGTCAGTGGTAACCCTCAGGATGATGATAGTAGGGCTTTCAGCAATGGTAATGCTGTTGAATGTCAAGAGAAGGTGGTTAGATTCTTTCTAGTTGGAGATGATCATTGTCTGTTGTTGGTGGGGCATGATTGTTACTTTTATATAGATTATATAGAACAGTACAGCACAGAACAGGCCCTTCGGCCCTCGATGTTGTGCCGAGCAGTGATCACCCTACTCAAACCCACGTATCCACCCTATACCTGTAACCCAACAACCCCCCCCCCCCCCCCCTTAACCTTACTTTTTTGGACACTACGGGCAATTTAGCATGGCCAATCCACCTAACCCGCACATCTTTGGACTGTGGGAGGAAACCGGAGCACCCGGAGGAAACCCACGCACACACCGGGAGGACGTGCAGACTCCACACAGACAGTGACCCAGCCAGGAACTGAACCTGGGACCCTGGAGCTGTGAAGCATTTATGCTAACCACCATGCTACCGTGCTGCCCCAGTGACAAGTTACTTGTCACTTATCAGTGCAATCTGAATGTTGTCCAAATCTTGTGTGTGGGCATTACTTCGGGAATTGTGAATGAAAATTAAAATTTCGATATCACCAGTGAACAATCCGACTTCTGAATTTATATTGGAGGGAAGGTCATTGATGAAACAGCTGAATATGGTGGGGCCAAGACCCTAGAGTGATGTCCCGGGACTGAGATGATTGATCTCCAAAATCACAACATATTGGTTTGTACTAGGTGAGACACCAGCCAATGAAGTGTTACCCCCTGATTCCCATTGACTTTAATTTTGCTGGGGCTCCTTAATGCCGCACTAGGTCAAATATTGCCTTGATGTCTAGGGTAGTGACTCTCATCGGACTGAGTGTAGAAGATTTTAGTTTAGACGGGCAGCATGGTCGGCACGGGCTTGGAGGGCCGAAGGGTCTGTTCCTGTGCTGTACTTTTCTTTGTTCTTTGTTCTTTGTTCTGGAATTTAACTCTTTTGTTCAAGTTTGGTCCAAGACTTTAATGAGGTCGGGAGCCAAGTGGTCCTGGCTGAACCTAAACTGATCATCGCCGAGCAGGTTATTGATGAGAAAATGCAACTTGATAGCACTGCCAATGACATTATCACTTTATTGATGATTGAGAGCAGACTCATGGGCTGCTAGTTGACTAAGTTGGAATTTGTCCCTTTTTGCGGATATGTCACACTTCGGCAATTTTCAACATTCTTGGGTAAGATGCCAGTATTGAAGTTGTAACAAAACAGTTTGGCTCGGGGCGTGACTAGTTCTGGAATACAAATCTTCAAGCACTACAACTGGGATGTTGTCAGGGCCTTTGCTATATCCAATGGGTTTAGCTGTTTCTTGATTTCACATGGAGTAAGTGAAATTGGAAGACTGATGTGGAGACCTCAGGAGGAGGCCAGTTGTATTGTCCACTGAGCATTTCTGGCTGAAGTTAATTGCCTTGTTTTTTGCACTCAGTGCTGTGTTCCTCTTATCATTGAGAATGGGGATGCTCATACAGCCTCCTTAACCTGTTGTTTAATTGTCCATCACCATTCACCACTGAATGTAGCAGAACTGCAGAGCTTTGACCTGATCCATAGATTGTGCAATTACTTGGCTGCTTCTGCTGTTAAGCGTGTATGTAAACATGCATTGTTTCTTCAACAGATTGACATCTCATTTTTAGTCATACCTGCTGCTGCTCTTGGAATACCCTCATACATTCCGTACTGAACCAGGGTTGGTCCTCTGCTATTTGATAATGGTGGAGTGAGGAATATGCCAAGACATGAGGTTACATATGGTTTTGGAATGCAATTCTGCTCCTGATGATGACCTTAAAATGCCCAGTTTTAAGCTGCTCGCTGTGTTCTGAATCTACCCCTTTTAGTGGTACTGCCACACAGCCGTGTGTTGGGTGTCCTTAATGTGAAGTCTGAACTTTTTATCTATGAACACTCCATGCACAATTTAACATATGAATGATTATCTTTCTATACCATATTGACTAAAAATACATAATGCACAGGGTTCTCCTGGTATTTCTATCACTTTAACTTCAATAAAAAATTGATTTTCAATTCAAATGCAGTAGCCAAATCAACAATACCGATCAAACTATGCTGAAAATTACAATTCCAGTGTTTGTACCTTCACAGTGATTTGACCAGACCTGAAACACAAATGTATCTTCTGGCAAAGATACTATCGTGTTTTCTGATGAGCAGGTTTCTGAGGGTGGAAATTGTTTGCAAGGTAGTAAGAGGCAGTTTTCCTGGTGTAGCTACAAGCTCACAAGAAAAAGGCATCATTGTAGTTTAATTTGATTTTACATGCTGTGCAATATTTTTTTGTTTCTAATTAACTGACACAAGGGGTTATGGAGGAGGCCCAACCCAAAGTGGTTCATTAGTGCTTTTTTCATCTCTTCTTGTATTGCATGTTGTGGGAGCTGAAGCAATTAATTTAGATCTTGGGACCAAGACCGCTGGAGTAGAATTGCTCCTGGTCTCCACTGGCACTAGGAGTGGGACTCAGTTTGTGATTCGCTTTCCTTTGCCATGGTGGCATTCCATTGGAATCCCAATATTGAGCCGCCATTTTGAACAGGCGGTCCAATACCGAGGTCTGGCGGCAGGCCCTCCTGCCCCATTACACAAATTATGCCCCGCCACCTCTGCTAACAAGTAGGAGCACCTTCCAACCCGCTCCAACCCCCCCCCCCCCAGGAATAACTGATTACCTTCCCACAACACGCATGAATGAGGGTGACCATCCCCCCACCATCAGGCCTCCCCCCCCGACCCCCATCAGAGACCTCCCATCAGACCTCCCCATTAGAGCTACCTGCCAAGAAAACTGAAGAGCAGTAGGTTGAAAAATCATTGCATTTTTGCTTACCCTTTCCTAACATCTGCTGCCTCAGACAGAGGTGTTCAAAGCAACCACTGTTGCAAGTGTCAGAGGCTACCTGGAAACCCTAATTTACTTAAAATGGCTTGAAATCTCTTGACAGCCTTTGAAATGCAGATCTTCCATTCAGCAGCTAAGTACTTTGATTTCCTTTTTTCACAGCTGCCTTCAATGTGGTGAGGGGCTGTAAACTATAGCAAGTGTTTCTAAACATTGTGGTTAACATCAAAGCAGAGTAATGGGATGTATTAAAGGGTGAAGGGAAAGATCACTGAACAAACCATCAAGCAGCTATCTCTGGAGTGATAGAATTGTTAATCACTGGCTAATACAATGTATTGATGTGTGAAATTGAATGGAAGATCACATTTCAAAGGCTGTCAAGGGATGTCAAGTCCTTTGAAGTGCATTGGGCTTTCCAAGAAGCCTTTGGCACTTGTAACAGCTCCTGCTTTGAACATTTCTGTCTGAGGCAGCAAATATTAGGAAAGGGTATGTTCGGGCGGAATGGGGGTGGGGGCTGTGGTCTCTGATGTGGGGGTCTCTGTTGGGTGGGCCTAATGGGGGTCTCTGTTGGAGATGTGTAATGGGAGCTCTGATGGGGTCCGTGTGAGTCTGATGGGTTCTCTGAAGGGGGTCTCTGATGGGGGTCTGATGGTGAGTTTCTGTTGGCAGTTTGATGGGGAAGTCTGATGAAGGGGACTCTGTTGTGGATCCAATGAGGGGGTCTCTGTTCATGCTCTCTGTTCAGGTCTCAGATGGGGGTCTGATGGGAAGCCACTCTTGGGAGTCTGATTGGGGAGGTCTCTTTTGGGGGGGCCTCCATTGGGGGGGTATGTGTTGGGGGTCGGATGGGAGATCAGACTGATGGGGGTTCTGATGGAGTGTCTGATGAGGGGATCTCTGGGTCTCTGTTGGGGGCCTGATGTGTGGATCTGATGGTAGGGGGTCTGATGGGGGGCTGGGGAGGCAAAATCGGTGATGTGGTTGGTCCCTTTGATGGACTTTAGGGACCACTTATGTTCAACACTTATTCCCTTGACCACTGTGGGGTCTACCGAACCAGGGCCACGCTTAGAAATGCTTGGACCTGTGCACACACGCATGAATCCTGGGCTGGGATATCATGGGGGCATGGAGAATCTAGCTTCCAGCCCATTAATCATATGCAAATGGGTTCAAGTGATCCATTTGCATTCTCCTGCCAGCACGGGGCATGTAGCTTGGCACCGCCGCCATCGGGGACTGGAGCGTTAAATGACCCCAATCCTATTATTAGCCCAACGCTTGAATCTCCGCCAGATCGGGAACCCCACTATTGGCAGCAGGTAGCGGAGAATCCACCCCCGAATGATTACAGGATACATTCCCACCAACTGCAGATCAGTACATATCCTTTGAAATTGTGTTGGGTTTCCTGCACTGATTTTTCAACCCGGAGACCTTTATGATCCGTATGATTTGGTGTCACACCGTGCAATGCATCATCATTGGCGTAATTTTCCTCCAATTTTGGCCTGCTATGCATCCCCAGTTATAATTGCTCCACCATTGCTGGCTATTTCTTCGGTTGCCGAGGCCCCAGGCTCAGGAATTCCCTTCCTGCACTCTCTCGTTTTCCCCTTTCTCAGAACATATCTCTTTGATCAAGATTTTGGCCATCTGACCTAATGTCCTTCGTGGTTTGGCCTCATATTATGTTTTGTACAGCTTCTGTGAAGTACCTTGGGATGTTTCACTATGTTAACGGAGCTATATAAATATAAGTTTTTGTTGTTGGGGTTTGCTTCACAGGAACAGTTAGACAATGAAAACATTTTAGCTGCACCGAGGATGTTCCCATAATGAGGCTTCCATTTGTAACTGGGGAGATTGCTGCACCTTTTATTTGTCTGTTTACATAAGGAACAAGGGCCATGTCATGAATAATGTAACAAAGCTGGGACTTTCATTCCGTTGTTTGATTCAGAAAAAACAGACCCTGGAATGAGAGGAAAAGACCAGTTAATGGGTTAGCGATTTACACATTATTCGTTGAGTTTGAAGCAAAGATTTCCATCTCAGATTGTTCCATTCCAATAAACTTCTGCGCACCAATAAAATCTAATTCTGCAAAGTCACAGGATTGTTGAACTGAAGTGAGTGACCAGAAAATTCAGGTAACTGCAATATGGAATGCAAGACAACAAGTTTACGGCGGGGGTAGGTGGTGATGGGCAGGTAGGGTGTGAGGATGTTGGGTGGAGGTTGAATGCAGAAATTGCACTTTCAAATCAATGGCAATGAGCTGAAACTAACTTTTCTGTTTCTGTTTTTGTTCTATCTTTCTAATTTAGAAAGTTTGATAATTCATCCGTCCTGAGCTTAACAACTGGAATTGAATCTCGGCATTGCATTATGTAAGATATGTCCTCTGTAACGGGGACAGTTAGCACTATTTGTTCTTGGGATAGTGGCATCACTTTCCAGGCCAGCATTTGTTGCCCATCCCTAATTGCCTTTGAGAAGGTAGTGGGTCGACCGTTTTCTTTAACCTCTGCAGTCTGTATAGTGTAGGTACACCCAGAGTCCTGTCAGGAAGGCAGTTTCAGGATCTTAACCCAGTGACAGTGCAGAAACAAGGATATGGTTCCAAGTCAGGATGGTGAGTGGCTTGGAGGGGGGCCTTGCAGGTGGAGGTTTACATAGGATTATATATGGTAGATGGCACTGAAACAGGCCATTTCCCCAACCAGTATCTATTGGGGCTGATTTAGCTCACTTGGCTAGACAGCTGGTTCGTGATGCAGAGCAAGGCCAGCAGCATGGGTTCAATTCCAGTATCGGCTGAGGTTATTCATGAAGGCCCAGCCTTCTCAATTTTGCCTCTCGCCTGAGGTGTGGTGATCCTCAGGTTAAATCACCACCAGTCAGCTCTCACCTTCAAAGGGGAAAACAGCATATGGTCTCTGGGACTATGGCGACTTTACCATCTGTTGGTGTTTATGCCCCAATTGAGCTGCCTCCAATCTTTCCTCATCTAAATCTATCATCATAACCATCTCTTCCCTGCCCCCTTATATGATTGTAAGACTTCATTTTACATGCATCCATATTAGTCACTCCAACCACTCCTTGTGGGAGTGATGCGAGTTCTGACTTTTTAACCACTCTTTTGGATAAAGAAGTTTCTTCAGAATTCCCTACTGAATTTCTTGCTATCTTATATTGATGTCATCATGGAATAATAGAATTCCTACAGTGCAGAAGGAGGCCTTTCAGCCCATCGAGACTGCATTGACGGTGCAGACTCGATAGGCCGAATGGACTCCTTCTGCACTGTAAATTCTCTGATCCTCGTAAATTAACCTCCACACCTGGACACTAAGGGGTAATTTAACACGGCCAATCTGCCTAACCTGCACATCTTTGGACTGTGGGAGGAAAGCGGAGCACCTGGAGGAAACCCACGCAGACACGGGGAGAATGTGCAAGCTCCACACAGTAACCCGAGGTTGGAATTGAACCCGGGTCCCTGGCACTGTGAGGCAGCAGTGTTAATAATTGTGCCACCATGCCCTCCTGAATTTATGTGCCACTCCACAAGTGGAAACATTCTCTCAATGTCTTTCATAATTTTACCAAACCCACCAAATCTTGATATGTGGGCCTTGTGTAGCTGGCAGTAGCTCCAGCATAAGTTGCTGCATTCTCTGAGGATTTCACGTAGTTTGGTGACATTGAATCATGAATGTTGATAGAACATAGAACATAGAACAGTACAGCACAGAACAGGCCCTTCGGCCCTCAATGTTGTGCCGAGCCATGATCACCCTACGTATCCACCCTATACCCATAACCCAACAACCCCCCCCTTAACCTTACTTTTATTAGGACACTACGGGCAATTCAGCATGGCCAATCCACCTAACCCGCACATCTTTGGACTGTGGGAGGAAACCGGAGCACCCGGAGGAAACCCACGCACACAGGGGGAGGACGTGCAGACTCCACACAGACAGTGACCCAGCCGGGAATCGAACCTGGGACCCTGGAGCTGTGAAGCATTTATGCTAACCACCATGCTACCCTGCTGCCCATTGATCTCAGATCATGCTGATCTCAGCATGCTGATCTCAGATCCTTTCAAATAGGTAGGTTTCTGATTCTGATTACCAATGTAATTTATTCGACAGAGTCACTGGCTTGTCAAGAATAATAAGCCAATCAGAAACAAATTTAGTGAAATGGAGGATAAAATGAAATGAAAATGAAAATCGCTTATTGTCACGAGTAGGCTTCATTGAAGTTACTGTGAAAAGCCCCTAGTTGCCACATTCCGGCGCCTGTCCGGGGAGGCTGGTACGGGAATCAAACCGTGCTGTTGGCCTGCTTGGTCTGCTTTAAAAGCCAGCGATTTAGCTCAGTGAGCTAAACCAGCTAAACCAGTGAGCGAAACACACGACAATAAAAAGTGAATGAGGAAAGTTATTGAAAAGGAAGAAGTTGTCTGGAAGATCTATTGTCATTAACAATCTTTGTACTCCACTAAGAACAATATAAAAGTAGCTATTGAATCTTCACATGATGAATTTTTCTCCTCTAACTATATTTCCATAAAGAGCAAATAAGTAGAAGTCTAGGGTGTCCAGTAGTGAAGAAGGGAAAGGAGGAAGATAACATGCTGATCCAGATGCTCGTGATCCAGTGTAAAAGGTATCATTATTTCAATGAAGCTATGCATTCTTATTCAGTTCATTCCACCCGAATAATATTACTCCTTCAGAGGCATAGGGCACAATTTAATGGAAATAGAAGCGTCCCATCTTTGATGCATTTAGTGGGATGTTTCCCAGCACTTCCCCGATATTGAACGGGCCTCGGAGCGGAACGCCCACCAAGCTCGCCAGTGCAGAAATCGATTGGAGCACCATTTTCAAATGGCGCCCTGATGTCTCGATCCCCCTCCCCCCATGCCCCTACTACCAGTTAGGGTCTTCAAGTCCCTGCACTCTACCTCATCAAGGCAGGACGCCACCGGGTCTGATCGCTGGCGGGGGCAAGATGCCACCTGGACATCTTGATACTGCCAGCCTGGCACCTTAGAATTGCCCCTGACACCCTGGCAGTGCCACCTGGGTACCCTGACATTGCCATGGTGGCACTAGGGTGGCACTGCCAGGTTGTCAGGCTGACAGTGCCACGGTTCCCGGGTGGCAGCGGGAGTCCAAGGGTACCACTCTGCCCAGAGTCACACCACCTGGTGGCTCCCAATTGTCTTGGAGATCTCCCAGGTGCCGTTATGCCTGGTCCATGTTTGTGAAAACCAGTGCTAAATGGGGAGGTCTCCGATGCAAGGCCGTTCAATCCTGCGTCTTAGGTAACTGTGGCACAGGCATATTTAAGTGAGCCGTCACGCCCGACGCGGGACATGATGAGGCCCGTAAATCTCAAGAGAGGCGAGATTTATGATGCTCATTGTGCCTTGCGAAATCCCGTTAGATCTCGCGAGGCATAATGAGCGTCGTAAATCTCGCCTCTCTTGAGATTTACCGGCCTCGTCGTTTCCGCGGCGGGCATGACGAGGTCGGTAGATCACACCCATAGCTTTGATTTTACTTTAATTTTCATTCACTTTTCTTCCTCTCCAGATGGAATGACTCCCATAGAGTTCTGATGCATTTGCAGTCCCCAACAATCCATTCCATAAGTGGTCATCCTACTTGTGTGCACTCAGATAGTGAGAGGTTGCAGAACATATGAATCGGCAGAATGTCACAACTGATATTGTTGCGGACTTAATCCGTTTCTCCAGTGTTGGTTGACCAACTTCCTGAAACTGCCACTGAGATAGATAGCACCGTGTGGCACCTTCAGAACATAGACTGCAGCAATTCAAGAAGGTGGCTTATCACTACCTTCTCAACGGCAGTCAAGGATAGGCAATAAATGCTCACCTTGCTCACAATACCTTTATCGCGAGCAAGAATAAAACATGGGGCACGATTTAACCAAATGAGAACTATGCCCCATAGTGAGCGTGTTTCACCGTGTGTTTCCTGGGGCTTGCAGCGCCAAGAAACACAACACTATCTAACCTGATTTGGGTTAGATACAGGGCTACAGCGGGCAATGCGCAGCCAAGGCTGCACTTAGTCCCATTTCCTACACTGAGGAGCCCCGCCCGCCGACACACCTCAGTGCAGGGAGTGATTGAGACGCCACTTTTAAATCGTATCCTGATCTCTTGAGCAACCGATGAAACCCCAAGCCCCAATTCACTGTAAGGGTGGTCACCCCTGTCATAATATACGCCAGTATATGATGGTGCAGACACACAAACTGATAGACATACAGTAGGACCAATCAACATGCATAACACTGCAGCCAATCACCAGTTAGAGCACACTCACTATAAAGACAGAGGGCATCAGTTTTCCCGCTCATTCAGGATGCAGCCTTTCAGAAGGACAGAGCTTACAGTTCACAGCACAGATCCTCACCATGTGCTGAGTGATTAGACTGGTTAGGATAGGCACAGGTCTTTAGTTAATCTAACATTGTGTTAACCCACAGTAAGAGTATGTTCAACAGTTTATAGTTTAATAAAATAGTGTTGTACTATTTTAAGTGTCGGTGGCCTGTATGTGTTCCACGGATCCAGAGCACCCAACACATCAACCCCCTCAGCCCTCGCCCCAACCCCACCCCCCCACCCCACCCGCACCCTCACCCCCTCACCTACACAGGGCACTCCCCGCCTGATCACGTGTTTTATTTTGTCCTGATGGATGTGATAAGATCGCTTCTCTAGCCCCTTAATAACTTATGTATAATTTACAAGTCAAATAACTGTAATTCCTTTTGCACTAAATCATGTAAAATGGGGGACGTTTTCAGTTAGAATTGCTAGGGGGCAGGTCAAAAAGGGTGGGTAAACTGCCAGGCGTGCAGAATTACTGAAGAAATAAAGGGGGAAATAGTCGGCAAAACTGTGCAAAGAAATGCTAGCTTGGCAACTTGGCAGTATTTGCCTGGCAGTGCTCCTGCCAGCTGGCAGTGCCAGCCAGGCACCATAGCAGTGCCAGGCTGGCACCAAGGTTGCACTGCCAGGGTGCCAGGTTGGCAGTACCAACATGCTCAGATGGCACCAGCAGTGCCAGGGTACCACTCTGCTCAGAGGGCATGCACCTGGGGGCTCTGATACCCTGGGAGTCCCCCACGAGTGCCTTTCCATTTGTGGAGACCAGTACTCAATGGCGCTCACCCGAGGTCTCCAAGGCAAACGGGATAGATCCCAACGCCTTGATTACCTCAGGGAACTACATATTAGAGTGAGACTAGCTGTCTCTCCCTAATATGCCAAAAAGTGATCCCACCCACAATGGGCAGGCTTCGTATTGCGATGTCTCGCGGAATCGCATTAGATCCCACGAGGCGTGGCGAGATGGGTAGATCCCTGGAGCCGGGTCTCCCGTTATTTACCGCCCATGTTGCACCACGATAGCTGCTTTTCGGGTACATCATGGCTGGCAGATCGCGCCCATGGTGTTCTGACAAGCTCTGAATTCAGTAGGAAGGCTTGCTCCTGAAGCAGGCACTCGGGTTGATATTTCCTTCCCCTTTATTTCAAGGATACTCTGGCCAACTATAGTCCTGCCAAAACTGAAATTCGTTAACTCATTGCTGGCGCATCTCAAATTAACATCTCAACCAAAAGACAGATTAACCTGATGTCACGTTAATCACGTGACGTCACTGGCTAACAAGATTCTGATTATAGGGCAGCACGGTGGGGCAGTGGTTAGCCCCGTAGCCTCACAGCGCTGAGGTCCCAGGTTCGATCCCGGCTCTGGGTTACTGTCCATGTGGAGTTCGCACATTCTCCCCGTGTCTGCGTGGGTTTCGCCCCCACAACCCAAAAATGTGCAGGGTAGGTGGATTGGCCACGCTAAATTGCCCCTTAATTGGAAAAAATGAATTGGGTACTCTAAATTTATTTTTAAAAAGAAAAAAAAAAGATTCTGATTATTGTTGCATGCTGGTCACTTGACACCACAGATCAGCCAGATTGTAACATTGGTTATCACTAATCATGTGACACAATGGATTAAATACATTATTGGAAGCAACATCTGACGTACATTTTGCCGACTATAATAGCTCCCCTTTTATTCCTTCAGTAATTCTGCACGCCTGGCAGTTTACCCACCCTTTTTGACCTGCCCCCTAGCAATTCTAACTGAAAACGTCCCTCATTTTACATGATTTAGTGCAAAAAGAATTACAGTTATTTGACTTGTAAATTATACATAAGTTATTAAGGGGCTAGAGAAGCGATCTTATCACATCCATCAGGACAAAATAAAACAATGCCATTTCTCAGTTTAAGGTCATAAACACACACATGTTCTCTCAGGTTTATTCAGCCACAACATTCACCCAAAGGATGGTCCCTGCATTATCTTTATCCTTCATTATAACAGTGACAACGATTTATTTTACAAGTTAACGAGCATAACCTTCTAAACACAGCTGTATCTGACTAAATTGAGAGCTGCAGGAGGCAGGAACTATTTGACACTCACCGATAAAGCGGGAAACAAGCTGTAACTATGCATTATTGATGGCAAAGCGACATAAAGAAATTGCTTTTGATCGTCATGTATAATTCATGACAGCACATGGTGATTTCTCTACTTCCACCTCCATTTTCTTAGATAAAAGACTTTCTCATTCACCATTCATTCCCCACCTCCACTACATCATCCACTATAAAAATAGCGTAATTATATATTAATGAGATAATACTCTTATATGAACTTATCTACCCTTTCAGCAGCAGCAAAGGACCTGTCAGGCCGCTCAAGGCCTCTGGTTAGTGAGATCTGAGGTATTCTTTTATGGGAACACTCGTGTAAAATGTTGCAACTGGGATATATAATGAGAGTACTGGGCATATGTGACATTTCTCTGTTGCAACGTAAGGGGCAGGGGGGCGTTTAAAAAAAAATGTTATTAAAGAGAATAATGTACACCTGGGAGTGATTACCAGGCAGGAATCTAATTGAGGGTTTGAATGGTTTCTATAGCGAATAATGGATACCTAGGGGTGATTATTGGCCAGGAAGGGTTCAGCTGACATAGAGCAAATTATGCATGGCTGTGAGTGACTGCTAGTCAGGAATCTAATAAAAAGGTTCATATAACACCATAAATCTTGATGGAAGTGAAACCTGAAGAATTTTCTCTCTGGTTCCCTGTACCCTGAATTTAAATGAACACCTCAGAATCACTCTGCACAAATTCATCCCACAGTTTAGCATTGGCGTCGGGAAGGGTTTCGCTGCATTTGTTTTTTTAGTTAGCTTCCTGTGGCAGAGGCAGTGTGAAAACTGTCCGGTGCATCTCTCGCTCTGTGCTGATAATCACAGAAAATGTAATCAATGACGCAGGATCATTACAGGGCTTTATTGAGAAATGATCTGCTGTTGGTCACCAGGATGATGCATGTTCAGTGTGTGTAACACGAGAATACTATTGCAGCTGTAGTTTGTTTCCCCAGATAAAATCTGTCACAAGGGAAATCGTACAGTACTCTGTAAAACTTAAATCTGTCAGCTTTGTAATCCTTCAGGCTTTCCCAACGAGATATTTGTTAATAGCATTTAACAGTGGAGTAGATTTATCAGTAGATCAATACTTGCAAAGAAAATTAGACATAAAAAAGGAAATACACTGATTAAAAAATAGGAGGCAGCCATAAATCACAGGACGCTCCTCATAGTCAATCTGAAGTATTCCTTCTTTGTATTTGCAATTCTGTTTCACTAAGATACTTTCAAAATACAGCTGTTCCGCCCCCCAGCCCCAGCACGTTCCAATCTTCTCCTCCCTCTTACAGGCACTGATTTATGCTGAGGTTTCTGTAAGCCTTCCATCTATGAGCCCAGGCCGCCAGTTGTTCCAACAGGAGGAGTGGGGTTCATTTTGCAGCTGGGTTATCCTATCTGCACCGAAAGACTGGGCACATGCAGCAGATAGTCTTTCACAGTGAACAGGGAAGGAAACTCCGGCTGGCCTTTTCTCACTCACGCAGGGCCACGAGACCAACTAGCACCTCAATTATCATCCCAGTTGAGGATTAGCTAACTCAGAACGCATCAGCGGTTTGAGCGTCCTCATCTCTTACAGCTCTGCTGTAAACTGGGAAGTGCTATTCCCATGAATTAATTCAGGGAGGTACCAGCCCCCACACTCTCATTCTTGCCCAGAAAATCACAGGTGTTCATGCAGTGTAAGACGGTCACTATTGATCAGGTTTAATTTTGATCTAGTATTTCAGGCACTCCAGTTGTGCTGTGTAGTTGTCGTATATCAGTAATAATCTCAGTCGTCAGGAATTACCTTTAAGATCGAACAACACAAACCATTGCATTTAATCTGTACAGTCTTCAAACTTGGCAGAAGGAATGCATTAAAGCACCTGTGATAAGATGTTCAACAATTGGAATCTTGTCATTACAGCTGTTACATAACAAAATGGTACTAACCTGTAATTTATGATGTCTTTTGTACTATGATTGATTCAATTCAGGTGTTACTTATGATTGGTTCTCTTGTTTGACAGCCATCCTGTAGAGATAGGACATGTTAGAATTCTAAAATAAAAGTGGAAAATGCCAGGAACGAAAGCTGGTCAATTGCCATCCAGAAAGACTAGCATTTTTTAATGGATCACCTGCAAAGGAAATGCAAGTAAGTTATTACTAACCCAGCGGTCAAGAATTTTTGCAGTATAAGTAGTACAGACGCAGTGCAAGTCAACGAGAATTGGAGCATTGCCAAAGAGAAATCAGCCAAGATCTAGCTGTGCCCAGGGTATAGAGTTATGAAAGGAGCCTGTTTAGGGCACAAATGCTGTCTGACACATCATGACATGGAAGGAGATAGAGTAGTGGGTGGGGGGGGGGGGGGGGGGGGGGGGGGGGGGGATCTCTATGCAGAACATCTTTCCATAATGCTGTCACTTGGGTGTGAGGATGAATCATGCGGTATAGGTGCTCAGCCGCAAAGGAGGGGCTTACATGGAAGCTCAGGTCTTAGCTGGAAATCCAATCAAAGTGTTGGCTCCATTTGTAATATTAGTCCCCTTTTAAAGCAAGTCAATTCGTACATTAGACAATTGTAGAATCTTTGAGCACAGAATGAGACCATTCTGCTTGTTATGTCTGTGCTAACTATTTGAAAGAGCAATCCAGCTTCATCCCACATGCTGCTTTTCCCCTCCTTTAATCATGTAATTCCTCATCCTGATGCATCTGTCCAGCTCCCTCTTCAAATTATTTATGGCATCGTCACTATCTTTTCAGTTAGAATGTTCCAGAATCCAAACACTTTCTGAGTGAAAACATTTCTTGTCATCTTCCCTCCAGATATTTTGCAGATGAATTTGAATTCATGTCCACTAGTTATTCACAGAAGGACTAACTGCTGTATCAAAACCTTGAACCAAGTCGCCTCTTAACTGTCTTTCTTCCAAAGAGAACAACCCTAACTTATCTTACCTCTCCTCAAATCTGAAGGCCAGGATTTTGCACCCGCATTTGCCATGGGTGCCAACGGTGACATGAGCGAAAAATCCCTCATGAGACCAAAAGCGAGATTCTCGTCAGCGAGGTCTCGCGATGTGATCATCCCCTCCACCTGCCATTCCCGCAATGAAGTTCCTGCCCAGGAAGATCAGAAACATCATTTACGTACATTAAAATGTCATTCCTTTCCCATTGTTCATAACCCCACATTGGGATTTCCTCCTTCGTTGATGAGACATTGTGAGATTGGTGAGGTTTGCAACAGGTCTGGCAATGTGAACCAGGCAAAGAAACCACACAGGGGCGGAAAGATAAATATAGCCCCCAGGGGGAAGAAGGTCATGCCCTGGAATTGTTTGGGCACTGGCCCATGGCACTGCTCCCTGGCACTGCCTCCTGTACACCGCTTTTCTCACCTGGTCCAGCACTTGAAAGAAAAAATGAAAAATTCCACCCGAGGTCTCTCATTCATGGTGACGTCTAGTAATCCTCCTCTGTAACCTTTCTACGGCCATTGCATCTTTCCTGAAATGTCCACGAAACATTCCAGTTCAGCCCAAACCAGTTATTTGTAAAGTTCCAGAATGAACTCTTTACTTTTAAGTTCTGTTCCTCTGATTACGAAGCCAAGGTCAATTGGACATTCTGAATTCCCCCTCTGTGTACCTGAGCAGATGCTGGAATGTGGTGACTAGGGGCTTTTCACAGTAACTTCATCGCAGTGTTAATGTAAGCCTACTTGTGACAAAAACGATTATTATTATCAATTACCCAACATACTTTTTTTAACCACCTTACACTGCTGCTTTTAAGGAATTGTGTACAAGAACACTAAGGTGTTCTAACCACAAAATGGTGCCATTTATAATCCATGACCTTTTGATATATCGGTCCTCCCAAACTGCATCATTTAATGCTTTTTCACACTGAATTTCATCTGCATGTTTGTGGCACCTTCCTATCATGCAGAGGGTGGCACGGTGGCTCAGTGGTAAGCATTGCTGCCTCACAGGGATAGGAATCCAGGTTCGATTCCAACCTTGGGTGACTGTGTGGAGTTTGCACTTTCCCCCCATGTATGCGCGAGTTTCTTCCGGGGCTCTGGTTTCCTCCCACAGTCCAAAGATGTGCAGGTTAGGTGGATTGACCATGTTAAACTATCCCTAAGTGTCCAAAGGTTAGGTGGGGTTACAGGGATAGGGTGGGGGATTGGGTCTAGTGAGGGTTCTCTTTCGGAGAATCAGTGCAATGGGCCAAATGGCCTCTTCCTGCAATGTAGGATTCTATTATTCTATATGCCATCTTGAAGCTAGCAACTATCCTCATTGCGATTTATTTCTGTACCATGTTTCGTATGGCAATGTTTCACTGTTTTATTTTAGCTGCCTTTCTTTTCCCATTGCTGTCCCGATGCCATGCATCATTTATAAAATACATTCCTGGGATTTGGGAATTGTTGAGCAGGCTGGCATTTATTACTAAGCTCTGGATTCCCTTGAGGAGCTGGTACTGAGTCTCCTTCTCAAATTGCTGGAACTTGTGATTTCTTCGACATTGCTCCAAGCTCTTTGTTATTGCTGATCTGTAACTGGCTGGTAGGAAATAAACAAAAGTAATGGGGTGTGATTCACTCTCCTGTATTCTCCCCATACTTCATGGTGCACTGTTTCCCCGCTCGTTGAGATTGTGGGAGAAAGGTTTGCTCTTGTAGTGCCACTTCAGGTCATGCAGACTTGTGTCTGTAGTGATATAATTGAAGAAAGCCACACATCGACTGGACACTTAATGATCCACGGTCCTGTCAGCCCCGAGGGAATCAGTATCCTCTCTGCCTCATTGCTTGAAGCAGTGCCATGTGAACACATTTTTCCCCACTGTAATTCCAGCTGAACTTTGTGTGGGTGGTAGATAGCGCAATTGTGCGCCCGCTTGAAGTCCGTGCTGACATAAATGGGACGGTGAAGTCAACAATGCAATTTGAAAGCAGTGTTGCCTGGAATACACCGTGAAGTACCCATTGTCTCCTTTCCCTCCTTGATGGTACACTGCAAATGACAAAGCTATGATGTTGGCACATTTGTCCAAGAAGGCTGCAGGGCATCCAATTCAGACTACAAAGACAGCACAGGTTTCTGCAGAAAGTTTTCTCCAAAAACAAAGCAGGTGAAATCCAGGACACTACGTTCTGCGATATGTCATTGTGACTGTAGTGAGCTATGTTCACGGGACTATCGCTGGTCTGTATGTACCTTCCTCTGATATCAGGAAATTAAAGCCAAACATGTGCTTTGGAACTGACTGTTTAAACATAAGATGACAATTTTGATAAGGTGTACGGTCTTGCACAGGTGCTTTGAATTCAGTCGAGTATGCCCCAGGACATCGCAGCAGGATCCCTCAGAGTAGTGACCCGGGCTGAACCATCTTCAGCTGCTTCCCTCCAGCTTCTTGATGATTGCACAAATTACAAGCCTGTTCAAAACTCGTAAGATACTGAAGCAGTTGGTGCCGCATGCAGCAAGACCTGGACAACATTCATTCCAAATAAATGCCAGACAATGGCCATCTCCAACAAGAAAGAGTAGCCACCTCTTCTTGACATTACCTTCATCTAATCCCCAATATCAACATCCTGGAAGGTCAAGAGTGGTCAAAAACCGAACAGAAACAGACATATTAATATGCAAGAACAGGTCAGGGTTTGGACATTCTAAGAGATGTAACAATATATTAATCAAATACCCTGGGCTGGATTCTCCGAGACATCATGCCAAAACCGTGAAACGTGATCGGCCGGAGAATCGGCTCCGACGTTGAAATCGGGCTTGACGCCGGTTTCGCGCTGATTTTGGATTCTCTGGACCCCCAACCAACAGAATCGCAGCTCTCGACACCCCGATTCTCCGGGGCCTCAGCAATTCTGTGGCCCAGATGGGCCGATTTCCCGAAGCCGTGGTTCTAACCACCTATAAAAAATCGTGATACCGGCATGTTGCTTGAGGCGGCTGAGAGAGGAGGTAGGAGTTGGCGTGGGGGGAGTGCGGCCTCCCGTAATGGACACTGGCTGTGCTTTCTGCAGGGGGGGGCGGCGACGAGGGCCCTGCATTCTGCGGGGGGGGGGGGGGGGGGGGGGGGGGGGCGTGTCGAGGGCCCTACCAGGATCTGGGGGGAGGGGGGGAACAGGCCAAGCAGTCAGGAAGCCCACAACATGACACGGTGGTGCCCACGCAATGAGCGCCTTTATGGCGGCCATCTTGTTGGCCACCCACCTGGGTGCTGTGTAAACACAGTGTTAACGGCCTTATGGGTGGATGCCGCCCCCCTCCCTGGCCACCCCACCGTGGTGAACACCCAGGGCCACACTGACGGCAGCCCCCGGTGAGGGCAGTACCATCAAGCGGTGGCCCTGGCAGAATGGACGGGCTCAAGGAGCGGGGGCTCCGACAGGGTGGGGGTTGGGGGGCATGCGTGGCTGGGGTGCGCGGTGCCAAGCGGGGGCGACCATGTAACCCATGGTACCTGGTTGTGCACGGATGTATGCATCATGATGACATGTTTTCCCCTCGCCCTCTGCAGAGTATCATGTTTGTTATCCACCCAGCGATGTTGGCCGTCGTGGCGGGGTCGCTGCCCTGCATGCAACCCTATGGCAGCATCAGCGCAGGTGGCACAGAGAGGAGTCGGCGGCTGCACCAGAGGAGCTGGTCGCAGAGGGGCAGGTGGCAGCCGCTCAGGAGGAGGTAGAGGAACAGGATGAGGAGGAGGAGGAAGTGGAGGAACAAGACAAAGAGGAGGGGGAGGAAGTGATGGTGGTGCCAAGGATGCGCCGAATGAGGCCCCGCGTGTACCGGTGTCACATGTCCTTTGAGGAACTCCCGGACCAGGCATGCAGGAGGTGACTGCGGATGAGCCGGGCGACTGCCGGACTCATCTGCCACATGATGGCACACCTGGCACCGCGTGTGAGTGGGGGAGGACATCTGCTACCGGTGGCCGTCAAGGTAATGGTCGCCCTGAATGTTTATGCCACGGGGTGTTCCAGTCGCCGAGTGGGGACCTGTCTGACATCTCACAGGCATCGGCGCACAGATGCATCCGTGCCGTCACTGACATCCTGCATGCCCTGGCGGAGTGCTACATCCAGTTCCCTGTGGACCGCGCCCACCAGGATGGCCAGGCAGCGGGCTTCACAGCTGTCGCCAGGATGCCCCGGGTCCAGGGGGTAACTGATGGGGTGCATATCGCCCTACGGCCACCGGCGGATAACAGACTGCTGTTCACCAACTGAAGGGGGCACCATTCAATGAACATTCAGGTGGTCTGTAACCACCAGATGAGGATCCTGCACGTCTGCACCCGATACCCAGGCAGCATGCATGACTTCTTCATACTGGCCCAATCTGTGATCCCCGGCATGTTCGAGGGCACCCCCCATGGCTGCGGGGCTGGTTGCTGGGCGATAGGGGTGACCCGTTGTGATCGTGGATGATGACGCCTATGCAGAGGCCACAGAGCATCGCGGAGCACTGCTACAATGGTGCCCATTGTGGTCGAGCGGTGCTTTGGGGTCCTGAAGATGCGCTTCAGGTACCTGGACCGCTCTGGAGAGGCCCTCCAGTACAAAGCTTGGCGGGTCGGCCGATCGTTGTGGTTTGCTGCGTCGTCCACAATATAGCCCAGCAGAGGGATGATGTGCTGGAGGGGGATGGGGAGCAAGGGCAGGCCTCGTCAGACGAGGAGGATGAGGAGGACAATATATATGTCTGCTGCACAACGAGCTGGGGGCACTGGGTTGGCGGTGACAGCCATGGGATGGAGGATGATGACAGCCCACTCTGCGATGAGTTCCGAGCTCCATATGGTTAGACAATGACTGACTCATGCCCACAGTAGCACCTTCCACCTGGGTGATCCTTGGATGCGAGCTGGCCGTCCATCACACGGTCCTGTCGAATAGTGGAGGAGAGGGTGATGGGGACTGTCGGAGGAAGGGGGAAGCTGCACTGCCAACCCACTGTACACCCCTCACCCACACTGGCCATCACAGACTGCCCCACCACCACACCCATCAGACAGAGCACAGAGGCAGGTTTGAACGGTGATAACAGGTGTTTAATGTGAAGAGGTATATTCAGCCAGTGCCCTAGCCCCTGTAACTAAACTGTGCCCTGCACCTGTGCCAACCTAACTAGTGTCTAACTTTCTGGCCTTACGGGCCCTAACTATGTTCAGATGGTACAGCAGGAGTGGAGGTGGACTACTATGACTACTGCCCTGCGTCTAGGCTCCCCGTTGGTGTTCGTCTCCTCAGGTGGACTGGCCTGGATGGGGCCAGCTGCTCCTCAGACGTCCCTGGTGGCATGGCACTGCCCTGTTCTGCCCGCTGCCCACGAGATGCACCAGGCACAGGAGGTAGTAAGCCCGAGATACTGCGGTGTTCCGGGACCTCCCCTGCAGGAGTCACCGGCACAGACGTCAGCATCTCCTCCTCCCTCGGGGTGCCCGGTAGCCCCGGGCATCCCCATGGAACGGGAGTGCGAGCGGAGCCAACCCCCAAGGCCCTCCCCGACACCTGGCGCTGCCCATCCTGGATGCTCGCTCTGGTATCGACCAGGGTCTGTATGTTTACGCCCATGGAGCACAGGGAGTGGGCCATCTCCCTCTGGGACTGCACCATCTTCCTCTGGTTCTGTGCGACGTGGCCAGCACCTAGGCAATGGCGCCGATGCTCTCAGCAATGGCCTGCTGTGACTGGGCCACGCTGAAGAGTGCTGCTGCAATCTGCAGCTGGCTCTGGCGCATGGTTGCCTTGCATAACCTGACCCATGTCCGACACCGTCGTCCCCATTGCCTCCACCGCACAAGCTGCCTGTGCGGTTTTGACCTGGGTGACCGGCACCACTTCCAGCTCCTGCAGGCGGTTGGACTCCTTCACCTGCGTCTGCAGGTGCTGGAAGCCGGCTATCATCCCCCCCTCTAGTCCCTGGGTCTCTGACTGCATCTGAACTATGGGTTGGACTGGATCTTCCAGGAGCCCAGGATCCGTATCGGTGGCAGATGGTTGCTGGGGCTGGGCTGCCTTCCGACCGTCCGGCCCCTCGGCTACTCCTACCTCCACCTGATGTCCCCTGGGTTGTGGTCGCCTGTGTGTCTGTCCCCTGTATGTCTGTCTCCTGTGTGTCTGTCCCCTGTATGTCTGTCCCCTGTGTCGTAGTCCCTTGTATGTCTGTCCCCTGTGTCTTGTTCTCCTGGTTCGTCTCGGGCAGAGGGCCGGTGTTCCAGCTGCTCTCCCCGTTGGTGCTTGGGGTCCTGGGGGGCACTGATCCTGACACTGGCTGGAACGGGAGGCCCCAGATGAGCCGGGTCCATCGCCAGCTGTAATACACAAGACAGCATTTATGGTTAGACAGGGGAGTTGTTGATATTGGGTACTCACGCTCGCTGCCCTGAGGTGGTTGTGCAGCTTTTTTCTGCGCTGGTCTGCAGTCCCGGCCACCACCCTGACGGCGCTGACGGCATCTGTTATCTCTTTCCAGGCACGGCGAACTATGGCACCTGCTGTACTCTGGTCCGGGGTACAACACCAGCCTCCTCTCTTCCACGGCATGCAGGAGGGTCTCCAGTTCACCCTCCCAAAAACGTGGCGCTGCTGTCCTGACGTCCATCTTGCCTGTGACGCTGTGCGTGGGGGGGGGGGGGGGGGGCAATAATTAAGTTTAGCCACAGCGTCGCGTCAATAATGGAACCGGCGAATCAGCCGCCGGGCCCTTGGGCGTTGCACGATGCGTCCGTGCTGGCCCCTTGTGGGTCATTGAATAGCTCCACCTAGGGGCCCGATGTCGCTGTCGTGAAACTCCACGGTTTTCACGACGGCGTCAACACTTAGTCTCATTTTGGGAGAATCCAGCCCCCTATACTTGGCTGGACAAACAGCTTCAACAAGTCAAAAATTTCAACACCGTTCAAAAGCAGCCTATTTGATTGCCATTCCAATTACCATGCGTGATACCGTGGCTCCTTTAAGCGGGCAGGCTCAACAGACCACGTGACCGGCTCGGGACCAATCGGCTGCGAGAGCATGAACCCTGACCAATAGGGAACATGCGCAGGGCCCTGCGAGCAAAGCCACGGGCAGTATGGACCCTGGAGCTGCAGTGTTTAGACCTGTTACATTGAGTTCTGTGTCTGTTACGTATCTGCCTTTGCCTTTTATCAATAAACCCCTTGTTAACTACTGGAAGCCTCCTGTGTATGTCTCCAGCCACCACACCATGCCAACGTTAACGTTCACTCTCCCCACCACGGTAGCATTGTGTACTATCTGCGAGATGCGCCGCAATGATTCAGTGAGGCTTCTTCAATTGCACCTCCTGAACTGGTCAGCTAGAAAGGCAATGGCACCAAACGCATGGGAACACCGCCATCTGCAAATCACAAACAATCATGACTTGGAAATGTATCGCCATTCCTTCGTCACCAAAATCCTGAAATAAACCTAATTGAGAGAATTTGCGAGCACATTCACCACAAATACAGCAGTGGTTCAGGTAAACGGCTTGTCACCACCTCCTCAAGAGCAGTTATTGATGGGCAATAAATGCTGGCTTTTCAGTGAAGCCAAAATCCCGTGAATGAATAAAAGAAAGATATTATTACTGGTTATTTGAATGTGCGATTGACTGCGACATGGAAGTTGCTTGAGGCTAACGGTGCATGCTGGCTGCAATTTGCATTAAATATTGATTGCATTCGCTGTCAGGAAGCTAATGCCCTGCAGTCCCTGATACTTGGTGAACAGTCTTGACCGTTTAGTCCATCAGGGCTCATTAGAAGGTGGAAAGTCTGTAACACTGAGCTGATCGATAGCTGTCTTTTGGGCTTTAGGAAGATTGGGTCAGTAAAAAAAAAAAATCAATTTTCACTTTATTGATTTTAAAGATACATACCATCAAAAAGAAGAATTAAGCATCAATTTAGCTGATGCTAAAAAAGCCAGACATAAAGATGTATCATGAATCGGCATCATAGATTTCTTGTGTACATCTTTATTTTCCCTTTTTCAACATCACAGTGCAAACAATGTCTTCAGTATCATTTGCATAAGATTAATATCCAAATGGTTGTCATGGTATGATCTGCGTGGCTAGGTATATTTTTCTTTGCACTCAGTCACCCAGATCTAATTCTCTTTCATTCAGAGGATTTTCAATATGGCTGCTAAGTTTACAGAACCGAAATTGAGCTCACTGCAGCCGGAGACAATGCACCCAAAGTGAGCGAATAATAAAACCTGAGGGGAAGCAATCTCAAGATTTCAAATTGTTGAGCTGGAGAGAAGTGCAAAATAGGAGAGAAGGGATGGGGAAGGTGGGCAATCGCAGCTGAAGAGGCAGGTTCGGACCCACAATTTGAGTTAAAGCTTAGGATTGGTAAAATAATTTGAAGGCTTTGTTTCCAGAGTGGAGCCTTGCCTGTACTGAGGAAATCATGGTCATGATATGGTAGCTCTATTTTTGACATGGCATTCACTCACTACCAGTGAAGCTCTGCATCAGGAGTGCGTCCTCACAAAACAACCCTGGAAAGCCCCAATTGTGCGAAGGTGTCAAAAATGGGTGCGAGTTGCCCCATGGAACCAGCTCATCTGTTATCCCAAATCTAAAAGGCCTTAGCAGACCTTGGTCTGCTCTACACTTGGCTAAGAAGTATAAAACCGGCAAAACTTTAAAATTATGTTGTTCCCTAATATTGCTGCTGGGCTTCTTCAGGGGAGTGTCCCAGCCCCAACCATCTTCAGCTGCTTCATCAATGATCTTTCCTCCAGCATAAAGTCAGAAGTGGGATGTTCACTGATGATTGTACAGAGGTCAGTCCCATCTCGACTTCTCAGGCACTGAGGTAGTCTGTGTCCATTAACATTAAGACCAGGGCAACATTCAGGTTTGGGCTGATAATTGGCAAGCGACATTTGCACCATATAAGTGCGGGTTAATGACCAGCAACAATAACAGAGAATCAATTTTCCCTTCGGCATTTAACAGGATTACCATCAACATCCTGGGGTTACCATTGATCAGAAACTGAACTGAACCCCACCACATAAATACCGTGGCTGCAAGAGCAAGTCAGAGGCTGGGAATTCAGACGTGAGTAACTCTTAAGTCACCAAAGTCTGCCCATAAGGCACAAGTCATGAGTGTGTCAGGAGTGAACCTTATCACCAGCCAGGACAAAACACCTGCTTGATTGGCACTCCATCCACCACTTAATTCATTCACTCCCTCCACAACCAGCACACCGTGGCTCTGGTGTGTACCATATCAAGATGCACCAAGGCTCCTTCAAAAACATCTTCCAAACTGGTGACTTCTATCACCTCAAAGGACATGGGCAGCTGCTATATGGGAACACCACCATATGCAAACTCCCTTCCAACTCACACACTACCCTGACTTGGATATAACACCATTCTTTTGCCATGAGTGGATGAAAACTCTCTCCCGAAGAGCAGTATGGCTATACTTGCTCCACAAGAGCTGCAACTTTCGAGAAGATGACCGTCACCTTCTCAAGGATAATGAGGGACAGCTAATAAATGCTGGCTTTGCCAATGATGCCTGCATCTGATGAATGAATAATAAAACAAACAGGATGTTGTGGCAAAAGAGGTGCATTATCTCATCATAGTAGCACGATGGGCAATACTACTTACTTTGCTAAAGACTTGGAGATCATGCTGTAGATTCTGCATCACAAGAGCAGAACCGATTTGAGACCGGTGATCCAGTAAAATGGTAGGTATCAGTGACATGGCGGGAAGTTATCAACACCACTGCTACAGTCACTCAGGTGCCTTGCACCTTACTGAAAATGAAGCTTATTGGTTTCAGAAGGCAGGAAAAAGTAAGGGTTACTGTCACGTTTGCATATATTTCTCTGGGGCATTAACAAGTATGGGGAAAACTTAAGCTGGATATAACTTTGTCTGCTACCAGGGAGGTATTATTTAAACGATTCTACATCATTATTTCCATTTTGACACAGTCTGTCCTTAAGGTAACTCTGAGTGGAAAAATTTTCTTGCAGGCATGCCAACAGCTGAGAAACAGCAAACATGGTCAGGCTTCCAGGGTGAAAACTTCACCGAATGTGAAGGGGTTTCTTACTAGCAACGTGGCTGCAGAGATTAGCTCTTCTCCCCAGTGTTTCTCCTTCCAAAGATGTGGATATCATCAACCTCTGCACAATGAATTAATTGTGGTTGCTTACTGTTTAATGATGTGGAGATGCCAGCGTTGTACTGGGGTGGGCACAATAAGAAGTCTTACAACACCAGATTAAAGTCCAACAGGTTTGTTTGGAATCACTAGCTTTCGGAACGTAGCTCCTTTGTCACCTGATGAAGGAGCTATGCTCCGAAAGCTAGTGATTCCAAACAAGGCTGTTGGACTTTAACCTGATGTTGTAAGACCTCTTCCTGTTTAATAAAAGCAAATTACTGCGGATGCTGGAATCTGAAACGAAAGGGAAAATGCTGGCAAATCTCAGCAAGTCTGGCAGCATCTGTAGGGAGAGAAAAGAGCTAAAGTTTCGAGTCCGATGACTCTTTGTCAAAGCTAACAGACAGAGAAAGTGGGAAATATTTATACTGTGGAGTGAGAATGAAAGATGAGTCATAGCCACAGAAACCCAGGGAAACCGGGTGCTAATGGCAGTCCCCAGAGAGGACAAAAGATGTGAAAGGTCAAACAGCAGGGAAACTAACATCAGAGGATGAACTGTAGGTGTGGGGGGAGGGGAAGGGGAAGCAAAGAGGAGAAAGGTGCAGGAAAGAAAGAAATGGTAAAAGACAGTTAAAATGAAATGAAAACAAATGGTTCGAGGTGGGGCTGATCATCTGAAGTTGTTGAATTCGATGTTCAGGCCGGAAGGCTGTAGTGTGCCTAACCGGAAGATGAGATGTTGTTCCTCCAGTTTGCGTTGTGCTTCACTGGAACATTGCAGCAGGCCAAGAACAGACATGTGGGCATGGGAGCAGGGTCTTTTGTTAAAAACAGGTCTTCCTGTTTAATGGTCATTGCTGTGCCTGATGATATTTCTGCATCTAGATAGCACCTAAACATTAATTGAGTACAAATCCTGTCGCTTTATGTTGGCTACGGGCAGCACGGTAGCATTGTGGATAGCACAATCGCTTCACAGCTCCAGGGTCCCATGTTCGATTCCAGCTTGGGTCACTGTCTGTGCGGAGTCTGCACATCCTCCCCGTGTGTGCGTGGGTTTCCTCCGGGTGCTCCGGTTTCCTCCCACAGTCCAAAAGATGTGCAGTTTAGGTGGATTGGCCATGATAAATTGCCCTTAGTGTCTTAAATTGCCCTTAGTGTTGGGTGGGGTTATAGGGTTATGCGGTTAATGGGTTATGGGGATAGGGTGGAGTTGTTGACCTTGGGTAGGGTGCTCTTTCCGGGAGCCGGTCCAGACTCGATGGGCTGAATAGCCTCCTTCTGCACTGTAAATTCTGTGAATTAACATGAAGAGCGCTGATGTCCCCATAGTTGCCATCTTTTGATGGTTTTCAAACAATGTTTTACCACCAGTCAATATAGCTACTGCCACTTATGAAGATAAATGGCTTGAATACATTCAGTGAACCGCCTCATGTGCAATAAAAGAGCCATACTTGTTCCAGATGTCTGCGACAATCGTGCAGAAGATTGTACAACATTGTCTCATGAATTGGAGGCAGCACATCAGGGTATCTCTGACATGTTCAAGTATACATGGTGTTGATCTGCAAATGTGCGTATGTAGACAAAAGACCTCAGTTGTTATTGCACCTGCATTTGCTGTGCCCTCACAAACTCACCATCCTCACTAAAACCATTTGGGAGGGAGGCAGATCCCAAAGGAAAATCCATCTCAGCACTTTGTAAGGTGTTGTTGAAATGGCAACAGCAAGTTACTGAGAATAATGAAAGAAATCATTAGACCTTACTGCTGCTCCAGATGACAGCATGGACTGGGGAATGAAGCTGGTGCTTTTCTGATCTGTCGGGATCAGCTACTCTGTTGTATAAAACCGCTGAACCATTGAGAATGCTGATTCTTGCTTTCTTATGTCCTTAAATAAACCTTTTCTAACAGATCTGCACCTTGGAGGATTGCAATGGTTGAATGTCTTCTGAGATATTTTCTACATCTACACAACAGGAGTCAGTTTGGCCGATGGTTATACAACTAAATTATTAATTGCAACCTAGTGCTACAAGCTCATTATTTCTTAATGTAATTTCATTTTGCTTCTCTAAAGTTCAAATTAATAAAAGGTTATTTTGAAACTAATAATGGATCGATTGCATGCAGAAGTGCAATAATATATAGCTGGGAGAGATAGCAGAGTAATTGTCAGATTCAACAAGGGTTACATGGTTGTTAGTTCCCCGAGAGAGTTCAGGGTTCTTTAGGATTCCCACGGCAAAGGGTGGATGAATAATATGTTGCAATGGAATTATCCCTGAGGCACTCAGGAAATCCCTCCCTTTTTGGCAAATCCGCATATTAGAGTGAGACAGGTAGCCTCACTCTAATGTGCAGATTCCAAAGGTACCTGAGACTTTGGGATTCATCTCCTTTGCCTTGGAGACTTTGGGTGAATGCTGTTCAGCACTGGTCCCCACAAATAGGGACCAGGTGGAATAGCACTCAAAAAGGTCTCCAGGTGATCGGAGGCTTCATGCTTTGTGCCTTTTTGGCAGGGATGTGCCCTGGCACTGCTGGTGTCACCTGGGCAATCTGGCAGTGCCAACCTGGCACACTGACAGTGTCACCTGGGCACCTTGGAGATTGGAAATGGTGTTCTGATCTCTCGCTACACTGGGGAGTTCCGGCGAGTGGAGCTCCACGCTGTACAAAATGGGGCTATGTGTGACCTCGGCTGCGCGATCCCCAATCTGGCCCCTTAGGGGCTGGTTTAGCACAGGGCTAAATTGCTGGCTTTGAAATCAGACCAAGGCAGGCCAGCAGTACGGTTCAATTCCTGTACCAGCCTCCCCAAACAGGTGCTGGAATATGGCGACTAATGGGCTTGTCACAGTAACTTAATTTGAAGCCTACGTGTGACAATAAGTCATTTTTCATTTTTAAAATTTCATTATACAATGTGAGTCGCATTGAATAACCATGGGCTGAATTCTCCGGCATCGGGATTCTTGGCGAAACGGAGAATCCGGATAGCGCGCTGAACCAGAAATCGGGTGAGGCGGGATGGAGAAACCCGCCCCATATGTTTCTTGGCACTGCGAGCGCCAGAAAACATGTGGCTAAAGGTGCTCGCTCGGGGACTTTGTTCCCTTTTGGGAGAATCGTGCCAGAGTCTCTGTACCGACATCCTAGTTTGTGGTTATAAGAGATGACTAATAGGCTTCACTTATTAACTTAACCTTAATCCATATGACATAGCTGTTCACTGCATTCTGTGTACATCGCTCTTGTTTTATTTACACTGGTCGATATTTCTGAGTAGTAATGAAAATTACTTTTTCCTTTGTGATGAACTGCTTCTGCCAGTTCCAGTGGAAGTATTTGAAATAGTTTCTGGATCTCACCTCCCATTGCTGAAAGACCACCGTCAATGGTCCTTAAGATGGGTGATGGGTCCCCTCACTTGTTCGCATACATTTTATTTATTATGCAAACTAAAGTAGTATCTACAAAACTAAAGTACTTGAAATAAAAACAGAGAACAAATTCCAGCTGTTTGTTTTCTGTTCTTATTAAAATTGAGTCACACTTTAAAGGTGCGTTTCTCCATTATTCTCGTAAAAGATTCAATGACACCAACCAAATTATTGGAAAAATCATGGCTTGTGCCCATACCTAGAAAATATATCTTACTATCCTTATCTCTTGCTTGTCCTCCAGTGGGAAATTAATCTCTTATGATTTTGCTCTATTTTTTTATCACATTCAATAGATTGGATCTGTTTGATTTGAAAATTGTAACAAATTAAAATTTCTTTTTATTCCACATTGGCTTTTTACCCTTTTTACTTCCCTCTCCCTTACACTTATCTCAGGAATAGATTGACACCGTGCTGTTCTACCATTCCACAGACACCAGGATTCATTCGAGAGGTCTTTATTCTGTGTGAACATTGTCAGGGAATATGAGCAGGCAATTTGAACATATGAACAATGTTAAGTCTGATTCAGCCCAAAAGGTGATGCCCACAAATATGCACATCGAGCCACAGGCACCTGATTTAAATTAGGGCCCGGACGTTTGTTGCCAGGATCAGGTTGGAACCGAATGGGGTGGGGCGGTATGGTACCGCTGTGCCACGTGCGGCCAAGGCCCACCTCCACAAGGGTGGTAGGCAGAAAAGTGAAGTTGCCCACGTTGATAATGGCGCGCATTTAGGCAAGAGTTCACTTTCTGAGGTCTCAAATGTACTGTTGGGGTGGGGCGTTGTCGGGTGCTGTGTAAAGCTGAACTGCTTCAGCTTGTCGGAAACGAGATTGGCCACTTGGGGGAAATTTATTTGAATGGAGAAGTGGAAGTTTTGAAAAATATCTATTCCACAGCAATGAGATTTTAATAACATGAACATTTTCACACATTATCCCAGGTTCTATCTGTTCTGGCTAATTTGAATAATCGAGCACTTTCATTTTTTTAAACTATTCACAAATCGCAGCCACAACAATGCTTGGGAGTTGGCCCCGAATGTGGCCATCTTCCCAGGTGTGCCACCTCAATTCCCATTCCCTCAACCACCACTAATTGGCCACTGCTCCCAATCCACACCAATTTGTTCCTCACCCGACCAAAATCTGAAGCTTTGCCTGCTTCCTGTCAGTGGGGTTTTGTCTCCGGGAGATGAGCCCACCTCCGGAATCCTCTCTCCTCAGCCAGGATCTGGCCCTCGGAGCAAAAACCCAGCCAATCTTAATCTCATGGCTGATGCACTGAAGCCCCTACTATTTAGATTGGCTAATTTAACAGAGACTGGAGATTAAATCTTGGGCCTTGCAGATCTGTAATATTAAACAATTTACTGAATTACTCAGTCTTCAGGGAAACTGCAAAGTTTATTTCAAACAATACTTTATGCCGCTGACTTGCTTTCATAAAGTACGTCAATTCTATCTGGCTGCCAGTCCATTTGCCCTGAAAAACAAGGCAGATGGCAGATAATTAAAATAAAACACCCTCGGGCTATCTGAGGGCTGCCTGACCTGATTTGTAAGTGGACCTCAAGATGATCAGCCAAAACGCCCACCTGCAACTGGACACGGAAGCCTTATTAAAATATCGGTGCAAATTAATTCTGTCTGTCGTTATTTAAATCAGAGATCAAAGCTAGTAAGAGGATCCTGACACAATTCATGGTGATCATTCCCCTGGATATAGACCACCTATCGTTACAGATGCATGTGTCATCAAGAAGCCCTCCAAAAAACTGAAGTCAATGGATATCAGCACAAAGGAAGACGATTATGGTTGTTGGAGGTCAATCATCTGAATCCCAGAAATGCAGGAGTCCCTCAGGGTAGTGTCCTCAGCTCAATCATCTTCAGTTGCGTCATCAATGACCTTCACTCCAGCATAAGGTCAGAAGTGAGGAATGCTCACTGATGATTGAAGAAGATTGCACTATCTGCAAGTCCTCAGATACTGAAGCACTCCGCGTCCATATGCAAGACCTGACAATATTCAGGCTTGGATTGAGGCAAATAACATGTGCGCCACACAAGTACCAGGCAATGCTTATCAATAACAAGAGAGTATCGAACTATCTCCTTTTGACATTTAATGGCATTACCATAACTGAAACCCCATTATCAACATTGACCATTGACCAGACACTAAACGGGATCAACCATATAAAAACTGTAGGTACAAGAGCAGGTCAGACGCTGGGAAATCTGCAGAGAATAGCTGACCCCCTGACTCCGCAAAGCTTGTCCACCATTTACAAGGCACAAGTCAGGAGTGTGATGGAATATTCTCCCCCTTCACTGCACTCCCTCTATAGCTAGAACATCCTTCCTCAGATAAGGAGACCAAAATTGCACACAATATTCAGGTGTGGCCTCACCAAGGCCCTGTATAATTGCAGCAAGACATCCCTGCTCCTGGACTCTAATCCTCTCGCAGTGAAGGCCAACATACCAAATTACCCCCTGCTATACCTGCATGCTTACCTTCAGCGACTGGTATACGAGGACACACAGGTCTCATAGCACGTTCTCGTCTCCTTATATATGGCCATTCAGATAATAGTCTGCCTTCTTGCTTTTGCTCCCAAAGTGGATAACCTTGCATTTATCCAAATTATACGGCATCTGCCATTCATTTGCCCACTCACTCAACTTGTCCAAATCACACTGAAGGAACTCTGCATCCTCCTCACAGCTCACCCTCCCACCCAACTTGGTGTCATCTGCAAATTTGGGGGTATGACATTTTGTTCCCTCATCTAAATCATTAATATATGTTGTGAATAGCTGGGGTCCTAGCACCGATCCCTGCGTTGCCCCACTAGTCACTGCCTGCCAATTTGAAAAAGACCTGGGGCGCGATTCTCCGCTGCCCATGACGGGTCGGAGAATAGCGGGAGGGCGTCCCCGACATTTTTCATGCCCTCCCGCTGTTCCCCCCACCCCCCACGGCCGCCCCACGACACGAATCGCTGCTCGCTGTTTTTCCGGCGAACAGCGATTCACCCCAGGCCGATGGGCCGAGTTCCCAGGCCTTTATGGCCGTTTTTACGGCAGCAAACACACCTGCTTGCTGCCGTCGTAAAAACGGCCGCAACATGCCCGTTCTGGGCATCCATGGCCCCGATTGGCACGGCAGTACCACGGACGCACTCTTTCTCCCTCCGCCGCCCCGTAGGATCAGTCTGCGGGGCGGCCGAGGGAGATGACGGCTCCGCGCATGCGCGGGTTGGAGCCGTCCAACCCGCGCATGCGCGGCTGACGACATCGTGCACATCAGCCGACGTGACACTTGGCGTGCGGACTTAGCGATGGTCGCTAAGGCCGCGATGCCGTGCTTCACGGGGCCCCGCTGCTAGCTCCGCCCAGGGGGGAGAATCGAGTCCCGGGAGGGGGTGCGGAGGCTGCCGTGAAACACGGCCAGTTTCACGGCAGCCTTTACGATTCTCCGCATTTGCGCAGAATCTCGCCCCTGTTAATTCCTTCTCTTTGTTTCCTTTCTGCCAACCAGTTTTCTATCCATTTCAATACACTACCCCCAATCCCATGCATTTTAATTTTACTTGCTAATCTTTTATGCCGGACTTTGTCAAAAGCCTTCTAAAAGTCCAAATCCACTGGCTACCCTTCATTAATTCTACTAGTTACATCTCGAAGAATTCCAGTAGATTTGTCAAGCATGATTTACCCTTCATAAATCCATGCTGACTCTGTCCGATCCTGCAACTATTTTCCAAGTGCTCTGCTGGGAAAATCTTTGTTAATTGATTCTAGAATTTTCCCCACTACAGTTGTCTTCACCAGTCTTTTTCTCTTCATGCACCTATAGAAACATTTATAGTCAGTTTTTATGTTTCCTGCAAGCTTATTTTTGTACTCTTTTTCCCTTCTTAATCAATCCATTGGTCTTTCTTTGCTGAATTCTAAACAGCTCCCAATCCTCAGAACTGTTGTTTGCCTCGGCCAATTTGCATTCTACTTCCCTAGATCAAATAGTATCCTTAATTTCCCTTGTAAACCATGGATTGGCCACCTTTCCCATTTTACTTTTGTGCCAGACAGGAATAAACAATTGTTGCCATTCCTAATGTCCTCTTTGAATGTTTGCCATTGTCTATCCACTGTCATCCTTTAAGTAATATTCCCCAATTGATCATAGTCAACTCATGCCTCATTGTATCACAGTTTCCTTTGTTAAGATTCAGGACCCTAGTCTCAGAATCAACTACTTCACTCTCCACCTTGATGTAAAATTCTGGCATATTATGGTCGCTCATCCCCAAGGGGTCACGCCAATGATTCTGTTCTTTTTACACAGTACCCAATCTAGGATGGCCTGTTCTCTAGTTGGCTTCTCAACATATTGATCCAGAAAACCTTCCCGCAGACACTCCAAGAATTCCTCCTCTACGGCATTGTGGCTAATTTGATTTTCCCATCTATATACAGATTAAAATCAGCCATATTTACAGTTATTCCTTTATCACATTCATCTCCAATTTCCTGTTTAATGCTATTCCCAACAATATCACTGCAGTTTGCGGGTCTTTATATGATGCCCACTATCTTTTTTTGCCCCTTGTTGTTTCTCAGTTCTACCCATACAGATTCCACATTGTTAGGGCTAATGTCCTCCCTCACTATTGTGTTAATTTCCTCCTTGACCAGCAATGCAACCCTATCGCCTTTTCCTTTTTGTCTATCGTTCCTAAATACTGAATACCCCTGGACATTTAATTCCTATCCCTGGTCACTCTGCAGCCATGTCTCTGTAATCCCAGTTATATCACATCCATTCACCTTTATTTGTGCAAATAGTTCATCCACTTTATTGCGAATGCTCCACGCGATGAGGCACAAAGCCTTGAAGAGTGTTTTTTAACAGTACTAGTCCTGCTCCCAATATTTTTCACTGTGGCCCTGTTAAAATCTGGCTCTTGGTTTATCTGCCTATCACCTTTCTTATTATCTTTCTGTCTTTTTCTTTTGTCCTTATTTCCCCCCCTTGACTCCTTGCAAAGGTTCCCATCCCCCTGCCATATTAAAAACCCTCCCCAACCACTCGGGCAAATACTCCCCTGAGGGTATCAGTTCCGATCCTGCCCTGGTGTATGTAACTCATCCAGTTTGTACTGGTCCCACCTCCCCCAGACCGGTCCCAGTGCCCCAGGAATCGGAAATACTCCCCTCCCACCATTTCGTCAGCCACATATTTACAAAGAATAAAGAACAAAGAAAAGTACAGCAAGGGAACAGGACTTTGGCCTTCCAAGCCAGCGCCGACCATGCTGCCCATCTAAAATAAAATCTTCTACACTTCTGGCATCTGTATCCCTCTATTCCCATCCTATTCATGTATTTGTCAAGATGCCCCTTAAACGTCACTATCTCCCCTGCTTCCACTCTCTCCTCTGGCAGCGAGTTCCAGGCACCCACTACCCTCTGTGTAAAACACTTGCATCGTACATCTCCTCTAAGTCTTGCCCCTTGCACCTTCAACCTATGCTCTCCTAATAATTGACCCCTCTACCCTGGGAAAAAGCCTCTGACTATCTACTCTGTCTATGCCCCTCATAATTTTGCAGACCTCTATCAGGTCACCCTTCAACCTCCTTCGTTCCAGTGAGAACAAACCAAGATTATTCAACCTCTCCTCATAACTAATGCCCTCCATACCAGGCAACATCCTGGTAAACCTCTTCTGCACCCTCTCTAAAGCCTCCACATCCTTCTGGTAATGTGGCGACCAGAATTGAACACTATACTCCAAGTGTGGCCTAACTAAGGTTCTATACAGCTGCAACATGACTTGCCAATGTATTTGGGGTGGAAAATAAATGCTGCCCTATCCAGCGACACCCACATCCGATGAATGAATTTAAAAAAATTGTCCACTCACTGGTCTTCCTCCCCAAGTTGCCTTAATTCATCCAACCCCCCCCCCCCCCCCCCCCCCCCCCCCTCCAACTTCCGCCTGCCACTCATTGAGGAAATAATCTGGCTTGATCTAATGAAGGATCAATCTGATTTCCTGTGAATTGGCTAGCTACCTGTGAGCACTTATTGAGCATTGGCTGCTCGGCAATCACAGTCAATGAAGCCAACACTGAAAATAGTTTCTGCCCCTCGTGCCATTCAGTGGGTTTCATCCACTGTTTTCCAGATGGGCACCATAAATGATGGTATGCCCAGTAACCTTGTCAATCAGCTCCCAAATATGTGTATCCAAGGTGGATCTTTGAGGGACTTGAGGAACAATACATGTCTTTCCTGTGCTTTGAGAGCCAATATTCTTGAGGGGCTGCTACTTGAACATCTTCTCATGTGTGCAACCAATCCACTTACCTCCTTGCTACCCTTAGTGAGGATAGCCTTGGTCTCTATTTGGTCAATTTAATCAGCATTGCGGACATTCCCCTACTCCCACGTGCTGTTCAAATTGACAGCAAACATTACATGAAAGGATTACTCGGGGTTTTGGTTCCTGACATACAATAAAACATGTTCAAGAATCTTCAAACTACGCTATCCAGTGACCCTCATGGTGTTTGTGTTCTCCTGATACGATGTGTATACTCTGTCCCAACTTATATAAGCCCAGCAAAGGTAGAGAAATCCTTCAAGTGTGCTTTAGATATTACTGTTTAGCCAGATGAAACTGTGCCGTTTACCATCACAGAGTTATATTTTTCACAGCTTATCTGGGCAGGTGAATCCTAACTACCAACAAAATGACTTGCAATGCTGTCAAAAGCAAACAGAAAGATTCAAGTTCAGAGTAATAGATCTACCCTTGCATGTATTACTCCTGAGTGAGCACGGCTAATCAGTTATCTTTGGGAACACCCTCGGTCTGATTGAGGGTTACTGAATCCAGGTGATCCAAAATAACTTTTGTTTTTTTCATATATTTGGGATCTCTGTGTCACTGGCTAAGCTAGCATCTATATTGCTGTAGTAATCCAGGAGACACAGCCTTGAAGGTTAACTTATGTTTATTTACAACTACGAAGTAAAACCACTACAATAGCGTACAACAACAGCTGGCCCCGCCCAGGGTTACCAGATTAGCCAGTCCAGGTTCGGGCTGGCATTTAAAGGGCTGAGTTAACAAGTCCCAGCCTCCGCCCGTTACCAGGGAAACTCTTACTCCACGAGCCCCATGGGTCGATCTATTATTGATTCCTTGTGGTCCTCATGGGGATTATCACATCCCCACGAACTCCCAACCCCCTCCCCCCACCAGCCAATTGTGAATGTTCTCCCTTGCTCCCATGACGATGGGGCTTTCTCTGCCCCTTTGCATGTGATCATGTGTCTACCGGATGTTGGGCCAGGTCGGGCGGTCTAGAAGGTGGGGGATCATTTCTTCTGCGATGAGCGTCGTAGGGCTGCTCCTAGTAGCAGTGACAGTGACTTCTGCCGATGGTTCTGTCACCTCCATTTCTATTTCGGAGCCTGAAACCTCATTGTCTTGCTGACTGACTCTCGGGTCCAGTATGGGTTGCATGGCCTGTCTGGATGCTGGTACGAAGAACGTTACATAGAACATAGAACAGTACAGCACAGTACAGGCCCTCTGGGCCACGATGTTTTGCCGACCATTTATCCTAATCTAAGATCAACCTAACCTACACCCCATCAATTTACTGCTGTCCATGTACTTGTCCAAGAGTCGCTTAAATGTCTTTGATGACTCTGACACCATCTCTGCTGGCAGTGCATTCCACGCACCCACCACTCTCTGTGTAAAGAACCCACCCCTGACATCTCCCCTACACCTTCCTCCAATCACCTTAAAATTATGTCCCCTTGTGACAGCCATTTCTGCCCTGGGGAAAAGTCTCTGGCTATCCATTAAAAAGTACTGATTCTCCAGGAGTAGTTTCCTCAGTGGAAGAGTCCTTGCTTCTGAGGTGGTCTACATGCTTTCTTGAGGTCTTCTCACTGGTTTTGATCTTGTATCAGGCCCCGTTTTCACTATTATGATCCCCGGGATCCAAGGGGAGCCGTCTCTGAAGTTACGAACGTGGATGGTGTCTGCTGTCATGGTTTTTTTTTTCTGGGTCTCTTGCTTTGACTCTGCTTTCTGTCATAAGTTAGGGAACATTAAGCTGCATCTGGTCCAGCAGTACTACTCCTTTTGTTTTATATGTCATGGTCCTATAATTAAAAGGGAACCCCATGCTAGTTTTACCTCGAGCAAGCCTTTTGTTTCCCTTTTTTACGCTGCTCAATCTAAATGGATGGACATGCATCGGATGGCCTTCACTAGTTCCAGAGCCACCGTGGAGAGAGACTCTGACAGTCATTTGTCACCCAAGGAATACCGATTAAGATCCTCGTAACGGAAAATGGGACCCTGTACATCAGTAGGGAATTCTAGGTGTTTATGAAGACTAATAAAATGAATCATATCTATATGGCACCATGTCACCTATCTTCCAATAGCCTAGCTGAACGGGCAGTCCAAACATTTAAGAGCAATGTAAAAAAGTAAAAAAAGGCTTACTCGAAATAAAACTAGCACGGTTCCTTTTGTTTTTATAAATGTTTTTTATTGGATTTTTGCACAGAGTATATTTTGCCGTTATGCACGGTTCCTTTTTAATTATAGGACCATGACATATACAACAAAAGGAGTGGCACCTCTGGCGAGATAACATACCTCTGGAGCCGCATCGACAAGGATGGCCTACACCCCATTGAAGACAAGCTAAAGGCCATAAAAGTTGCCTGACACCAAGAAACATACCATTGGGAGTGGTGTATGGGAAAGGGATTTCAAACATGATGTCGCCTCTGGGGACTGGGGGAAAGGTCTACAGCATAACATAAATGGTTGGAGAGATCAGGAGTTGATTGCCAGGGGAAGGGCACGGAAGCTCAAGAGTTATTTTTGGAGCTAGGAGGAAAGCTTAAATATTAAAAGACCTCAACTAGCCCCCTGTGGATGGCCATTACGCTGCTAAAAACCTGGTAGTCAAAGTAATGGCAACTTTGAGAGCATGGGGGTCATGTCAGGTAATCGGTGACTGCTATTTTAACCCATGTATCCCAGTGTCATGTAGCATTGAGGGTTAAAATGGATCTCTATGTAACTTTTAGGAGTATTATTATTGAAATTTACAACTTAAGTACTTCAATAGGATATAAAATATATGCAATGTGACGTATAAATGGGTTTTCGCACAGCTATAGCAGGATTTCAGGACTAAAATGTGCTTCCCTGATGACTCAGTTGCAAAATTCACTGCACTCCGGGGCAGGTGTCTTTGTTGTATAAAAACTTCATTGAAGTCAGTGGAAGTAAAAGTTAAGGGAAGAGTAAATGGCCTGGCAATTCACTCTCAGCTGTTTTATACAAGTGCACAAAGTGAACATCTTCATTGTGAAATTGTGATCCAAACCAAGCAGCTCCCAGGTGGGACTGCGCTGAGTTGACTGATTTTCACTACAACTAACCTCGATGGAAGGGAGACTTGGTCAGAGATTGTACTCATTGCGATTCTTCATGGTTAATACATGTATGAGAATAATAGGTAACATCACGATTGAGGCTGTCATGTTGTATTCCATGTCTGCTGACCTCACACATAAAGGATAATAACCAGGGTAATGTACCAAGCCAAAGCCGAGGAGGGGAAAAGGTAAAAATTAGATGGCAGAAAAACCTAAGTGAAATGCAATAATATTAAACCCAAGGCTCTCTTAACAGAAACATTGTCGCTCATTGTTTGGAAATAGAAACTGAATTGTTTCAGCCTGGAAGCCCTACAGAGATTACCATGAATAAATAATGTTCTTTGGTTCTGTGCTCTCTCTAATTTATCCTTTTGACATTTGGTATTTAGAATTGGGGCAGAAATAGACAGAGGCTTACAGCCAAGCAAATTCAGTCCTTGTAGGCCCATCAATTTTAGCCAGTTAATCCTTGTCATAAAGGTCCTCTTTGGGAATGTCCTTTGATAGTTGTGATTGTTCTCTCATAACAAGCAATGTGCACTATGATAGAAGCAGTGGTATTTGGACAACTGACCTGATTTCAAACATGAATATGTGAAACAGACTACTAGCATGCTCAGATTGTTCACCTCATGTACAGTGTGTGAACTGTTTCCTTCGCACAAAATGCTTGAAATGCACAGGGAGGGGCTAAAACCGATACCTGAATAGCGGAACCCTTCAACGTTATTGATGGTGAATCCAACCTGAAAAGTTAAAATGCTGTTTTCATTCCAGTGTTTGCGGGTTTCTATTACAGGACTCAAGCATTCTTGTTTCCTTTTACCTCTTTCAATCACTGTTGCAATGCTTCACTGCCGGTGGATGGAAAACCGAACTGGACAAAGGCACTGTCTGGAAAATAGGCCAGATGATCTGACTCATGAATAATGTCGTAAATAATAGGGTGGTAGGCTTCCCCTGCCCATGACTCGCTTCATAGTTATTTGTAACTTCCTGTGATCAGGTTCTGGTGAATTAGGAGCTTGTACTGGAAGAGGCTGCCTGTGAATTTAAAGTAGCAAAAACATTGCCCCCCCCCCCCCCCCCCAGCCCAAGCTGTAGTAAATGCTTAAGAAGGAATTTACAAGGGCAGTTTATATTGGTGAGAAGATGTTGTTGTTTAACCATCTTTCCTTGTGTACCAGTTTTTTCTCTCTCTGCAGCAAGGAACAGCTGTGCAACACATGGTTTGATTTGCAGCAAAATTTAATTTGGGCCTTATAATCTGCAGCGACTAAAAACCCTGTCAGGCTGCGAGTTGTAAATTTTACCTTTCTCAGGCAATTTAGCAGCTTGTCAAGGCTATACGGTGCTTATTATTTTAGTAGCCATGGTAACTAAATGTTTTTGTCTCTGGCACTTAAAACTTTGACCCTAAAGCAGAGGGTGCCCACCCTGAAGAAGTTAGAATTGAACTGGACTTGTATGTCCACTGATAAAGAGGGGGGTTGGGAGCACTTACAGACGTAATTCAGTATTCTTCACCGATTAACATTATAGCTGCAGAATGCCACAACTTTGTTAACAATAACATTTTTGAAATACTACGTTTTAGCCACCCTCCTGGATTATTACATAAAGGCATCACTCAGTGCAGTATTGAGCCACATAGAGCTTCAAGTTGCTTTGATCAGCCTTAGCACCCTCTGGTCTAGGCAAGAAATCAGCCAGGGCTCTTAGTATTAACAAACAACAGGCGTTGATGGTAGGTTTGGTTGTGTCAGCAATTTGCTGCTCCACTCCCACCATAGTCTACCAGACTGACGAGGTAGCCATGGATCACGTATGAAGATTGACACTTGCAAGAGGGAACAGGTGGGTTGCCAACATCCGTTGGAACAGAGGTAGAGAGAAAAACATAAATTCAATATTAAACACTGAACTCAGCTTTCCCACTGAAAGCATTCCATATTATTTCATTTCATTTTAAACTGGATGAAGACATCAGCCTCATGTTGTTATTCTGATATAAACACCAATTGCCCACATGGGATTGTGGAAACATGTTGTGGATTCATTTATTTTGAATGCACATGAGAACACTCATACAATGATAGAAGACTTGAAGACATCAGCAGCAGAGCTGTGTGAGTGCGCTTTGCTCAGAGGCAAAAGTGAAAATAAGATTGGATTGCCGGACACAATTCTGTTCTAGTGATGTCATGCTGCTATCCTTTGAAGGCATATTACAACACCCCACTTTCTTTTTAAAGATACTTTTCCCCTTCCAGAGAAGGATAACTATTTACAATACATGTTCATGTTTAGTTACCATTACGTAAGTGCAGAGAGAACTGATGAAGCAATGAGTCTCTGAAGCAGGGATTTTCAAACTTTTTTTTTGACCAGGACCCACTTTTACTAACTGGCAGCCCTTCGTGACCCACGGCAGCTGACTTAGTGACAAACACCATGGGTGAAATTCTCCCCTACCCGGCGGGGCGGGGGATCCCGGCGTAGCGGAGTGGCACCAACCACTCCGGCGTCGGGCCTCCCCAAAGGTGCGGAATTCTCCGCACCTTTAGAGGCTAGGCCCGCGCCGGAGTGGCTCCCGCTCCGCCGACTGGCGGCTACGGCCTTTGGCGCTATGGCGGCTGACGTCGGGGCTGGCCGAAAGGCATTCGCCGGCCGGCATGAGTCCGTGCATGATCCGGAGCACCGCTGACGTCACCACCGGCGCATGCACGGTAGGGGGGGTCTCTTCCGCCTCCGGCATGGTGGAGGCCGTGGCGGCGGGGGACGAAAAAGAGTGCCCCCATGGCACTGGCCCGCCCGCCGATTGGTGGGCCCGATCGTGGGCCAGGCCACCGTGGGGGCACCGCCCGGGGTCCGATCGTCCCGCGCCCCCCCCAGGACCCCGGGGGGGGGGGGGGCGCTTGCACCGCCAATCCCGCCGTCACAGAGGTGGTTTAAACCACGTTGGCGGGATTGTCCTGTCAGCGGCAGGAATTCGGGCCATCGCGGGCCGGAGAATCGCTGCGGGGAGCACGCCGACCGGCGGGGCGTGATTTCTGGCCACGGCGGGGGTGGGAATTACGCGGCCCCGGGCAATTCCCCGACCCTGCGGGAGGACGGAGAATTCCACCCCATGTTTTCTTACCTTTTATGTGAAAGGGGAGCCTGCTTGGTCCTCGATCTCACTTGAATCAGGTGCAAAGGACGAGAGGACAATGCACAGGTGCAGACTTCAGTCAGTTCCAATGTGCCGTCTTAATCTTTAAGTAACGGAGAATCCAACCTTGCACATGTATTCATTATGAAGGCAATAGTAACAAAATATGCATTTTACTCAGCGCTGGAAACTCCTGGGAGATGCTACACCAGAATGCTGAGTCTCATGGGCTTTGGCATGTTTTTAATGTGGTATCATAGGTGAGCTACAGCAGCATAATCTTTTAATTTGGAGTCAGCTCTAAGTTAATAACTGACTCTGGGGTCTCAAGTTCAAAAATAACTTTTCACCCACCACTTCTCTTTCAAAATCTGAAATGTCTCCTCTCATTTGTCAGTACTTCCCTGCATATAATACACATGGGCTTTGTATCCTTATTTGCATTGACACAATTGACAAAACCATACTTCCTGAAATCCTCTTTTTACTGCTTTATTCCCGAGTTAGGTTTCTTCTTTGTAGGTTGTTAATCAGAAGCCCTGGGGCTGTGTGCAGAGCAAATACTAGTACTGACCTGTCCTGCCCTGGACTCTCCTGATCAGCAATGTCCAGCAGATTCTGTTGTGAGATCCTGCCCAATAGGTAAACTGCCTATTTGAGTCTCTGGCTGTCTCTTCCTTTTAAGAAACCCATTCATCTTTACAGTTCACTTGCCTTGCTTGCCAGAAGCTAGAAAATAGAACCAACATTGTTCCGTGATTTGACGCCAAAAGCACATACTTGGAGGGCGCTTAATTTCAAGTGTATGGCAGTTGCCGCCATTCTCTTTTTCTTGTTTGAAATAAGTATTTTATTTTGGACACGTAGACACCAGACATCCCAACATAACCAATAGTGAAGAACATTATTTCAGCTGGTATCACAATCTAGCTTCAAAATTCCATTATTTTTCTAGAATGCAATTTCATTATAATTGATGTCAAAATACTGAATTTCTTCAAGATAGCAATTTTGAGACATGACACAGAACTTCATTGCTCAAGAAGGTACAACACTGAAGCCTGCATTCGCCACACATTATGCTCTCCTGCACGAATACCAAAATGAGCTATACACTTTTCAGGGTTCATGTCATTTTACACCAAAGTTTGGTTGACATCACAATAAGGGAGTCCATCTCAGTAGAGACAGGCACTTATTTACAAAATTTGACTTCCAATACTAAAATAAAACGTAAAAAGCTGTGGACAAAACTCCTGAGAATAACCAGGTTGACTGCCATTTCTGAGCCTGGAGTGGGATGGGGACAGGGGAAGGGATGACATTCTTAGATCCTGTTCCTGGTTGCCTTTGCGATCTTGTCCTAGACATGTCATTCACATAGATGTTTAGAGTTCAGCGAGTTGGAAACAGGTGGTGTTAATGCCAGAAGATGAAGCAGACACACTGGGCGGGATTCTCCGACCTCCCGCCGGGTCGAAGAATCGCCGGGGGGGCAGCGTGAATCCCACACCCGCCGGCTGCCGAATTCTCCGGCACCGGAGATTTGGCGGGGGCGGGAATCGCGCCACGCCGGTCGGCGGCCGCTCGCAGTGGCCCCCCACCCTCCCGGCGATTCTCTGGCCTGCGATGGGCCGAAATCCCGCTGGTTCTATGCCAGTCCCGCCGGCGTAAATTAGGCTAGGTCCCTTACTGGCGGGACCTGGCGGCGCGGGCAGGCTCCGATGTTCTGGGGTGGGTGCGGGGCGATCAGGCCCCGGGGAGTGCCCCCACGGTGGCCTGGCCCGTGATCGGGGCCCACCGATCCGTGGGCGGGCCTGTGCCTTGGGGGCACTGTTTTCCTACGCGTCGGCCTTGACAGCCTCCGCGATGGCCGACGAGTAGGTGAACCCCCCTGTGCATGCGTGGGGATGACGTCAGCGTGGACCCGCGCCGGCTGGCGGAGTCCCTTCAGCCCTGGCTGGCGTGGCGCCAAAGGCCTTCCACGCTGGCAGCCTGCGCACAAACTACTCCGGCGCCGGCTTGGCCCCTGAAGGTGCGGTGGATTCCGCACCTTTGGGGCGGACTGAAGCCAGAGTGGTTCACGCCATTCCATCCCGCCGGGACCCCCTGCCCCGCCGGATATGGGAGAATCCCACCCGTAATCTTAGCAGTCAGATTAAATGGGCTGCTTGTCCTGCCTGGACACTTCTTTGTGGCTTGCCAGTCAAATGGTAAAACAGCAAACTGGGTGTGCGGCCCCGAAATTTTAAATTAAACTGTTCAATAGTTTTAGGTCATATAAACTTCCTTCGCCACATTTACTTCAAAAATAGATGTTTATCCAATGTCTGGAATTTACTATGTTTTCAGAACCGATAATATCTCAGTCATTATGGGTTGAAAGGGGTGTCATTATGTTGAGGGTCTTGTGTTTGGAAAGCCATTGTCTCAGCAGAACCATGGATTCCTCAAGCAAGGTTGGCTTATCAAATGCAATTGGCCTTCCTGTAGCTCTCTTTGAAATGAGTCTGACCAGTCACAGGTTGTCTGTTAATAGATCTTTAGACATAACAAGGTGTGACAATTAACAAAACTGAGAACAGAATTATTTTATTCTGGAGATAACTTCCAGACTGAGGGTCAACTCTCTTAATTGTTTTTGATTGGCAGAAAAGTCCAGTTTAAAATAAGACATAGCAATAAGGATGACGTTTTAAAATCTATACGATGTTGGACTTGAGGTGTTGCCATGGCTTTAATATCCTCTATTTTACTTGGATTGGGGCATTTGCCAACACTGAGATAAATAGATAGATAGATAGATAGAACAGTACAGCACAGAACAGGCCCTTCGGCCCTCGATGTTGTGCCGAACAATGATCACCCTACTCAATCCCACGTATCCACCCTATACCCGTAACCCAACAACCCCCCCCCCCCTTAACCTTACTTTTAAGGACACTACGGGCAATTCAGCATGGCCAATCCACCTAACCCGCACATCTTTGGACTGTGGGAGGAAACCGGAGCACCCGGAGGAAACCCACGCACACACGGGGAGGACGTGCAGACTCCGCACAGACAGTGACCCAGCCGGGAATCGAACCTGGGACCCTGGAGCTGTGAAGCATTTATGCTAACCACCATGCTACCGTGCTGCCCATAATGGAACTGAAGGAATTGACTTGCTGCACATTTATGTCACATTTCAGACTGATAGTCACCAGCCCTTTATTACATGCCTTTTGCATCAATAAGTGCAGATTATGGTCATGTTCTTGCTTTGCCCTTCCCACAACAGTGATTCAGTGCATCCTGGCACAATACATGTAATGCAGTCCATGCGAGCTTGAAAGAAATCCTTGCTAACAGATAGCCTGAAAGGGAGTAATTGAAAACACTGTAATCCAAACAGTGTATGAAATATAGTAAGCTCTTGGAATTTCTCCATGAGATGTACTGACCAGTAGCCATGCTTGTCATCAAGCTTCAAGAAGAATTTTGCATATGAAAATATTGGATTTATCCCTAACACAGATATTTTGTGAGGACAACCTTTCAAAGCTGTGTTTAAAAGTAATAGATTGAGGCATATTCTCAATTATGTCTTTTATGATACATGTAATTGAGTTGCACCAATATGTGTACTCATTTGTTCTGCGAATGATTCCATCTTGCTCCATTTTGCCTGGTTCAAACTTCAATTTGTCTTGTAAGTGGATACTGCACTTTAATGGTGGAACAATTGATAGATTTGCATTCTCCTGCAAGCATAATGTTGCAGCTCACTTGAAACTGGTAATTTTGACAAAACCTTCAGAATATTTTGATGTTAGGTCCTGAACTGAGGTAATAAGAGCAGTTTCTGAGGTTGATCGGCCATTTAAGATCTGGTTGATTCCATATATTATCGCCAATGAAATGTCATGGCATGCTGGTAGACCTGTGATCGACCTGGAGAACATTGGTGACACCCACTCTACACATTCACTCTAGGATTATGGATCCTGCACATGCAAGTCATGAACCATTATATGCTGACGATTGTGCAGTCGTGGGTTTGTCATGGCATTCCATGTCTGTGGCTACATCTCTTTTAGAATTTGCAGGGGTAACATGTTGGCATTGCCCTGGGGCCAATCTTGGCCAATGACATTCTTCAGGCAGATAATTTGAATCTTGGCAAACATTTCAGTGTGATGGCACCTATATTTTCCATAAGACTGACAGTGAGAAACTCGTATTTGTCACTCATTATCTCATTGTGCATATTGTCATTTGCTTGTTTGCCAATAGCCATGTGTATATGTTTTTGACAGGATACTAAATGATCAAGGGCGGTATTCTCCCAACGGGAGTCTAAGTGCCGACGCCGGAGTAAAAACAGTGTTTTACTCCAGCGTTGGCGGCCGTTCCCAGATCTTTATTCTCCCCCCTCCGTGGGGCTAGCAGGGGCGTTGCACAATTTACGGCGGTGGGGCCTTGGTGTAGCGTCAGAGACCCGGCGCTGCGTAAAAGACGTGGCTCCTTGGTTCACACGCATGCGCAGCTGGGTCAGCACCAACTAGCTCATGCGCGGTAACCTCGCGGAGCGCTCCGGCCCCTCACCAACATGGCGCCGGAGTTCTGGGGCTGGCCGCGCAAGGAAGTAGGCCCGGGGGGGGGGGGGGGGGCAGGGAGGCTGGCCCATCGATCGGTGAGTACCGATCGCGGGCCAGACCCCATCGGAGCCCCCCCCCCCCGTACGGAGCGCCCCTCCCCCCCCACCCACAGGCCGCCCCCCTCCCAAGCCTATGCGACGAGTACCCGCCGGCAGTGACCAGGTGTGGACGGCGCCAGTGGGACTAGGCAGTTTACGCACGGCCGCTCGGCCCATCCGGGCCGGAGAATCGCCGCTTGAGGCAATTCTCCGAGCGGCCCGGCGCGATTCTCGCGGCGCTGGTATCGGGGGGAGGGGTGGGAGAATCGCGTGTGGGGGTCGGGGCGTGATTTGCACGGTGCCCTAGCAATTCTCCCACCCGGCCGGGGGGGTGGGGGGGGGGGGGGGGTGGAGAATACCGCCCATGATTATTTTGCTTGAAACAACCTGGAATGTATGGTATGTTGGTATCAGTGTCATGGTCTTTGTAGCTATATCAACCTTTGTTCTAGTGCACTATTGCTGCCACACCTCCTAGGTTTGGGTATTCTGGTGAGTGCACTAACAATTGGGGTGAGAGGCTTTGTTAACCTGCGAGGATTGGTTCATTGATTCATGAGTATTTCTTTGATGCTATGCATTTTGGGCTTGTTGAGCAGATTTGCTGTAATGCTTCCTTGGGAGAGGATGTAATCACCAATTTAAAAATTCTGCCACACTATGTAGTCTTTTCTTTGCATCTGCTGACAAAGTTGCCGATGGATTCTGTAGATTGTTGTCAAAGTGACAGAACTCTAGTCAGTGAATACGGACATTTAACCTGATTCTGAACTAATCTTTCAATGTAGTCTAAATCTTTTGGGGATCTTTCAGCTCTTTTTCTTTAATCCTAATATAGTCATCCTGTGTAGATGTTCATTCCCAAATGCTAGATGAATTTTTATGTCTTGCTTGTCTGGTTCAGATAACCTGAATCAAGGAACCATAGCTTGTTAGCTTTGTATGCTGTTTGAACATTTTGAATTTGGATAGTAGGTCAGCTGCATCCCAATTCAAACTGGAGAATTTTGTCAGCATTCTGGAAATATTCCTTTGACCTTCCTTCTCCTATAATACCTGGGGTAAGTGTTACCGTGGCCGAGTGCTGTCGAATGCTGTTTCGTAGCTCCGCCAGTTACAAGCGCAACGTTCCCTGGCCCAAATTTCATGACTCTTTTTTGAACTCTCCCCTTTGTTCTATCCATCAGGTCCACACTCTGGTCACTCATCTTTCCTGACTGAGGTAACTTGCTAATGGTTCTCTCGATGCATTGCCCCGCTCACTGAGCTGAAATGCAACGCTCTGCAATTGCACCATAGAATCATAGAAGCTAGGGATCCATCTGCTTACCAGCTCTTTATTTCAGCACAAACTTGGTGCTATGTTTCTAAAACTTATGCCCACAGTCACACAGCGACTTCAGTGCAATTGACCAAACTGTCGAGGGTCTCCTGATGCCATTTAGCACAAACGCAGGCTGTTTCCCATGTTGTACCTGTACTGAATCTTGCTGCCACCTGTCTCACCGCCGCTCATCACCATGTTGTGTTATTGTAATGATATAATACCTTGGGCTTATTTTCTGTACAAGGCACCAATCATTCATAAGGGATTGGGGAAACATGTTGTGGGTTCATTTATTTAGACTAGGCCCGTTTACACACAGGAATAAAATTTGAGCACTGTTTGTGCTCGCTGCTCAATGCAAAAGTGAAACTAAGGCTGGATCACATGATACACTTCCCATATGAAGTCATACCATTATCCCATAAAGGCATATTACAACAATCCCAAGCTATTTGTTTGTCACCTCAGAATGATTCGGGTAAATTGCACCCGAAAATGATTCCATAGCCTCTTCCAATATTGATTGTGCAACTTGCTATAGGAACATTTTACTCTGCCTGGTTAACACATTTTCAACCATACTTCTAATTTGATTAGTTTGTGCCATGAAGTTTTGTGGAAAGTGGAAACACCAGAAAGCAAAATCTGTCCCATGCAAGGTAGAAGTAAACCTTCAGTTTAGAACTTTGATATGCTTCGGTGTCAACACAAAAAAAATTATTTTAAAACTTTTTAAATTGTCAAGAACAAAGTTTTGTGATGTGACCATATAAAGAAAACTACGAGGAGATAGATTTAGTGCAGCAGCATTCAACAAACATATTTGTCTGTTCCAAACTACATTTTGTTCTGATCATTTTGTGATAATGTGTTGTTCAATACATATTCTATTTCTCAACACTCATGTGCCATACTTACCTTATGTTTAATTACTTATCTATCCCAAAATATTTTTGAAAATTATCTTATCAAATTAGTATTTGAATAAATTAGCATATTCGCTTTCACTGTCTCTCTATGGAGCTTATTCCATAATTTTACTACTTCTGTGAAATACAGTAATGGGTGGAATCTTGGTTCCTCTAACCCATGGCAGGTTTGGTGGTTGGTAATTAAGCCCATAGCGGGAAGGCCTGTGGACAGCCTCTCCATCCTGCCACAAATTGAGACCTTTGAGTGTGCTTGTCTGCTCCATGGGGAATCCCTTGTCCAAAGGTGTTTTGTGCCTGATTGAGGTACCCAGCATCCCTTGCCTTTGTTGTTGACTCCCCTGTATCCCCACTGTCATAATATAAACATCAGTATATGATGGTGCAGAGACACACACTGACTGACACACTGCAAGACCAATCAACACACATAACACAGCAGCCAATCATCAGTTAGGGCACGGTCACTATAAAACAAGAGGGCACTAGTTTTCCCACTCATTCGGGATGCAGCCTCTGAGACAGACAGAGTCCGCAATCAGTAGCATGAACATCCACCATGTGCTAGCAGTATAGGCTGGTCAGGTTAGGCATAGGTCTTCAATCAATCTATCACATTGTCGACCCACAGTGCAAGTATGTTCAACAGCTCCTAGTTAAACAAAATAGAGTTGTACTATTACAAGTGTTGGTAGCCTGTCGTTGTTACTGCTAAGGTAAGCGCAGTCTCCACTGATCCAGAATACCCAACATATCACCCACTACACCATGACCCCCACCCCGTGAATCCTTCCCGCCATCATTTCTGCTCTGGCTTCTGACGCCTGGATGGATGTATTTCCAGCAGCAGCCACACATTCCCTGGTAGCACTTCCATTTAAAATTGCTGCCTGCCTCTTACCAGATGCAGATGGGACTTCTGTCCTGGGGTTCAAAACCTGGGTAAATGTCTGCCACTGGCATGTCAATTCGCTTATTGGCATGTAGTACTAGTGAGTATTCCTGGAAAGAGGCAGCAGGGAAGACTCACCAGCTCTCCAGTGGTGACCAAGATTTCTGTTGCCTAGGCTCAAGATCCTACACAATATTTCTTGATTATCCATTTGCAGCACAGTTCATGTCCTCTACTTCTAATGTTCTGGGTAAAAACAATTGCAGAAATCTCACCTCCTTTTCCGACAGAACCATTGTTGTTAGGTGAGAAGTGGGTGTGCTGTGAATCACATGATTCAGCAGGGTCATTTGAAATTCAAATTGAGTTTAAATATATCCCATTTTGGCTGTTCCAAGCGACTTAATTTGCAATGTAATGTAGGAAGCATGTATTGATGGAGTAAATATGCCAGCTTTTCAAGGGCAGGTAAGGTCTAAGTATCATGATCTAAACATTTTTGAAATCCCCAGCCCTTTAAACATGAGAAAACAGACTGAAGCCGATATGTAAAGTAAAAGACAAATGTTCTGATGAACTGCTTTGATTGACAGGCCATCTGGTGTAGATTAAAAAATACATTTCCACCTGCTCGTCAGTTTCAATTGAGTTCTTTGCTGACATTTCCCAGGGGTTGTTATTACTGCTAAAGCCATTATGAATGGCCGGTTGAGTTTCTAAAGCTCCAAACACACTTATCTGAGCAGGGAGTGCAGGAGGCTGAGTTCATAACTTAATTAACAACAAAAAGAGGATAACCGGCGATTATCTGTATTTATAGTGGTTATGAAATGGAAGTTTTTTTGTGACAGGCTGAACAGTTAAGTGGGTGTAAAATCTTTCAATGACTATCAGAAAGCGGAGTTTTCATTTATTACCAAGTGTGAGTGAGATGTCTATCAGATTTTTAAAAGTTTATTTTTCTTTCATCTCCACATGACTTCCAAGGTGGATACAATGTGAGTGGCTATGGAGATGGCATGGCAGTATGAGATGGGTTTGAGTGCACATGGGGATACGAGGTGGCATGAGTCTCTGGAAGCCTGGCATTCCTGGAGCTACCATTGGTAATGTAAGAGGTTCTGGTGCCAACCCAGAATGCACTTCATAATTATGAGGAAAGGCTTCATCTTGGCTCTCTGCCTCATTTCCTCAACTGTAGGTGTTGGCTAACTCACTATAATAGTGCCTGAAGATAGCTGGAACTGGGACATGCCTGAATTGGAAAGTCTGCAGGGATCCCAATTATTAAACAGGCCAATGGGACAGTTTGGTACAACCATTTCTCTCCTGGGCACTTCCTCCTCATCCTGAAAATAACCTGAACCACCTTTGTTTTTTGGCTGCACTCCCATTTCTGCCTCCATTTCCGCTCCTGCATGCAGACAGCGCAAATAACCCATGACAGAAAGATTGCAAGATTCTATGTTATGACAGATGCAGTGCCTATTAGGTCCACAATGAATAATCCACTGATAAAATTTAATACCATGCATTATCCATTGAAAATCACAAGATAGTCATAGAATGTGGGAGCTCACTAATCTATGGTGGTTAGATATGCGTCAGGGTACAAGGAATGCCATCTGAGTGACTGTGAAGCTTCTAAGTATCAAGATAGAGCTGATGTGACAGTTCTTTTTCTTTAAACTTGGTTCCGCTTTGTTTCAGCTTTGGTCCAGCAAGGAAGGTGCAGCATACTGCAGAAAAAAACTGTCGGAGAACTGCTCCAAAATATAAGCATGGTCAAGGGTACAATGCACTTAACAACTAAATAAGATGAAAGCCAAATTGTTTCAATTCAGCCAGAGATGGAATAGCTACCTTGCAAGAAACGGTGGGCACTGAATACACAGGCTGACACGTTTATACAGGCAATTTTGGAGTTTGCTTAAGGAGTGATGGTAATCGTCTTGGAAAACAATTGTGTTTGGGACAAGTTATTTTCCGGAAACAGAGAAGACTGTTGCATTGAACTGTGCCATGGAACAATTTTCCACATGACTGCTTTCTATTATTACTTGGACTAGTACGATTGGCGCAGTGCCGGGGACTGAAGCTTATTTGTGAACAATCAGGGCTGAGGATGTCTTAATGATAAGCTCTAATGTGCGATCGGGTGACAATCATTTGACTCATTTGGCATGTTTTCAGCAGTGGCAAGTTCTCCAGTACTTTTTGAGCCTGAAGGGCAAATTTGTTTGAAGTTGCATAAGAACAATGAAGGAGCAAAGACTGTTTCAAATGTAATTCAGTGTAGAGACGTATTGGTGGTAGAAGGGAATCCTGTTTGACCCCGCCATGGATCTCGAAGGATTCAGATGTTGGCCTGTCACAGCTGACCTTACACATCATGTTGTCTTGGAAAGATGAGATCACACTGAGCAGCTTCAGTGGGCAAACAGTTTTCTCCAGAAGCTTAAATAGACCACTCCAGTTCACATGGTTGAATGCTATGGTGAGATTGATGAAGGCAATACATAGTGGTATTTTATATTCATGGCATTTCTCTTGAGCTACCAGACTGAGAAGTTCATGTGAATTATAAATCCTCGAGTTCTGAAAGCATACTGGAATTCATGTTCAGTCACGAACTGCAGCCTGACAGGACAACACGGGCATCTACTTTTCTATGATGCTTAGCAGCTGATGCCTCGATAGTTGTTGCCCCAGTTGTACAGGGCCACAGTCCTGCCTCATGCATTTTATGGGTTATTGCCCCTATTCTCCAGCGAAGATGGAGAGATTCATACAGATGAACTTATATATGGGTGGCACAGTGGCACAATGGTTAGCATTGCTACCTCACAGCTCCAGGGACCCAGATTCCGTTCCAGCCCTGGGTGACTGTTTGTGTGGAGTTTACACGTTCTCCCCGTAGATTTGTTGGTTTCATCCGCGCGCTCCGGTTTCCTCCCACAGTCCAAAGATGTGCATGTTAGGAGGGTTGGCTATACTAAATTGCCCCTTAGTGTCCAAAGGGGCTGGTTTAGCACACTGGGCTAAATCACTGGCTTTTAAAGCTGACCAAGGCAGGCCAGCAGCACCGTTCAATTCCCGGACCAGCCTCCCCGAACAGGCACCGGAATGTGGTGGCAAGGGGCTTTTCACAGTAACTTCATTGAAGTCTACTCGTGACAATAAGCGATTTTCATTTCATTTTATTTTCAAGATGTGCAAGTTTGGTTGAGTTGTGGGGATGGGGCGGGGGAGTGGGCCTGGGTTGGGGTGCTCTTTCGGAGGGTTGGTGCAGACCCGATAGGCCAAATAGCCTCCTTCTGTACTGTGGGGATTCTGTGTATTTTATATATTTCAGTGTTGCAGGAGTGCCAGTTTCCTGTGCTTGATGAGTTCAGGTGGCATAGCATCATTACATGGAGCTTTGCCCATAGAAAGTGAGTCAATGGTTTTGCTAAACTCTTCTACTATATGTTCAATATCCAGCTCTGTCATGTTCGGGAGGCTCTTTATAGCGTCTAGACATTCCTCGGTAACAGTATTCTTCCTAGAGTATAACAGCCATCTGTCCAACTGTCCACTATGGTTAGTGATGACCTATCCTGCTATTGTTTTCAGCCAAGCCATTTTCTTTGCTGATGGACCTGTTGCCTTTTTTGATCCCATCAATAATACCCCTAGCATTTCCTGACGTATGAATATTCCAGCAAAGATGTAACAATGCGCACCACCTCATAGTCTGTTGGACTTTGCTTCAATTCCAATATCTCCTTGTGTCACCATTGGAATATACAATCGAGTCACTAAATAGTTCCACCTGGCCTGTCAAAGGAGATGTAGAGTAGAGGTAGGCTAAGTGGGTAAATTGTGATAAAAATTGTCTTTGCACATTTGGGATCAACTCAGATTCATCACAATTTTGCACTAACGCCAACAATAGGTCTAATTAGAAAGAGAGCACTTTAGCTGAAATACTCATCAGCTGCATAAATCTTTACAATGAAATTTGTTGCTTAGTCACTGTTTGTGTGGAGTTTGCATGTTTTCCCCGTGTATCTGCGTGGATCTCAGCCCCAATGAAATTTGTTGCTCAGTTGAATCTCAGTATATTTTGACTGTCAGTTTATCGGTCAATGCCAATTTTAATTTTTCATGGTGGTTAAATATGTGAAGGTAATAGTAGCAAATTCAAAGATAACAGTAGTGTCGCAGAGGTTTGTATATCCCCCATGTTTATATCCCTCAAAAACCGATTCAATTTCCTTTTGAAATCATAGATGTTCCTTCAGCAACTAGTGTTTATGTTCCAAGTGAGCTAACTCCACCCTTTGCCATTGAACCCTATCAGCAAAACAATCTATTCGTTTCTTCTTTATGTGCTTAATGCCATTGGCCTCACCGACTTCTTTTTTGTTTAAAAATTTAGAGTACCGAATTCTTTTTTTCCAATTAAGGGGCAATTTAGCGTGGCCAATCCACCTACCCTGCCCATCTTTGGGTTGTGGGGATGAGATCCACGCAGACACATGGGGAAAACGTGCAAACTCCACACAAACAGTGACCTGGAGCCGGGATCCAACCCAGGTCCTTGGCACTGTGAGGAGCAGTGCTTCTTCAAAAGTTGAAGTCACACAGGATCAGAGGTAATCTGGCAAGATGGATGCAGAACTGGCTAGGTCATAGAAGGCAGAGAGTAGCAATGGAAGGGTGCTTTTCGGATTGGAGGGTTGTGACTAGTGGTGTTCCGCAGGGATCAGAGCTGGGATCTTTGCTGTTCGTAGTATATATCGATGAGTTGGAGGAAAATCTAACTGGTCTGATTAGTAAGTTTGCAGACGACACAAAGGTTGGTGGAATTGCGGATAGCGATGAGGACTACTAGAGGATACAGCAGGACTTAGATAATTTGGAGACTTGGGTGGAGAGATGGCAGATGGAGTTTAATCCGGACAAATGTGAGGTAATGCATTTTGGAAGGTCTAATACAGGTAGGGAATACACAGTGAATGGTAGAACCCTCAAGAGTATTGACAGTCAGAGAGATCTAGGTGTACAGGTCCAAAGGTCACTGAAAGGGGCAACACAGGCGGAGAAGGTAGTCAAGAAGGCATACGGCATGCTTGCCTTCATTGGCCGGGGCATTGAGTATAAGAATTAGCAAGTAATGTTGCAGCTGTACAGAACCTTAGTTAGGCCACACTTGGAGTATAGTGTTCAATTCTGATTGCCACACTACCAGAAGGATGTGGAGGCTTTAGAGAGGGTGCAGAAGAGATTTACCAAGATGTTGCCTGGCATGGAGGGCATTAGATATGAGGAAAGGTTGAATAAACTTGGTTTGTTCTCACTGGAACAACGGAGATTGAGGAGCGACCTCATAGAGGTCGACAAAATTATGAGGGGCATAGATAGAGTGGATCGTCAGAGGCTTTTCCCCAGGGTAGAAGGGTCAATTACTAGGAAGCATAGGTTGAAGGTGCGAGGGGCAAGGTTTAGAGGATATGTAAGAGGCAAGTTTTTTTACACAGAGGGAAGTGGTTGCCTGGAACTCACTGCCGGAGGAGGTGGTGGAAGCAGGGATGATAATGACATTTACGGGCATCTTGACAATTACATGAATAGGATGGGAATAGAGGGATATGGACCCCGGAAGTGTAGAAGATATTAGTTTCGCCGGGCAGCATGGTTGGCGCAGGCTTGGAGGACTGAAGGGCCTGTTTCTGTGCTGTACTTTTCTTTGTTCTTCGGTTTTTGTTCTGGTAGCAGTTTCTCATTCTAATCATTCCCGGTAAATAAAATTCTCCTTTATTCCCTATTGGATTTATCTTTTATATTTGTGGCCCCTAGCTTTGGATTCCGCCACCAGTTGTTCATTCTTTCTGAGCTATAACTTCATGAATCCTGATACTTTTCTTGGACCTTACAAAAGTGGCTATGCTTTATATGTGAGCGTAGATATTGGGCGGGATTTTCCACTCCCCGCTATGTGTTTCATGGCAGAGGGAAACGGTCCACCATTGGCCAGCAGTGGGAAACAGGATTTCCCATTTTATATACCCACGCCAGCGGAAAACCTGGGGTGATGATTCTGGATAGGAGCGAAAGTAACAGGGTAGTTGTTCTGGGAAACTTTAACTTTCCAAATATTGACTGGAAACACTATAGTTCAAGTAATTTAAATGGGTCCGTTTTTGTCCAATGTTTGCAGGAGGGTTTCTTGATGCAGCATGTAGATAGGCCAACAAGAGGCGAGGCCGTATTGGATTTGGTACTGGGTAATGACTCAGGACAGGTGTTAGATTTGGAGGTAGGTGAGCACTTTGGTGATACTGACCACAATTCGATTACGTTTCCTTTAGCGATGGAAAGGGAAGTGGTCGAGCGAGGGAACCATGGGTTACTAAAGCAGTTGAAACACTTGTCAAGAGGAAGAAGGAGGCTTATGTAAAGATGCGACGTGATGGTTCAGTTAGGGCGCTTGAGAGTTGCAAGTTAGCTAGGAAGGCTCTAAAGAGAGAGCTAAGAAGAGCCAGGCGAGGACACGAGAAGACTTTGGCAGGTAGGATCAAGGATAACCCTAAAGCTTTCTATAGATATGTCAAGAATAAAAGAATGACTAAGGTAAGAGTAGGGCCAGTCAAGGACCGTAGTGGGAAGTTGTGGGTGGAGTCCGAGGAGATAGGAGAGGTGCTAAATAAGTTGTTGAGGAGAATACTGAGATACAGGCTACTAGACTAGAAGGGCTTGAGGTTCATAAGGAGGAGGTGTTAGCAATTCTGTAAAGTGTGAAAATAGATAAGTCACCTGGGCCGGATGGGATTTATCCTAGGATTCTCTGGGAAGCTAGGGAGTAGATTTCTGAGCCTTTGGCTTTGATCTTTAAGTCATCTTTGTCTAAACGAATAGTGCCAGAAGACTGGAGGATAGCAAATGTTGTCCCCTTGTTCAAGAACGGGAGTAGAGATAATCCCGGTAACTATAGACCAGTGAGCCTTACTTCTGTTGCGGGAAAAGTCTTGGAAAGGTTTATAAGAGATAGGATGTATAATCACCTGGAAAGGAATAATTTTATTAGAGATAGTCAACATGGTTTTGTGATGGGTAGGTCACGCCTCACAAACCTCATTGTGTTCTTCGAGAAGGTGACCAAACAGGTGGATGAGGGTAAAGCAGTTGATGTGGTATATATGGATTTCAGTAAAGCGTTTGATAAGGTTCCCCATGGTAGGCTATTGCAGAAAATACAGAGGCATGGGATTGAGGGTGATTTAGCAGTTTGGATCAGAAATTGGCTAGCTGATAGAAGACAAAGGGTGGTGGTTGATGGGAAATGTTCTGACTGGTGTCCAGTTACTAGTGGTGTTCCACAAGGATCTGTTTTGGGGCCGCTGCTGTTTGTCATTTTTATAAATGATCTGGAGGAGGGCGTAGAAGGATGTGTGAGTAAATTGGGCAGAGAGATGGAGTTTGATACGGACAAATGTGAGGTAATGCATTTTGGAAGATCTAATACAGGTAGGAAATATACAGTGAATGGTAGAACCCTCAAGAGTATTGACAGTCAGGGCAGCACGGTGGCCTAGTGGTTAGCACAGCTGCCTCACGGCGCTGAGGTCCCAGGTTCTATCCCGGCTCTGGGTCACTGTCCGTGTGGAGTTTGCACGTTCTCCCCGTGTCTGCGTGGGTTTCGCCCCCACAACCCAAAAATGTGCAGAGTAGGTGGATTGGCCATGCTAAATTGCCCCTTAATTGGAAAAAATAATTGGCTAATCTAAATTTATTAAAAAAAAAGAAAAAAAAAGAGTATTGACAGTCAGAAAGATCTAGGTGTACAGGCCCACAGGTCACCGAAAGGGGCAACACAGGTGGAGAAGGTAGTCAAGAAGGCATACAGCATGCTTACCTTCATTGGCCGGGGCATTGAGTATAAAAATTGGCAAATCATGTTGCAGCTGTATAGAACCTTAGTTAGGCCACACTTGGAGTATAGTGTTCAATTCTGATCGCCACATTAGGGTGCATCACACTTAAACCTCAACTTCTACTCAGCCAGTGCCCGAACAATAGCTCTTTGCAGTCGGGATTACTGAATAGCAATCTGGAGTGGATTTCTTTTTTTTTAATAGTTTTTATTGAAAAATTTTGTATTTATATAACAACGAACAGCAATAAAATACCAACAATAACAATAACAGTCATAAACATTCGCCCAACCTCAATGAACAACAAAACATATTAACAACAAATTAAATTAACACAATATTACGTTAAATAACCATAGAAAAAATAGAAAAAATAAAGAACACCCTCCTTTCCCCCCTCCCCCTCCCCTTCCCTCCTCCCTTCCCCCCTCCCTCCCCCTTTCCCCCCTCCCTTCCCCCCTTCCCCCTTCCCCCCTTCCTTCCCCCTTCCCCCTTCCCCCCCTTCTCCCCCTTTCCCCCCTCCCCCCTCCCTCCCCCCTTCCCCCTCCCCCCTCTCTCCCCCCTTCCCCCTCCCTCTTCCCCCCTTTCCCCCCTCCCCTTCCCCCCTCCCTCTTCCCCCTCCCTCTTCCCCCTTCCCCCCTTCCCCCTCCCCCCTTCCCCCTCCCCTTCCCCCTTCCCCCCCTCCCCCCACTCCTTCCCCCCCTCCCCCCTCCTTCCCCCCTCCCCACTCTTCCCCCCCCCCCCTCTTCTCGAGACATTAATGATGATCTTTCAGGAATCCTTGGAGGCAGGAAGGGTCCCAGAGGACTGGAAGGTGGCTAATGTAACACCACTGTTTAAGAAGGGAGGGAGGCAGAAGACAGGAAATTATCGGCCGGTTAGCCTGACTTCGGTCATTGATTTTAAGATTTTAAGAGTCTGTTATTAAAGATGAGATTGTGAAGTACTTGGAAGTGCATGGTAAAATAGGACTGAGTCAGTACGTCTTTGTCAAAGGGAGGTCATGTCTGACAAATTTGTTAGAGTTCTTTGAGGAGGTAACAAGGAAGTTAGACAAAGAAGAACCAGTGGATGTGATTTATTTAGATTTCCAGAAGGCCTTTGACAAGGTGCCGCATAGAGACTGTTAAATAAATTCAGGGTAAGACCTGGCATGGATAGAGGATTGGCTGACTGGCAGAAGGCAGAGAGTCGGGATAAAGGAGTCTTTTTCAGGATGGCAGCCAGTGACTAGTGGTATGTCTCATGGGTCTGTGCTGGGACCATAACTTTTTACAATATACATTAATTATCTGGAAGTAGGTACTGAAGGCACTGTTGCTAAGTTTGCAGGTGATACAAAGATCTGTAGAGGGATAGGTAGTAGTGGGGAAGCAAGGGGGCTGCAGATAGACTTGGACAAGCTAGGAGAGTGGGCAATGAAGTGGCAAATGAAATACAATGTGGAAAAGTGTGAGGCTATGCACTTTGGAAGGAGGAGTTTAGGCATAGACTATTTCCTAAATGGGGAAATGCTTTGGGAAGCAGAAGCACAAAGGGACTTGGGAGTCGTTAAGGCTCATTAACCCCATTTGTAGTATTGTGAGCAGTTTTGGGCCCCGTATCTGAGGAAGGATGTGCTGGCCTTGGAAAGGGTCTAGAGAAGGTTCACAAGAATGATCGCTGGAATGAAGAACTTGTCATATGAGGAATGTTTGAGGATTCTGGGTCTGTACTCGTTGGAGTTTAGAAGGATGAGAGGGGATCTTATTGAAACTTACAAGATGCTGCGAGGCCTGGATAGAGTGGACGTGGAGAGAATGTTTCCACTTGTAGGAAAAACTAGAACCAGAGGACACCATCTCAGACTAAAGGGACAATCCTTTAAAACAGAGATGAGGAGGAATTTCTTCAACCAGAGGGTGGTGAATCTGTGGAGCTCTTTGTTGCAGAAGGCTGTGGAGGCCAAATCACTGAGTGTCTTTAAGACAGAGATAGATAGGTTCTTGATTAATAAGGGCATCAGGGGTTATGGGGAGAAGGCAGGAGAATGGGAATGAGAAAATATCAGCCATGATTGAATGGCGGAACAGACTAGTTGGGCCGAGTGGCCTAATTCTGCTTCAATGTTTTATGGTCTTAAGTAAGAACAGATTCATGTTTGGAAAAGATGTGGATCTGTATCCTAGAATTTTCAAAATATTTACATTGGGATATAGAATGAGTTTAGAATAGTGTTGGTTATTTGATTTGGAATGTTGTTGATTGTTTTAGAATGTTGTGGATTGTTTCAGCTGCTGTGGTTGAATTTGTCACTGTTTGTCAAAATGTGAGCAGAGTTTTCAGAGCAGGTTGTTAGATATGGCTTAATCTGAAGCGTTCACAGTGAGATGGAAATTCTTATTAAAAAGACTTTTTGTTAGCTTTGCAGTTACCGAGCATCAACCAGACAGGGAGATATGAAGCAAAAATTGCATAAATGTAATAATGTTGAGTTAAAACAACATGATGGAGATATGCTCTATATTAAGTGTCCTCTTCACTTATTTAACACTGTTGTAATTCCCTTGACTGAGATCTTCCAGCTCAATATTGGAACTTGCACTCAGGACGTTCTGGTCAGTGTGGATCAGCTGCACGTAGTCTTTAATATCCAAGTTATTAAAGAACCTCTTGAATACATGTATATTTTGCTACACTACCACAAGTATATTGTCCTTTAGGTGAACAAGTTTCACTTGATTTAATTCTTCCTCTTTTTTTGCCTAATTTTTAAGCCGCAGCTATTGATGTTCATCCCATTCCTGATAGTGCACAGCTTGTCGAGATCAATTTAATCACAGCCGTTATCATCTTGAAAATTGCAATAACTTATTGCAAACACACCCTGTAATACTCCGTCTACCAGTCACATAATTGATAATATGGATTTACTTGTGTTATAAATGCTTATAATGTGAACAGTATTCTCTCCTGGTGATCATCTATCAATTATTGCTTCATAAAGTCATAACTCTTAATCATTCAGTGAGGGCAGCAACATACTTTGCCAACCTGAATCGTCATGGCCATTAATATCTGTTCAGGGAAAATAAAGAATAAAACTTCACCATGGCTTAATTGTAGATTTCACAAAAATAGTCTCTACTATGGTGTGTTTAGAATGTGATAACAGATGCTCTTGCAATATATAGCATCTTATCTCCCAAGATAAGATTAAAACCTGGTCATGACTGCAGCTCACCACCACCTTCTGAAGGGCAACTAGAGAGGGGCCATAAAAACTGGCCAGCAACGCCAACATCCCGTAAATGAATTTTTAAAAAGTTCCCCCCAGGCATTATTATACAAGAATCAGAGACAGGTCTGAACAATAATTATTGGTTATTCCATACTTTACAAATAAAAAAGTGACCCATATTACAATGGAATCATTTTGCATCTATCTCAGCCCAGTTCATATTACACCTAAAGGTAGATCTCATACCCTTGGGTATGAAGGTTCATGCCCCACTCCAGGACCTGAGTACACAATCTACCTGACTGACAGCTCTGAAGATGTGTTGTATTGTTTGGATACTGCTTTCAGGATGAAATGTTATTTTTTTTTTAAATTTAGAGCACCCAATTAATTTTTTTTCAAATTAAGGGGCGATTTAGCGAGGTCAATCCATCTAACCTGCACATCTTTGGGTTGTGGGGGTGAAATCCACACAGACGCGGGGAGAATGTGCAAACTCCACACGGACAGTGACCCGGGGCTGGGATTGAACCTGGATCCTCAGTGCCGTCGGCAGCAGTGCTAACCACTGCACCACCATGCTGCCCAGGATGAAATGTTCAATCAATAGGCTACCTGTTTAGTTAAATGTACTATTTGAAGAAGAACACGCTCATCAGTGATGGCCAGGAGGGAGGGCACCAGTGGTGGTCAGGATGGCAAGTAACAGCAACAATCAGCAGGGGTGAGGGTGGCAGCAAATTATTTTCTACCATCAGAAGAGACTAAATTAATAGATTGGTTGAGGAGGGTGAATGGGATGGGATGTGAGGGAGGGTGGCGAGGTGGTGGTTGGAGGGAATTGAGGTCATGATGCAAGGCAAATGGTGCTGGTGTTGTGGTGCATAGTTTTAATCTGTTGTCATGCTCTTCCCATAGCTAAATATTTTTAACAAACTTATCTTTTTTGGTGCTGACATGCAGTAGTTCCTTCAAGGACACACGAGAGATAGGAGCAGGAGTAGACCATAAGGCCCATTGAGTCTGCCACACCATTCAAGATCTCCGGCTTAAAATCCAGTTTCCAGCTTGTTTCCCATTTCCCTTAATTCTCTGAGAGATCAAAAATCTGTCTCAGCCTTAAATGTGTTCAATGATGGAGCATTCACAATCCTCTGGGATGGATCATTCCAAAGCATCACAGCCCTTTGAGAGAAGAGATTATCTCTCATTCCAGTCCCAAGATGAAGCCAGGCAGGCAGGGAAGCTTTCTGATTTGCCATTGGGAGGCCACCTCCAGGCAGATATACTGTTGCATGACGCCTCCAGTGACTTGTTGGACAACTGGTAAAATTACCATCAGCCTCTATCAATCGGCCATAATAGGCTTTTAACAAGGTCAACTGGCTACTCGCTGCTTGCGGCAGGTAGCTGTGTTGCCCCACCCCCTCATCCGTCCAGGAAAATGGTCAGGGGGAAAGGGGGGGCGGGATGAAGCTGGAAAAACAGGATGCTGAACAACAGCGTGAACCTATATGTCCGCCCAGCTTCATGCCCATCTCTGTCAGTCCCTAAAAGTTCAGCCCTATGATTCTATCTATCGTGGGTTGAATTTATATGTATTTGTCAAATCCAGATGATGAATTTAGTAGCCTATATGAACACCATGAGCATTATACTGTTGCCGCCTTAGGCTGTTCATTTCACTTCAAATTATGGGAGATGCTCTAATTTTCCAGATTATCCGGGGGAGACCACAACAAGGGAACATACTCTTCAAACTGGGCCATTTAAGGTTGTTGTCAGGAATCAACTGTCACATAAAGGATGATGTAAATCTGGAACTCTCTCAATAAAGCTGTTGAGGAATTGAAATTGAATTCTTCAAAACTGAGGTTGATAAGATTTTTGTTGGGCAAGGGTTATTATGAGTTCTGGAACTAAGATGCACTGATGGAGTGAAGACATAGCTCAGCCAAGATCTAACTGAAATGCAGAATAAACTCAGGGAACCGAAAGGCCTAATCTTGTGCCTATGTTGTACTAAAAAGAAGTTAATAACCAGCCAAACTTCCCATGTTTTATCGTTTAACTATTGACTCAAGTATGCATGTGTGAAAATTAGAAGTAGGTAGGTTCAGATTAATTAGTGAAGGACCCCAGTCTGTCAACAGGCTCACACCTGAAGATCAACCCTTTGGGGATGAAGAAGTTTTGGTAGGCTGTCATCAGTCACAAAATATCATCCAAATAGGAGTTATCACCCTCAGGGGAACAAGAGATAACATTCCATGAATAAGGGAAACCGAACATTTTGTCCTTTTATTCTCAAATGTGAAAGAAACTGACTGAAGCAGCAGTGGAGGATGGGGGTGGGGGCTGCGTGAGGAATCTTCCATGATGGTTTTGAGGTGTAACTTTTCAACTTCCTGACCAAAACATCGATGCTTGGTTCAGCTGAGAGCTGAACTCCTAGCAATCTCTGCTTTACCACACAGTACCTGAAGGAAATGGAGAGCTGAACTCCTGGCAATCTCTGCTTTACCGCACAGTACCTGAAGGAAATGGAGAGCTGAACTCCTGGCAATCTCTGCTTTACCACACAGTACCTGAAGGAAATGGAGAGCTGAACTCCTGGCAATCTCTGCTTTACCACACAGTACCTGAAGGAAATGGAGAGCTGAACTCCTGGCAATCTCTGCTTTACCACAGAGTACCTGAAGGAAATGGAGAGCTGAACTCCTGGCAATCTCTCCTTTACCGCACAGTACCTGAAGGAAACATGTTACATCAGTAACAAACAGGAAAATAAAGGATAACATTATACAGAGGAAATTTTACAGTTCACTTTTTAACAGAAAGGCTGAATAATACATAGAATTGCCTTTGTGAAAATTAACCATCCCAGTAAATGAGGCTGTAGGGAGCAGGAGACTGTAATTTCCATTGATGATTTATAACATGTGTAATTTTGCAATTAGAATTGACAGTAAGGAATTAAGTTGAGCAGCAAGCAAAAATATTCTCAGACAAATTATAAAATAATGAGGATAACCGGATCCTGGGGTGAAGCATTTTCTCCTGTGGATAGTTTGCTCTCTCCAGAACCATCCACATTTGAGTGACCAATTTGAATTCTGCTCCTCTAGGGTCTAACTGCTGTTGTAATGTAGTAAAACACTTAGTGCTGCCAATACAGCATCAACTCATTGCCACTTAATCCAGCCTATCAACTCAAGTACCCACAAAGCCTATTACTAGAGCTGTTTCATCAAGTGTGTTGCTTCATGTTAGCTTATACATCTCATTATGTCAGCTCCCTCGCTATAGCTTCTGGCTGAGAATTGAACCAAGACCTGGCAAGCAGCCATTTGGCTCAGTACCAGCTGGAAGTACGCTATACTCTAATTAACTCCATGCTCCTGAGCATCCTCTGAGGCTGTGTGGGCTTGTTTTGATAATACCATGAGCACTGAGTGGCAAATGCTTGGGTTAGGGAAGATTAATACTGCAGTCGATATTGTACATCATTTTCAGTGGAATACATGATTGTGCGGGAAGTTCGATAGCCTTCCTTATACTAATTACAGTCACCAAAATCAATTTTGTTTGAGATTTTTATAATATTAATTGTTATCCCATGGTGTTATTTCAGTAATTTGGAGGATATACTATTAACAAGGAAAGGATAATTATATTGCACAACACGGAGTGTATCAGGCTGCTGCTAAAGTATAATTGTGTGTAAATGCTGTGTCCTTTTATGGGCTTAGAATCTAATTACTATGCCTTTCGGAGAGGAGTTGGAAGCTAATTGCTTTTTTGCAGATTCTGAGGTCAATTAGAGGTCAGAATAAACTATCACGAGATAGCTGGCTTGTTTTTAATACTTTTCATTACAAAATGTGACACCTAAAACACACTGAATGGATTTCACAATTTTAATATATGCTGGTGGATCTGCTGCAGCATTGCTTATAGTTAGATTACCAGTTACGTTGGATTTGTGTCTCATTAAGTGCTCAAAGTCCAATGGTTGTTAAGTACACACAAGTTCAAATCAAGCAGTGCTTAATCGTTGATTGATCAGGGAACTTGACAGATTAAAAAATGCTAGTAAAGTGCAGTCTATTGGTCAGAAGAATCCACCTTTTGGGAGTTGTCTTTTCTGTGTTTTAAGTGTGATTGCGAATGCTAATCGAGGACAGCTTTTTAAAAATTAATTTCTCTTAGTGACCAAGGTAGAGCCATGGTAATTAGGAGCAGATGTAGGCAATTCAGCCCCTCGAGCCTGCTTCGCCATTCAATCAGATCATGGCTGATCTCTATCTGGTCTCAAATCCACCTTCCTACCAGTTCCCCGTATCCCTTTAACCTATTTTTAACATTAGAAATGTTTCTATCTTCTTTCTGAAACCATTAAATGACTCAGACTCCATCGCACTATGGGGCAGCAAGCTCCACAAATTCACCACCCTCTGCGAGATGTAGTTCCTCCTCTTCTCAGTTCTAAATCTACCGCCACTCAAACTATATCTGTGACTGAAGTCCTGAAGATCTGACTCATGCTTCGCTCATCCTAAAGAATTGTTTGTCAGGTGGAGCCTAAAACTAGCCTTTAAAACTCACCTGCTAAACAAGTAGGGTACCTAAAGCCTGTGCGCACAGCTGAAGAATAGCCCAGCTTCATTAGTGTTGGTTATTTTGCAGGTAGCCTTGAGATGTAGGACATTGGTGCCTGGAATTGAGTCTTGTTCTGTCCATTTTATACCCATGAAGCGGTACAAGGTACGGTAGTACAGCGGTTAGCACTGTTGCTTCACAGCTCCAGGATCCCAGGTTCGATTCCAGGTTTGGGTAATTGGCTGTGCGGTGTCTGCACTTTCTCCCCATGAGTGCGTGGGTTTCCTCTGAGTGCTCCGGTATCCTCCCACAGTCCAAAGATGTGCAGGTTAGGTAGATTGACCATGCTAAATGGCCTTTAGTGTCCAAAAAGGTTCGATTGGGTATGGAGATAGGGTGGAGGTGTGGGCTTCTGGGGTGCCCTTAGGTTTTTTTGAGGAGATGGAGGACAGGTGTGGGCGCCGTGGGGGAAGTCCTGCAAATCATCTGCACATGTTCTGGGCGTGTCCGAGGTTGAGGGGCTTTTTGGCAGGGATTTGCGGACGTCATGTCTGAGGTCCTGCAAGGGAGGGTGACTCTGAGTCCGAGGCGCTATTTGGAGTATCGGAAGATGCAGGAGCCCAGGGGGGAGAGAGGCCAATGTTTTGGCCTTTGATTCCCTGGTGGCCCGGAGACGGATTCTGCTGGGATGAAGGGACTTGGAGCCCCTAAAGTCGGGGGTATAGGTAAGCAATATGGAGGGGTTTCTCAGGTTGGAGAAAATCAAATTCACCTTAAGGGGTTTGTGACAAGGGTTTGCTCGTAGTTGGCAGCCGTTCATCGACTTATTTAAGGAAAATTAGTCTGTCAGCAATGGGGGATTGGTGGGGGAGAAAGGGGGGAGGCATGGAAATGATGAATAAGGGTAGGAAAACCAATGAAGGGAGGGCCGTGAGACCGAGTGTTTATATAGACCAAGTTGGTTCGGGTCTGTGTTTGGGGTGGATGGCTATGTTATTGTGGTTTTTTTTGTCTTTGTTGGATTTTTCCTTCTAAAAGTGTTAAAATTATAAATGCCATAATAAAATATTTTCTAAAGTAATTCACAGGTCACAAATGACAACTACGTGGATTAGTAGGTTTTTTGAGGGAGTAGAGGATGATGTGGCCGCTGCATGGAGAGGCCCGCAAATCATGCCCACATGGTTTGGGCATGTCGAAAGCTAAAGGGGTTCTGGCAGGGGTTTGCAGACGTAATGTCCGAGGTGTTGGGGATAAAGGTGGGCCTGAGTCCGGAGGTAGCGATATTTGGGGTGTTGGAAGATCCGGGGGTGCAGGGTGGCGAGAGGCCGACGTTTTGGTCTTTGCGTCTCTGATAGCCCGGAGATGGATTTTGCTTGGATGGAAGGACTCGGAGCCACCGAAAGCGGGGATGTGGGTGAGTGACCTGGCAGAATTCCTGAGGCTGGTGAAGGTCAAGTTCGTCCTGAGGGGGTCAGTTAATGGGTTCGCTCAGAGGTGGAAGCTGTGCATTGGCTTCTTCACGGTGATTGAGCAGTCAGCAAAAGGGGAGGAGGTAAGGGGTAAAGCAGAAGAGGGCATGGTTTGGGAGCGGGGGCGGGGGGAGTGGTGTTGATTATTTATAATGTTGTATAATTTTATTTCTACTCCTGTTTGATTTTTTTAATGAAAATGCCTGAATAAAATATTTTTAAAAAAGTAGGGTGCTCTTTCCAAGGGCCAGTGCAGACTCGATGGGCCGAATGTAACTGTAAATTCTATGAATTCTATGAAGGTCCAATTTCTACTGCCGTATCTCCGCCACCATTTGTTATTGTATCATGAATGCTTGAATGGACATTTGTAATTAAAGGGCCAGGGTAAGGTATCTCGCAAATAATTATTTTGTGTTTCATTTTATTTGCAAATATTAGTTTAAACTCTTGGACCTAGGTTGCAATATATCCCTCATTAAATCACCAGAACTGGAGAGGAGCAAGTTTGGACAGTAATATTTTAGATAAGATTTCTTTAAAAGAGAATGGTGCTTGGTCAATGTTGGTTTTGGTGTGGGGATTGTTGGGCTGAAAAATGGAGCAGATGGCAGGTATTTGTCCAAGCTCCTAATAAAAAGAATGTTAGGTTTGGGATTACAGTGTATTGCATGATGCATAATCCTTTAATTTTAAATATTAAATTGATGTTAAGCTAATTGGCAAAGAGCAAGAGCTGAGAGTAGGTGATTTTATTTTTTTTAACATACTGACTTAGTGGTCAGCCTGAAAGGCGTATGAAAGGTGATGCGATAAAAACGTTCCAAAGGGAATTGGGTGTACCCTTGAAGGGCAAAAATATGCATTGCTGGGAAAGGCAAAGAAGAAAGGGAAAGATAGTGGCACTAATTGGTTCGCTCTTGCAAAGATCTGGTGGAGGCATAATGAGCCACTTGTCCTCTTTCTGGCCTGTATCATTCTATGATTCTGTGGCAATTTGCCACTTTGGTGAACCTCTATATAAAATTATACAGTCATGCTCTTTCGAATAAACTGGGAGTAAACATGACAATGTTGCTGGTCAGCTGGCCAAAAGTAAATTCTTGAATATTGCTTCTTGTTCATGCAAATCAATGACTGCTTTGTGTTCCAAAAATGCACTCAACATTATTCCCACATTTCTGGGTACAATCTGCTGGCCGTGTCCTGCCCGAACGGGGACGCGACACCGTCGGTGGATGCCGGGAGAGGCCTCTTCTGGGATTTACCCGACTCGCCATGCCTTGCGAGATCTAACGGGGTCTCACGAGACGCCGCGATCTGGATGCCACCCATTGTGGGTGGGATCAGTATTTGGCAAAGCTGCATATTAGAGTCAGTAGCTAGTCTTGCTGTAATATGCAGCTCACCTGATCTACCTTCGGCCTTGGGATCTAATCCCTTTGCCTTGGAGACCCGAGGTGAATGTTGTTTACTTTTGGTACCCACAAACAGGGACCGGGCAGAACGGCACTTGAGGGCGTCTCCCAGGGGATTAGGATTGCCCAGGTGGTTAGCCTATGGGCAGGGTGGCACCCTGGTGCTCACAAGGTGCCCTGGTGGCCCTGTCTGACTGGCAGTCCCAGGCTGGCATTGTACCTGTTCTAGGAATTGGTCCTGGGGCTGCCTTGCCCGTGTGAGGTGGGGTGCCGGGGGTGGGGGCCCGAGGACCTCCTTAGAGGTGAGTGGGGTTTCATGGGGGTCGAGAGATTGAGATACCATTTAAAAATGGAAGTCCGCTCTCCTTCTGCACTGTGAAGAATAGGCGAGTGGAGCTCCTCAGTGCAGGAAATGGGACTAAGTTCAGCCTCTGTGGGGCATTCCCCACTGAGGCTGCAGATCGCAACAGAGTCCCATTCGATAGCATGGTCTTTCTCGGTGCTGCAGTTACCAGCAAACACCTGGCTAAACGCGTTCGACTCAGGACTCTGTTACAGTTTAGTTAGATGGTGCCCTATATCTTTGAATTAGGTTTGTTTTTATGAATGTAATGAATCACCACCATTTTGAACCAGTGGAAACTGCTCTCTGTAGGTAAGGTTTGATGGCAAATAACGTATCAGGTTACAAAGTAATACGAATAAAAGTTTTACATTTCAGGTCAACGATTGTGTTAGAATGGTCAGAAAAGTTTTCTCTCTTTAATTTTATGCACAGAGTTAAATTTGTAAGCAACTAGGCCTCTGTTTAGAAGTTAATGTTAAGTCTGACCGTATGATGATTTCCCCTTTTGAATTGGAGGAGGCAAATAAGAGATGACTGCAAAGAAACATATAGGATACAAAATTGAATGGAAAATGTTCTCTCCCGTGACTGAACAGCTCCAATGCCTCGGGATATACATGAAAACTAGCCAGTTGGACAACGTAGCAGAGTGCAGCCAACTCCCGCAGAAGCACGTCCCAGCACCTTAAGGAGAGGAAGCAAATAAATCAAACCCATGTTCGAACATTGATATTTGGCTATTTCAGCATTCAAACCCCAAACCTTTACTTCTCAGATATTCAATCCCTTTACAGATCCAGGCCTGGTTTTTAATTGAACTGAAGTTAGACCCTAGTCCAGAGAATGAAAATCTAATTTTCACCATGATGTTTTCTGCCCTTCTGTGCATTAGTGCATTTCCTTTCTGTAACAGTATCTCACCATCTCTTTAGCTCACCGAACATCTTCATAAAGCTTTCAGGTCAAATCTTGACATACTGCAAAGCTGAGATTGGAGAAAAAGAATGGCATTCTGAAATTTAGCTATTTGTGTTGAAATGTCATGCCAATCCCGATAATTGTTCCTCATGAATGGTTTTTTATAACCTTAGCATTCCCACAACCTGGACTCCAAGAGAAGCCTCATGTAAAAGTGTCCTGAGTTCAACCTTGACACAACAGTAAATTGTTTTTAGCAGCCTTTGCACTGGTTTCCTTGCTCCGATTCACCGGCACTCAGTATAAACAGTGCTAAAGATTCCCTTTTTAAAATGTAAACGATGTTAGTTGCAAATCAAGTTCCCATAATCCTTTCATTCATTCAGTTAGTTCACAAAAGGTCATCCACAAAACAAGCCACCACCAAGATTAATTCATTATTATTGTGAGTTTACACTAATTGCACTTGCATGTATGCTCTGACTATGAAGCTGATTCTTTTGGCTGCAATGATGCTTGCGCTTCAAATTTACTGAGGAACTAACTATTTTATCCCAGTACAACAAGCAAATGATTCAGTGTATTTTTTAGAAATCATTTTTCCGTCATTTAGAATCAGGTTTATTAAGTAATTACATGGTAGCACAGTAGTTAGCACTATTACTTCACAGCTCCAGGGACCCGGGTATGACTCCCGGCTTGGTTCCCTGGCTGTGTGGAGTCAGCACGTTCTCCTCGTGTCTGCATTGGTTTCCTCCAGGTGCTCCGGTTTCCACCCACAAGTCCCAATAGATCGTGGGTGGGATTCCCCCTTCTGGGGACTAAGTCCCAACACCCGCCAGAAAACGGGTGAGAATCACTCCGGACTTTTTCCTCGAAGGTCCGGGGTGATTCTCTGTTTTCAAGGGGGCTAGCAGGGCCCTGGCGTGTGTTCCACAGCACCAGCTGCTGACGGGGCCCTGCAGTTAGGCTCGTGCGGCCGCGCATGTGCATGGCGGCCGGCCACGAGTCCATGCATGCGCACAGCAACCGGCCGCGGGTCCGCGCATGCGCGTGGCAACTGTCCTCGCGCCGGCCCCCGCGCAACATGCCAAAGCCCTACAGGGTCCCGGCGCAGAGGAACATAGGACCCCCCCGGAATGACGCGCCCATCGATCGGTAGCCCCCGACCGCGGGCCTGGCCACCGTGGAGACCCCCCTGGAGTCGGATTCCCTCACCCCCCCAACCACCAGGATGGCCCCCTTAGCCAGAACGCCAAGGTCCCGCCGGGTGGATTGGCACTATAATTTAAAATGTTTCTTTCTTTAATGATAAAACCATTAATCAAACTCAATCTATCTATTTATTTTTTTCTTCTTGAGTTTATGGCTCAAAGGCAGGTCTGATCCACAGCCTCCACCACAGGTAGGGCAAAGAGGCAAGTTCCAAATCCACCCCAGCTGGAACAGGTTGAAACCCATGATGTTGGCACAAATCTGATACACACTGGCCATCCAGCCAGCTGGCCCCTCTCTGGAGTCCAAGTTACTATGGCAATGTACACTTTTACATGCATGTTGTAGCCTGGAGCCATGGATAGCAACAGTAGAGGCTCCAATTTCTTTCCATCACATGGCTGACCAGGAATCTTTCACACTCTGACCACCTGCCACTGGCAAATGTTGGAAGGAATCACAAATTGATACTCAACCTGTTTGGCCACTTATGAACTCAACCTTCCTTGGCCATCAAGACCTGGAGTGGAACTTGAACCTGGAGCTTCTGGTTCAGAGGTAGGGACACTACACACTGCGCCACAAGACCACCTTTCAACCTATCACTCTGAGATATATTAAGCAATATTATTTCAAGCAAATTTTTTTTACAAATCTGTAAAATGCTGCCCGGTTGCATTGGTTCAAGGCAGATTTCGCATTTTGTGACATGTAAGTGAGTTTGAGTGGAAACCCGAGGAAAAAACACTTCTCAAAAAGAATGCAATTTGTTGCTGGATTGCCTGTGTGCACCAAAAACAGAAGTTCTTACGGTACTGAACTAATTGTAGAATCTCTACAGTGCATAAGGAGGCCATTCTGTCCATCGAGTTTGCACTGATCCACTCCGCCCTACACCCCTATCCTGACTTGCACATCCCTGGACACGAAGGGGCATGATGAATCCACCGAACCTGTATAACAGTTGGGGTTCGAGAAAGAAAACTATCAGTTTTGCAGTTTATTATTTGTTGCTAATTAAAAATCCAGTTGCATCTCAAAATCCTGTATTGGAATTTAATTTTATATTCATCTCCTAAAACCTTATTTTGTCATGGCTCTCATTTGCTTTTTTTTCTAATTTTTCATAAGAATGTAAGTTCAGAAGAAATAATAGCAGGAGTAGACCATTCGGCCCCTCGAGCCTGCTCCACCAGCCAATAAGAACATATCTGATCGAATGTGGCCTTAACTCCGCTTGACTGCTTGTTGCTCCTAGTCTATCAAAAATTTGTCTAACTCAGCCTTGAATATAATCAATGACCCAGCCTGCACTGCTTTCTGGGAAGGGAATTTCGCAGGCCAGCAACGGCAGCTTTTTGAGGGTCATCATATTGCTGTTTGCAGGAACTTGCTGTATGAAAATTGGCTGCAGCATTTCTCTATGTTACATTCGTAACTTCACTTTATTAGCTGGAAAGAGATTTGAGCTGCTCCAAGGTTGTGAAAGACACTCTATAAGTGCAAGTCTTTCTTTTCCCTTTTGCTTACTCGGTGCGTCAGCTGTGGCTCACTTGTAGGTAGCACTCTTACCGTTGAGACAAAAAGTTCTGGTTCAAACCCCACTCCTGGGCTTGAACACAAAAATCTAGGCTGTCACTCCAGTGCAATACTGAGGGAGGGCTGCACTGTCAGCGGTGCTGTTTTTCAGATGAGATGCTAAACTGAGCTCCCACCTGCCTTTTTGGATGGATGTGAAAGATGCTGTGGCACTAATTTAACATACACGCCGGCAGCCGGAATCTCCCTCTCCTGTCGCTGAGTAGGAAAAGGAACAGCATTGTGAGATGATCAACACCAAGTACTCCTCAAATTCATACACAATTCCCGGTTGGCCACATCTCGCCATTTCTTCCCAGGAATTCAAATTCTATATATATTGTGAAGTCACCATTGGCACAAGGAGTGCCCCATTCCATAGATACAGTCCACCATCACCATCACACAGCAATCATGGTTGATTAATTAATGCTACCTTACCAGTGTCATGCACATTCAGAGAAGGATTTTGTGAACAGCCATTGCAATACAGAATATTGGGCTTTCCTCTATTAGATTACATGGCTTTGGAGTGCATCCAACATTACCCATTGCTTTTTATTATATCCGGGAGCACATGCAACTTTACAGTGTGTCCATAGAACGGTACTGATTTGGAAAGCTGTGCTGGAGTGTATTGTTCATGATTACATCTGTTGCATCAGGTTGTCCTGGAATACATCTAGTTAAATGTATTCCAGCTTGAATTGAATACAATGCTCTGGAGAGTGTTCAGCACATCATATTTGGCTTGGGATGAACCTATTGAAAGATAAATGGGTATCAGTTTCCATTAAACACAAAGGACGCTGACAATTGGCCACGCCAGTCAAAACAGTGCAGTATGGTGTATATAGTGTGTATTGGGGAATAATTGACCTGAAACATAAAACTTCACTGTAATTCTGAATTTACATGTTAGCAGGTAGCTTCCATAGGTTAGTTCACAAAGCTGATGAAGGGAAAATACATTATCATAAGATAATTAAATGAAGATTGTTCATTTGTTTTTCCATTTTTTCCCTCCTCCTCCCCACCTGAAGATACTGACACTCTTATTGAGATGTGGCTCCAAGGGAACTGCCAACTGTCCAAAACCTTCATCTAATTAATCATGTTTCCTAACTATGGGCAGCCATGCTCAATGCTATCTTAATCCATCCTCCCTGTGCCCTTTCAGCAAGTGTCATGCAAAGCTGTCTATTGGGAGCTTTATCTAATTTTTCCCGTCCTTAACTCAGGGAAGCTGCCACATTTGAACTCAGCTAACTCATGGTAACCTAAAGATTGAACTTGTAACCTCACTTCACGTTGACCTCCCCAACCCCACGTCAGAATTATTTCCCTTTGTTAACCTCACCTGGGGTAGTTCTAAGGATGTCCAGCATTATTTGATACCTTATCTCCAATCGTATGTCAAAGTCAGCCTGCAGTTAGATTATTGGGGAGTCACACCCAAAGCATAGTCCTGTCTTGACTGCCATTCACACACGCACAGGCAAATACTTCCCAGCTGGAATCCTGACTGATTTTTCCCACCGTAGCCTGGGATACAGGCCGATTGCTACTCTGATTAATGACAGCTAATATTTACATCCTGGGATGCTTTTACATTACAGTGGGCTTTGGGCCTTGAGAGAGAAGCCAATGTTCTTATATATTTACAACTAATTAGTTCTGTGTATGCATGATCAGCTTGCACTATTTTGTTGAATACACATGCACAAATGTACATATACTGATGTCCTGATGCCATGACATTTGGATCACAATGTGAATTCCACCTGCAGCTGTCACAGCTTACATTATCCATTGGTATTGCAGAAAGCAGTGACACGTTAATAGACACAGGAAAAACAGAGGCCTCCATGTTAAGTAGTTGTGGCATCAGCGTGTGCGGGTTCTCCGGTTGCCGGAGAATCGCGACCCGGCGTCGGAGCGGCGTGGCAGGAATTCCCGCATCACCGGCTATTCTCCGACCCGGCGCGGGCTCAGAGAATCCCGGCCCTAGACTTTGACCTGTTCTAGTAGGCACAGTATTAATATGGCTAGTCCAGTTCAGGTTCTGCTCAATAGTAACCGCCAGGACGTTGATTGTGGGGGATTCAGCGATGGTAAATCCATTGACTGTCCTGGGCCCATTAAATAAATCTGCTTGTGCCATCCTGTGCAATCTCTTTCGTCCAGGACCAACCTGCCAACTGGCTCAACGTAGCAGCTTGCTGAATTCCTCAATCCCAGAATCGGTGTGCTGCAGCTGGACAACCGTTCGGTGCCCAGAGCTCATTTAAATAAGCTTTGAAGCTGACATTGATGAATGGCTTGCTATGCACAGGAGGTCAGGCAGCGAAAAAAAGGTTAATGTTTCATTGGAATGGTGACTACATACAATGGGCGAATTTTTTGCCCGTGTTCGCCCGGCGACCAAAGAATCTCGCCCGAGGTCAATGGACTACTCCATGAAATGAAATGAAAATCGCTTATTGTCACGAGTAGGCTTCAATGAAGTTACTATGAAAAGCCCCTAGTCGCCACATTCCGGCGCCTGTCCGGGGAGGCTGCATCTCGCCCGTGACGTTCTTGCAATGGTCGGGGCAGAAGAATCCATCTCAATTTATAGTTAAGAGGCATCTGGTTTAAGAGTGATTGCAGGATGCATATCCTTGGGGTTTATTCTCTTGTGGTTAGCACTGCTGCTACATAGTGCCAGGGACCCGGTTCAATTCCGGCCTCGGGTGTGGAGTTGCACTTCCTCCGGGTGTTCCATTTTCCTCCCACAATCCAAAGATGTGCAGGTCAGGTGGATTAGTCATGCTAAATTGCCCCTTCATGTTCAATGGGTTAGGTGGGGTTATAGGGTTGTGGGGATAGGGCTGGGGGGCTCTTTTAAGGGATTGGTACAAACTTGATGGGCCAAATGGCCTCCTTCTACACTGTAGGGATTCGATGATTCTATGATTTACAGACATGCTCATCACATTGATATAAGCTTTGGCTCGGTGGTTGTATTTCTCTAAATCACAAGAAAGATTTTCTCTTATGTAGCAGCTTTCACATTCTCTGGACACCCCAAGGAGCTTTCCGTCCAGTGAAATACTTCTGTAGTGCAATTGCTGTTGTATTATTGGGAAACACAACACGCACAGCCAGTTCCCACAAATAGCCATGAGATTAATGACCAACTCATTGTTATTGGTGATGTTAATTGAGGGATGCACGTTGTCACAACATTGGGAGAATTTGCCAGCTCTGTTTCAGAAATTGCCGATTTGTACTGCCCACCTGAGGGGGGATACAAGACTTCTGTTTAACATCTCATACGAAAGACAGTGTAACACACCCTCAGTATTGTACTGAAGTTTCAGTCCAGATCATGCACCCAGGTCTCTGAAGCAAACCCACAACCCAAGTGAGTGGCCAGAGTACTACCGCAGCACCAGCTCTCCGGTTTTGCTTAGCATTTCTTGCAAACTGCAAAGTTCAAACTGCATATTTACTTGCAACAAAAATCTGCGATTTTATTTCTTGTCATCAAGTTTGATTTTTTTAATGTTTTAGAATGTGGCAGGAGTTGAGAGAGACACCCATTGATGTAGTTAATGTGAGTTTACTCCAGCTCCCACCCAGTTAATCTCTGATACTTTAATATAATTGTGTTAGCTGGGCCCCCAAGGGGCAATCCTTTGCAGGCCACAAGACCCACTCAGGGCCTATTGCATGGGAGCATGCGAATCCGATCAATGGGGAAAAAGTGTGGGGCCCTGGGAGCAGGGGCCTAGGCAGTGTGGACCCAGGGATTCTGAAGTAAAGTTCTGAATGAGTTACCTCTGTGCCTGTATGTAGTTAGACCTCATTGTTGTTTCCAATAAACCTCTTCATTATACAAGGAGCCACCTCGGTGATACCTTGCACTATTACAATAATGGTATTTAATAGAGTTCTGTTTAGTAGAATATATACCAGTTAATGGGCATCCTGTAACTGACAACTGTTTGTTGGAAAAAGATTGTTAGATATTGATGAGTTCACTTGTTTTTTAGAATTTATTCAAAGGGAGTGTCTGGATAAAGGAAATATTTTGCTTATCATGATGTGTCCCAATTTAAAAGTTTCTGTTTTATTACAAATTACATTACATTTTTTTCAGATTACATTTATGAGCTGCAAGTATCTTGGCAATCTATTGGTTACTAAGGTGAAGGTCTAATCAAATTGAATTCTGCAAGCTTAATGCTATTTGCTGCAAGCTCATCAGTTTATTAAACACTGTTGAAGCATTTTGTTGGTGACTGTCTAAAATAATTACTAGAATTATTGACTTATAAGGAAATATTAAGAATGTTGAACTTATGAACCAAGCAAACAGGGAAAGGTTGAATAGAAGGGAATTCAGATAAAACTGAAAGATTGGGTATTCTGTAAAGAGAAGCCTCTCTCACATCTACCATCACTTCAATCGGGAGTGTGATGCATTATGCAGAGCATGTCTTTATGGGTGCAATACAACAACACTCAAAAGACTTGACACCATTCAGGACAGAATATTTTGCTTGATCTGTGTCCCTGATACTTGACTCATTATTCATTCTTCCACCACCAGCGCTGTGTGGCTGCAGTATTTATGAGTCAAGTCACCAAGCTAACTTAAGGAGCACATCAATAAGCAGAATATTGTACAGTGAAAAGTATTGTTCTGCGTACAATCTAGGCAGATAGTTCCATGCATGAAAAAACATAGGACCTACGATAAATACACAATGTAAATACATAGACATCGACATCAGGTGAAGCATGCGGAGTGTAGAGCTACAACAGTAGAGAAGATGTGTAGAGAGATCAGTTCAGTCCATAAGAGGGCCATTCAGGAGTCTGGTAACAGTGGGGAAGAAGCTTTTCTTGAACCTATTAGTGCGTGTTCTCAGACTTTTGTATCTTTTGCCCGATTGAAGAGGTTGGAAGTGAGACTAACCCGGGTGAGAGGTGTCTTTGAATATGCAACCAACTTTCGGAAATGAAAACAGAAAATACTGGATATGTTCAGGAAGTCAGGCTTCCAGTACGGTATACAGTAATTGTACTTCCTGCATTCCATCCTTATCTCTTCTCCTCCCTTCCAGAATCCTTACTTTATGCCCTTGTGTGGTGCAGCACCTACAACAAGAGCTGCTGGATAGAAACTCCCAGTCTCCATTTTCTCAGGACAGCTAGAGATGAACAAAATGGAAGAAAATTATCAAGGAAATCCCATGTAGTGTGCAGTTTAAATGATCTAAAGCGACAATTGTGACAAAAGAGTTAGGGATTGACAGAAAGATCTAAAAGAGTGCTTATGACAGATGCCAGGTGAACAATGCAAACAGGAACCAAGCTGAATGTAGAAGGTTCAGAGGGGATGTGGCAAAGTAAATAAGAGATGCTGAGAGATATTATGAAAAGAGACTGGAAGCTACCATTAAAGGGAATCCACAAGTCCTCTAGAAGCCCCATAAATAGTGAAAGGATGGTAAAATGGGAAGTGGGGCTGATTAGACTCCAAAAAGGGAATTTCTGGTTGAGGTATTAAATGAATTGCATCTGTCTTTACCAAGGAAGAAGATGTTGTCAAGTCATGGTGAAAGAAGAGGTAGTCCAGGCACCAAAAGGGTTTAAAATTGATTAGGAGGAGGTATTAGATAGGCTGCCTATAACTTAAAGTTGATATAGCAGTAGGACTGGGTGAGGTACATCTAAGGATACTGAGAGATGGGAGAGAGTAGCAACTGAGGAAGCACTGGCCATATTTTTTCAGTCTTCCTTGGGTTCAGGTGATGCCAAAGGACTGGAAATTGCAAACGTTACACTGTTGTTCAAAAATGGGTGTTAAGCTAAGCCCAACAACTATAGTCAAGTTGTGAGCAAATCTTTGGGGTAGAGGACAAGTTCACATGTTTTGGGCATGTCCTAAGCTTAGGGGTACTGGGAGGGATTTGCGGGGATCATGTCCCGGGTGCTAAAAACAAGGGTGGTGATGAGTCCAGGGGTGGCAATTTTCGGGTTTCAGAAGACCAGGGAGTCCAGGGGGAGAAAGAGGCCGATGTTCTGGCCTTTGCTTCCCTAATAGCCCGGCGACGAATACTGCTGGCATGGAGGGACTCAAAACCCCCAAAGACCGAACTATGGCTTTCGGACATGTCAAGTTTTCTGGGTATGGAAAAAATTAAGTTCGCCTTGAGGGGATCTGTACTGGGGTTCGCACAAAGGTGGCAACCATTCATCGACTTCTTCGCGGGAGAGTGAACATCAGCGGGGGGGGGGGGGGGGGGAGGGAGGGAGGAGGAAGAGGGGGGAGATTAGAGTAGAGTAGGAGGGATAAATAGGCGGGTAGTGTCTATGGGAGAGGAACGGGCATGTGCAGTATGGTTTGATTGAAGTATTGGTTTTACGTTGATGTTTGCACATTTTTGTTATCTGTAACTGTTTACAATGCCGAAAAATACCTCAATAAAATTGTTTGTTAAAAAAAAACTATAGTCAAGTTGGTTTAACTTCACTGGAGGGGGAGCTTCTAGAAACAATAATTGTGGGCAAATTTAGATTTGTTAAGTGAAAATTATGTTCAACTAACTTGCTGGAGTTTTTTGAAGAGGCAACAGAGAGGGTTGATGAGGGTAAGGATCCTGTTGTGGTGTACATGGACTTTCAAAAGGTGTTTGATATAATTCTGCACAAAATACCAAAATACTTGTGAGTAAAGCTCATGGAATAAAAGGAACAATAGCAATATGGATGCAAAACTGCCGAGTGACGGAAAACGAGGAGTAGTGGTTAATGTATGATTTTTGGACTGTAGGAAGGTTTGTGATGGAGTTTCCAGGGCTCATTGTTGGAACCCTTCCTTCTCCTGATATTAATTAAAGCACCAGACATTGATGTTCACAGCACAACTTCAAACTTTACATGCAATATAAAACTTGGAAACATTTGTGAAATGTGAGGAGTATAGACTTCAAAAGTCTATACAGGTTAGTGTAATGGATGGACACGTGGCAGACAAAATTCAAAGCAGAGAAGTGTGAAGTTATTCATTTTGGTAGGAATAACACGGAGAGACAATGGGCGATATTTCCTCCAATATTGGCAAAGGCCGATGTCAGGCGGGAAAAGCAGTCTTAAGGCCGCCGATGGCAATGGCGGCTCTTGCTGCCACATAATGTGGGGCTTTGACATAAAAGAATACAGGCAGAGGTTCCATGTCGTATTGCTGGCAGGCGCCTCAGATTTGCCCACCCTTCCAACAACTCAGCGAATCGACGATCCTGGCACCATAATTAAAGGCCACCCGAGCATACAGCCAGCACACCAGGAAACAATCCTTACCCAAGTATAGCATGGCACCCCTGGCATCAAAGTGCTATTACCTTGACACCACCTGGCATTGCTCTGGCACCCTCTGGCATTACCTTGGTACCTCCTGACCATACCCTAGCAGAACCCTCTCCTCCCGACCACAGTACTCACCTCCAAGCAAGCTCTGGAGTACTACTCGCCAGATGCTTGCCTTCTAATACCAGGCACACTTCACGTCATTCTGACATCACGCCGCTGTGGATGGACCTTTTGATGTGGGGGTATGATTCCAGCATGTAGTCCTGATAATGATATGTAAATTTATTACAGAGAGGTTGAATGGCAGAAAACACAGCCCTCAGGTGAGGGGGGAATGGACAGTCTCTTCCTGTTTTTATGTCGACATGAAATGCGACTTTAGCCTTCTCATGATATTTTCCATTCTCGTCATCAAACTCGCTTGATTATTGTTGGGGCGTGGCCATTGAATCTCAAGAGAAATCCCTCGCGAGATTTGCGATGCTTGAAATGTCTTGTGACATTCAACGGAATCTCACAAGGTGTGGCGATTTGGATCTCACTCTCACTGGTCAAGATCCATACGTACGTGTTTAAATGATCCATTTAAATATGCATTTGCCGGATTCACCCAGGGCCCGGGATTCACCAACCTCCCAGTGTGGCCTTAACCAGATGTCATTTGGTACTGGTTCCCAAAGTCGTGAACCAGTTATGATGACACCTAGATGACACTTGTTGGGGAGTTGAGGCCCCTAGGTGGCTTGGGACAGGGCAAGGTGGCACCACTGACACTCCCCCTGACACATGGTCACCTTGGCACTGCTAGACTGGCACCTTGGTACTGCCACCGTGTCACTGCCAGAGGCACCACAAGGTTCGCAGTGCCACAATGCCCAGGTTGCCCGTGGCAGAGGACATGCCCTGTGGGGGGGTGGGGGGAGGGCTTGCCCATAAGTGCTGGGGTGTGGGGGGGCTTGAGGATGCTGTAAGTGGTAAGTTGTGTGAAATGAAGAGGGTCCTGAGGCTCTGGTGGGGCACTGAAGTGTTCGAAACATTGGCCTGCCTTTAAAAATGGCGCCCTGATCCACGAGTAGCTGAGCTCACCAGTGCAGGAAAGAACTTAAAGAGTAGCCTTGATGGGGAATCATTCGCTAAGGCCATAAAGACTGGCAAAGTGACCGTGAATGGGATCTTTCCATTATTGAAACAAGTCCGCTGAGTCACAGCCATTGGGCGAGATTCTCCGCAAATGCGGAGAATCGTAAAGGCTGCCGTGGGACAGGCCGTGACCCACGGCAGCCTTCACGCCCACTGCCGGGGCGGATTCTCCCCCCCGGGCGGGGCTAGGAGCACAGCCCCGTGCGTCACGGTGGCGCGGCCTTGACGACGGTCGTCAAGGCTGCACGTCAAGCGTCACGCCAGCTGACGTGGCCAATGACGTCGGCCACGCATGCGCAGGTTGGATAACGCCAAAGCGCGCATGCGCAGTTGCCGTCTTTTCCCTCAGCCGCCCCGCAAGACGTGGCGGCTTGATCTTGTGGGGCGGCGGAGGGAAAAGTGTACGTCCGTTACGGACGCATGGCCCCCTTGGCTCGGCCGTGGTACTGCCGTGTTAATTGGGCCCCCAGATGCCCCAAACGGGCATCTGGCGCCTGTTTCATGACGGCAGCAAGCAGATGTGTTTGCTGCCGTGTTGAAACGGGCGTGAAGGCCCGGCTGCTCGGCCCATCGGCCTCGGAGAATCGCTGCTCGCTGTAAAAAACGGCGAGCGGCGATTCGTGGCGTGGGTCGGGCGTGGGGGGGGAGAATAGCAGGAGGGCGTGAAATATGTCGGGAGGCCCTCCCGTTATTCTCCCACCCAGCGTGGGGGGCAGAGAATCGCGCCCATAGTATCCTAGGCTTTGTTAATATGGGCATAGACTACAAATAGAAGGGAATAAAAGAAGGATGTTATGTTAAACTTTCCCTAACTAGAGTAGAACATCCAGCTTTGCGCACCATACTTTAGGAAAAATGTTCAGGCATTAGAGAAAGTCCAGAAAAGATTCACAAGAATGGTTCCGGAGTTAGGAACTTCAGTTACACAGATAGATTGGAGAAGAAAAAATTGAGAGGAGATTTGATAGAGAAATTTTTAAAAACATTTTCTTTCAGGGCACTTTGTTTTCACTGCTGCCCAGCCCTAATTGCCCTTCATTTTGGTTTACTAGGTCATTTCATAGGGCAGTTGCGAGTCAACCACATTGTTGTTGGTCTACAGTCTTGTGTAGGCCGCACCAGATAGGGATTGCAGATTCCGTGCCCCTAAAGGACATTAGTGAACCAGATGTTTTTTTAAAGTGAATTTAGAGTACCCAATTCATTTCTTCCAATTAAGGGGCTATTTAGCATGGCCAATCCACATACCATGCACATCTTTGGGATGTGGGGGTGAAACACGGGGAAAATGTGCAAACTCCACACAGACAGTGACCCAGAGCTGGGATCAAACCTGGAACCTCGGCGCTGTGAGGCTGCAGTGCTAACCACTGCACCACCGTGTTGCCCCCCCCAGATGGGTTTTTATGACAATCGATGATATTTTAATGGTCACTATTACTCAGACTAGCTTTATATTTTTTATTTTTTTATAAATTGAATTCAAATTTCACCAGATGGCATGGTGGGGCTTGAACTCTTGACCCCAGAACCATAGTTGAGGTCCCAGAATCACTAACCCAGTGACATTACCAATACACCACCATCTTCCCTAAATTCAAAGTCATGAGGCGTCTGGAAAAATTCGGGAAAAAGTGGGTACAGTGGGCGCGACTGGAAAATCACGTCCATGATCTTCTTAGATAGCCCTTGAAGACAGGGGTTAAGTAACTTTCTTCCATCCTGGTTCTGTGCATTTCAATATGGCTAATAAATTCTGATGCACCATCTGTGGACTCTACCTCTCCTTTAAAAGGTGGAGATGCAGGTTAAGCTATCCTATGCAAGAATAGGGTCTTAGTGGTGCATGTCAAATAATTTAAAAATATTATTTGCTGCAGGAGAGCCTGAGGATCAATGCATTGCCAATCCTCACATCTATGCTCTTGTTTTATTTAACCTACGTTTCCAGAGCCTCTGAGCACCTTGGTGCACAAGACCAACTCTGCAAATTTAACAATCTGCAGCAGGAAGGCATTAATCTGACTGATCTACTTGCTTATATTTTCATGGATTTTCTTGGCAGGTTGAGATGTTTATATTTATGATAATACTCTTGACTGTAAGGCAGAGGATTGTGGGTTCAAATCCCACTTGTGAACATGAGCATACAAACTGAGCTGACACTCAAGTGCAGTCCTGAGGAAGCCTCCAGTACCAGGCCTGTTGTCAGTTGGATAAGCTGTTTAACGGTTTGCCTGTTCTAGTTCATTTTAAGAGAACATGGAGTTCTCTGGGCTAATTATCCTCACTCGATCAAAATTGCCCCAAAAACTAGTTACTCTTCCTTCTTCTCATTGCTTTTAGTCTTATCTTAATTTACTGTTTTCCTAGTTCACGTGCTTAAGTACAAATGTGTGAAAACACATTTGCCTGCATAACTTATTTCATTCTATGAAACACATCCTAGAGACATGAGGGTAGATTTTCTGGCACCTTCCTCCTCGGGAATCATCGCTGGCGGGATGGAAAATTTAACAGACATTTAAAGGTCCGTTGACCTTCCGGTCATGGAAGTGGGCGCGACTGGAAAATCACGTCCATGATCTTCTTAGATAGCCCTTGAAGACAGGGCCACCCTGGTTCTGTGCATTTCAATATGGCTAATAAATTCTGATGCACCATCTGTGGACTCTACTTCATGTTGGGTATGTGGTGTTTGAAGGGGCGGCCAAGTGAGTACCTTTAGGGTCGGTGCACTCCTTTCACTCACTAGATTTGGTCTCCATACACTCCTGCCTAAGTTCCTCAAGGTGCTCGATGACTCCTCAAATGCACCTCCACTTTGGGTGGTTGCAGATCAGGGATTCCCACGAAATGATGGGAATGTTGCATCTTTAGGGATGCTTTGAGAACATATTGAAATCTGTTGCTGTAACAAAATGTGGAGGAAAGCACATGTTTCCAGAACCTGGAGACGAGTATGCAAACAGTGTACCCACCCACCAGAGCTGACTCTGGGTGATTACTGCCTTGATGCTGGGAATATTGGCTTGGGAGAGGATGATAACATTAGATTGCCTATGGTACCAACCAGTTTGAACGTTTTTACAGAGAGTGGGCTGAGTTTTATGAGGTGATTTGGAACCCACGATTGGGGTAAGATGCAGATCCTGAGCCCACGGAGGTCAGTAGTGGGGCCTCCTTATGACATTTTTACCAACGGCGGCCTCGTAATTAGCTGCCCGTTGGCAGCATCCAATTAAGAATGGTGGGTAAAATGCTGAAGCTCTGGTCCAATCACATCCAGTAGCTGTGAAGCCTCAGCAGTGCCACTGGGAGAGGTAGTCACTGCTGAGAAATGCAGGCGATCCTGACAGCTAGGCAGTCAAGAAATGAAATAATTTCACGGGAACGAGTGTCTGAGGGGAGACCCCTCTGGGGAGGCCACTTCTCTGCTTGAGGCCCTTTCTTTGTTCCATCAACCATCATCCCCCCCCACCCCGGCTGCCAATGGGATGCCCCCTCCATTTAGCTTGGTGGCATCCCCGTGCGGCGGAGCATAGGAGAGTGTGCAAAATGCCAACGACAACATAAAATGACCCCTTAAGGACCGTTTGATTATATAAATCAGCTGCCCACTCCTTGCTGGAAAAATGTTCCGATGGCCGAAGGGTTTTGAGGAGCTGATCTGACCCACTCCCTGCACTTCCTAACCCGCCTCCAAGGGACTGGTAATATCCTGACCAGTATTTACCCACTGCATTGAGGTGCTTTCTGTAGGTTGATTGCTTCTTGGGAGCATGTAGAAGTATGGAGATTGTTGCTGCCTTGTAAAACGTCCCCTCAGTCCTGGGCTTGAGATCCTGGTCCCCAAATACTCCTACCCTCAGTTGGCCCATATTTTGAGCTGGCACAATGAAAATGATGGTGAACTCTGTCTTCGTTGACAGGAGACTCGCACGATACGGAAAGTGGTCACATTTTCCAGGCTTTCAGCAGGGCCGAGAGACAAGAAAATATATTATTTCAGCACAAGTCTTTGCGAGTAATTTTCACTCTTGGCTTTAGTGTAAAGTGGCCAATATCAGATCAATACATTGACTTAAATTGAAATGAAAATCAAGAGAGATGTATTAGGATAGCTGAGTTAATATTACCCATTTTACTCACCTCCTTTATTGTTAAGAACTCTTCAAACTATGTAATAGTTTTTAGAGAGTGGTGTGTGCCGAGGTTCAAGGTAATGTATTGGCACTGTTGCTTTTACAGCTTGAATATGGGAAAGCTGTGTGTGGCTGCACCAAGCAAATGATTGCAATTGCCTGAGACATTTCACACAGAGGAGAGTTAACCTATAGGGTATTATGTCTCACAGAGAATGGACCTCTGAACACTCTCCAACAGCACATAGACCTAATGCACTAAGCTGTGCAATTAGAAACCTCAGAGAGATTTTTGAAGGGCCTACGCTAAGTGAATGATTTTAATTGTGAGCTGCATTGTGACAGGGTTTGCCGTGTGTCTGCTAATGGCCGTACGACATGGCACAGCAGGCATGATTTTTAAAAAACGTTTGTTTACTGGATGTGGGCGTCGCTGGTTAGGTAGCATTTATTGCCCATCCCTAGTTGCTCGTCAGAAAGTGGTGGTGAATTGCCTTCTTGAACCACTGCAGTTCCTGAGGTGTAGGTGCACCCAGGTGGCACGGTAGGACAGTGGTTAGCACTGTTGCTTCACAGTGACAGGGACCCGGGTTCGGTTCCCGGCTTGGGTCACTGTCTGTGCGGTCTCTGCTTTCTTCCGGTGTCTGCGTGGGTATCCTCCGGGTGCTCCAGTTTCCTCCCACAAGTCGTGAAAGACATACCTGTCAGGTAATTTGGACATTCTGAATTCTCCCTCAGTGTACCAGAACAGTTGCCGGATTGTGGCGACTAGGGTCTTTTCACAGTAACGTCTTTTCAGTGTCAATGTAAGCCTTCTTGTGACAGTAATAAAGATTTTTTTTAAAGTGCTCTGAGGGAGGGAGTTCAAGGATTTTTGACCCACTGCAGTGAATGATCGACAGTATATCTCCAAGTCAGGACGGTGAGTGACTTGGAGGCGAAACCTCAGGTGGCGAACATCTCAGGTATCTGCTGCTATTGTCCTTCTAGATGACAGTGGTCATGGGTTTGGAAGGTGTTGTCTAAGGAACTTTGGTGAGTTCCGACAGTGCATCTTGTAAATGGTGCCTACTGCTGCCACTCACTGTTCGTTGGTGGTGGAACGAGTGAATGTTTTTGGAAGGGGAAGCAATCAAGCAGGTCACTTTGTCCTGGATGGTGTCGAGCTTCTTGTATATTGTTGGAGCTGCACTCATCCAGGCAAATGGAGAGTATTCCATTACACTCCTGACTTGTGCCTTGTAGATGGTGGACAGGCTTTGCGGGGGTCAGGAGGTGAGTTACTCTCCGTAGGATTCCTAGCCTTTGACCTTCTCTGGTAGCCAAAGTATTAATATGGCTAGTCCAGTTCAGTTTCTGATAAATGCTAATCCCCAAGATGTTGATTATGGGTGATTCAGCAATGGTAATGCAATTGAATGTCAAGTGGCGATGGTTAGATCCTCTCTTGTAGGAGATGGTCATTGCATGACACTTGTGTGGCACAAATGTAACTTGCCACTTGTCAGCCCAAGCCTGGATATTGTCCAGGTCTTGCTGTATTTGGACTTGGACTTCTTCATTATCTGAGAAGTCGCAAATGTTGCTGAACATCGTGCAGTCATCTGCGAACATCCCCACTTCTGACCTTGTGATGGAAGGGAGGTCATTGATGAAGCAGCTGAAGATGGTGGAGCCTAGGACTCTGTCCTGAGGAACTCCTGCAGTGATGCCCTGGAGCTGAGATGATTGACCTCCAACCACGATAACCATCTTCCTTTGTGCCAGGTATGACTTCAACCAGCAGAGAGTTTCCCCCCTGATTCCAGTTTAGCTCGGACTCCTTGATGCCATATTCAGTCAAATGCTGCTTTGATGTCAAGGGCAGTCACTCTCACCTCACCTCTGGCATTCAGCTCTTTTGTCCATGTTTGAACCAAGGCTGTAATGAGGTCAGGAGCTGAGTGACCTTGGTGGATCCCAAACTGTGCAGGTTTTTGTTGAATAAATGCCGCTTGATAGCGCCGTTGATTACTCCTTCCATCACTTTGCTGATGGTGGAGAGTAGACATAGGGCAGTAATTGTCTCAGTTGGATTTGTCCTGTTTCTTTTGTACAGGTCACTACCACATTTCCAGGTAGATGCCAAGATTGTAGGTGTACTGGAACAGCTTGGCTAGGGGTGCGGCAATTTCTGGAGAACAGATCTTCAATACCACAAAATTGCCGGAATATTGTCAGGGCCCATAACCTTTGCTCTATCCAGTGCCTTCAGCCATTTCTTGATGTCATATGGAGTGAATCAAATTGGCTGAAGACTGACATCTGTGATGCTGGGGACCTCCGGAGGAGACCGAGAAACTTCTGGCTGAAGATTGTTGTGAATGCTTCAGCCTTGTCGTTTGCACAGATATGTTGGGCGCGTCCATCGTTGATGGATATTGAAGTCCAGGGTATATTCTTCACCCTTGCCACCCTCAGTTCTTCCTCCAAGTGGTGTTCAACATGGAGATGTACTGTTGCATCAGCTGATTGTGCATAGTCTGTGCTAATCAGCAGGAGGTTTCCTTGCCCATGTTTAACCTGAAGCCATGAGACCTCATGGGGTCCAGAGTCGATGTTAAGGACCCCCACGGCAACTCCCTTCTGACTGTATAACACTTCAGTACAGCAGTGCCACCCGCCCCAATAGCCTTGGACACACTCGTACCGACTATTACACTCTTGGAGGTAAGTGCTGCATTCTTGAATGTAAACCCGCGGAAAGTGACGGGTTCCGATGGAATCCCTGGGTGAGCACTCAGTGCCTGCGCTGACCAGCTGGTGAGTGTATTCGCAGATATCTTCAACACCTCACTTCTCCGCTCCGAGATCCTTACCTGCTTCAAGAAGACCACCATAATACCAGTACCAAAGAAAAACAAGGTAGTGTGCTTCAACGACTATCAATCTGTTATCATGAAATGCTTCGAGTGGCTGGTCATGGGACGGATCAAAACCAGCCTTCCAGATGGTCTCAATCCATTGCAGTTCGCCTACCGCGGCAACCGATCCACAGCAGATGCTATCTCTCTGGCCCTACAATCAACTCTTTAACGTCCTGACATCAAGGACACCTACATCAGACTGCTGTTCATAGTCTCAGCTCCGCCTTCAACACATTATCCCAACAAGACTAATAACCAAACTCTGCAACCTTGGACCTGACCCCTCCCTGCGCAGCTGGATCCTCGACTTCCTCACCAACTGACCGCAATCTGTCAGGAGATAGTGTTGAGGACTCCACAATAGTCCTCAACACCTGGACCCCGCAAGGATGTGTGCTCAGTCCTCTACTGTACTCCCTATACACACATGACTGTGTGGCAAGATTCAACTTCAATTCAATCTCTAAGTTTGCGGATGATATGACTGTGGTGGGCCGTATCTCAAACGATGATGAATCAGACTAGAGAAGGGAGATAGATCACTTGGTTGCACGGTGTACTGAAAACAACCTCTCTCTAAATGTTGGAAAGACCAAGGAACTGATCATCGACTTCAGGAAGCGTAGCATGACACCCCCCCCCACCCCCTCCCGCCCCCAGCCCCCCAGTCTACATCAATGGCTCTGAAGTAGAGAAGGTTAATAGCTTGATGCTCCTGGGGGCCTGGGGGGTCACCATTACCAACAGTCTGTCTTGGTCCACCCACGTTGATACAACAGTCAAGAAAGCCCAAAAACATCTCTACTTCCTACGGAAGCTAAAGAAATTCAGCCTGCCTGCATCGACTCTGACAAACTTCTACAGATGTGCGATAGAGAGCACCCTATCCGGCTGCATTACAGCTTGGTATGGCAACTGCTCGGCCCAAGATCGCAAGAAACTACAGAGTGTGGTGACCTCAGCCCAACGCAGCACACAAGCTTGCCACCCTCCCATTGATTCTGTCTACACCTCCTACTGCCTCAGGAAGGCAGACAGCATTGTCAGAGACCCCTCCCACCCAGGCTTTGCCCTCTTCCAGACCCTTCCATCAGGCAGAAGATACAGAAGTCTGAAGACCCGCACATCCAGACATAGGAACAGCTTCTTCCCCACAGCTACTAGACTCCTCAACGACTCTCCCTTGAACTGATCTGTTCCCTGTAAGAACACTATTTAGGACACCTTATGCTACTTTTGTTTGGCCTTGTTCTGCACTGTAACCAATCACTATTTATTGATGTACCATTGTCAATGTACTCTGTCGATTATTCTTTTGTCTACTATGTACGTACTGTGTACATTTCCTTGGCCTCAGAAAAATACTTTTCACTGTACTTCGATACATGTGACAATAAATATCAATCAATCTATGCCACTACCTCTGCTGCGGCTGTCTTGCCAGTGGGATAGGACATACCCAGGAATGGCAATAGCGGTGTCTGGGACATTGTCTGTAGGGTATGATTCTGCGAGTATGATGATGTCAAGCTGTTGCTTGACTAGTCTGCTCTCCTAACTTTGGCATAAGACCCCAGATGTTAGTAAGGAGGACTTTGCAGGGTCGACAGGGCTGGGTTTCTGCTGCCTGGGTCGATGCCGGGTGGTCCGTCCAGTTTCATTCCTTTTTCATGTTTTCATAGCGGTTGAATATAACTGAGTGACTTTAAGAGTCAACCACATTGCTGTGGGTCTGGAGTCACATGTCGGTCAGGTCAGGTAAGGATCGCAGATTTTCTTCCACAAAGGACATTAGTGAACCGGATGTTTTTTTCCGACAATGGTTTCATGGTCATCACTAGATTTTTAATTCCAGATATTTTATTAAGTTTAAATTCCACCCGGGTCTCCAGATTATTACTCTGGGTCTCTGGATTGCTAGCCCAGCGACAATACCACTATGTCACTGCCTCCCCAGTGCATTGAGGTGACCTGTTGTTAATTGGGAACCAACAGCCCAAGGAATTCTTCAACTTTTCGCATACAGATCACCATTTCTTCCGTGTTCTATGTTATCATGAAAATGTAGCTTTGAATTAAAGCCACTTCCTCAGATAGAAAAGCAGCAGATTAATGACCCCATTACAACTTTGCACTGTGTCATTTTCAGCCTTTGTACTGGGGTTGGAGGTACAGGTTTATAAGTATCACCTTTGATTGACAAGTCCTAGCTCACTTAAAACAGAATTAAGTGCTTTCCAATCACCTCCCTTCACTTTGAGTAATTTTGAAGAGATCAGTTGGAAATTGACAGCACTTAACTCTGTTTGAAGTGGTTGATGTTTATAAGCATTGGTTGGAGCACTTCAGAGTTACTCAAGCATGAGGGACGATGAATGGAACAAAGGTGACAGCTCGGTGTGTGTGGAACCTGTCAAACACGGCCTAGTAAGGGAAATGAATGAATGGCTTGCAGCTCAAGGATCTGAAGAGTTTAAACGCAGCTCACTGCTTTTCTCTTTCCAGGATTTGACACGAGGGCGGGATTCTCTGCCAGCAGGATTCTCCATTTTGCCGGCGCCTGGGGGTTTCCCCACGGGGTGGGGCTGCCCCACAATGGGAAACCCATTGACCGGCCGGCGTAATGGAGAATCCTTCCGGTGGGTCGAGGCTGAAAATTAGCATGGGGGGGGGGGGGGGGGAGGAGAATCCAGCCCAAGGTGCTTCCTTTGTCTGAGCCAGTAGGTACATTGCCCCGGGATTGTTACAACAGTACCTATTTTCACTGCCTCTGTCTGAACTGCTCTAAGAACCATTTGCATGTGCCCGCTGGCAGGGGGCACAAACCTTGGTCCAGACCCCAGCGGGCAGGCGCCAATCCTGTTTTTTTCACTAACGCAGGATTCTCTGCCTCACCGGGAACTCTGCTACTGGCGGCGCAAGATGGAGAATTTTTCCCAATGTTAATAAAATCACATTAAGTAGATGTCATCTTTTGATGTTAATTGGTTCTGCCTCATGAACTGAAGCGGAAAATATTAAATAGTGGCATACTGAATTTGCTGTTTGATATAACTTTTCCCTCCTGCAATATTTAAACTGAAGTATTTAATAATGTAACTAAGGAAATGGTCACAGCCACAAAGAATATCTGTAGACCTTATTCACTGGAGAGTTCTGGAACAAGGTTGAAGCCTCTGAAGATGCTGCTTAGCCAAATGAACATGGAGGATTTATTTCCATTGATTGCCTCCCCCCATGGTGGCATGTATTGCTTTTGTGTCTGTAAAAATAATAGCCTGGAAATTGCAGTGAGTAATGTTATCATACAAGTGCTTAATGGAACTTATATCAAATGCCTCTCTCCAGTTTAACAGGAACATTAACCTATGGGTCAGTGGTTCACTTAAAATAGCATAGAGCAAATTTTGCTACAAGCATAATAAGTGTTTATTCCGTAACATCAATGATTGCATTTTGCCAAACTGTAATTTTATGTAAAAAGACACCATGGAGCTTTGCTGGAGGCAAGCAGGAAGAACAGAACTTGGGTCCCAGTATCCAAAATTGTATTTTCAGTCTGTGTTGGTATCCAGCCAAGTTACATGATTAGAGAACAACCTTGTAATTCCTACTTAGGAAGATAAAGGGTGTCTGTGCTGTCAAAATGTGAAAGAAAATTATACATCTTTCAAGTTATACCGTGATCTCTTGTCACCTTTGCACATGACTTAAATCTCTTTGAGGGCCTCTTACAAAGGCTCCGTTAGTAAATGCACCTCTCAATATGGTACTCAGCAATGTTAGCCAAGTACGTAGCAGAAATGATTCCCCCAATCTTCACTGAATTCTCAGTCAATGTCTGGAGTAGGATTTGTCTGTAGTGCCTCAAGAGTCAAATGAAGTCCAGCTAGTTTCCCAAACTCTCCCCCTGCCAATACTGTGAGTATACATGTACCACATGGGCTACAGTGCATCACTACGTTCTCAAGGGCAATTCGGGACCAGAACGGCAAATTTAAAAAGTGAGTTACCACCATATTTATAAAGAAAAATTTCTTCTGGTTTTCAATTACAAATGCTGCACGCAGTTCTGTAGATTGTGTACAGAGGAATTTACTTCTGTATTTGTGCCTCTTTATTCGATAGATGTGTGGAAATGCCTGGAATTCTTGTCACTTTCTGGTGGAATTTCTTAATCAGCAGTGAATAGGAATGAGGCAGAAATTCCAATATTTACTGTTGTTGGCGAGGGGTTAGCTTGCAAATAAAGCAGAGACATTCTGACTTGGGATTTGAGATTACCCCCAATTCATTAAACTTGGAATCTTGTCAACTGATCAAATAGAGATCAATGCGGGCTGAATTCAAACTATGTTACAGAAGAAAACAAAGTTGAATTGTGAGAGCTAAATGGTTTAGGGATTATGCCATGCAATTGTTCCAGAGCTCAGTTCAGATGGATGGAATAAAGCTCCCCCTTTTTATGGTGGTTGTAAATATCAGCCTCAGGCGCTTCACACAGGGCAGCACGGTTAGCACTGTTGCTTCACAGCATCAGAGTCCCAAGTTCGCTTTCCAGCTTGGGTCACTGTCTGAGTGGAGTCTGCACGTTCTCCACGTGTCTGCGTGGGTTTCCTCCGAGTGCTCTGGTTTCCTCGCACAAGTCGTGAAAGACGTGCTGTTAGGTGAATTGGACATTCTGCATGCTCCCTCTATGTACCCGAACAGGTGCCGGAGTGTGGTGACTAGGGGATTTTCACAGTAACTTAATTGAAGTGTTAATGTAAGCCTACTTGTGACACTATTAAAGATTATTATTATTACTATGACATATTTTGTACCGAGTAGTGCTATACTCTGTATGCTTCACCCGATGTCTGTGCCTATGTATTTACATTTTGTATTTATGTATGTCCCATGTTTTTTCATGTATGGAATGATCTGTCTGAGCTGTTTGCAGAACAATACTTTTCACTGTACCTTGATACACGTGACAATAAATCAAATCCTAGCCAATAAATCAACTCCAGGGTATGCATCTGCAGCCTAAAGTTAATATGGTTGCAAATTGGTTGTTTTTTTTACTGGCACATCATTTTTTTGCACTAATATGTTCCTACCAACTGGGAAAGTGAGCAAAAGCTAACACACCAATTCTAAAACAGTAACACTAGCCAGAATCCTTTGCAGACGATGGGGTCTCATCAGCGCTGGCTGCAGACCTGGCGAGAGTACCACCTTATCGCTTCCCGAGAAGGCCTGTTGAATTAAAGCCCACTCAGGCACTAACAGTAGGTTACTCCTCAGGATTAAGGACCCTGGAGCAGAGGTGCCGCCCACCAAGAGTTACCAGCTGGCTAGTGGCTGACAGCTGTATTGAACACCAGTGCCATTGGGGAGACAGTGACTGCCACAGGTGGAACAGCCAACCTAGGCCTAGTATCATTGCTGGATCTCAGACCACAGGTGAGTGATGTGGGAGAGTCATGAGGAAGGGGAATCAGCAGCCAGGGCAAGTAGCTGGCTCTTGGCAGCCCTGCCCCCCCGCCCCTTCCAAATATGGGATCACGTGTTCAGGCACAGAGTGCCTTTGAACAAGTGACCCACTCTTCCCTGGAGCCCGAAAGCAACCTTGCATGGGTTTTCTTGGTCATTTTCCCCACATAGTGAGCCCCCCCTGTTACTAGATTGATACCAGTGCCCGGAGAAGGACACCCCTAAGTAGAAATTAATTATCCATTTAGTTAATTGGTGGTGGTGCAGGAGCGCCATCCACACTCGTCTGGCAACAGATGTAATCGGATTGGGGATGAGAAGGTGGCGAGGTCCCCACCTACCACATTCCCATCTGATTAAATGACTCCGCTCCCCTACTATCAAACTTAAAATGGGGGAGGGCAGAAGGTTCTAGCCCCTACCTCAACAAAGCCACTGACAGATAACAAGCAGCCTAAATGAAAGCCTTCAGACATAGAAGACAAGGGGCGGGATTCTGTGATCCTGAGGCTAAGTGTTGCCACCGTCGGAAACGACGTTGTGTTTCTCGACGGCGTCAACACGGCCTCAGGATCAGCAATTCTGGCCCCTACAGGGGGCAGCAAGGCACTGGTGTGGTTCGTGCCACTCCAGCTGCTGATCCCGGTGTCAACTGGGCGCCGCGGGATCCGTGCATGTACAGTTGCACCGGCGCCAACGGCACATGCGCGGTGGTACCGGCAGCAATGTGCGCATGCTCAGTGGCTCCCTTCAACGCATCGGTTCCGATACAACACGGCTAGGGCTACAGGGGCCGGCGCGGAGGAAAGGAGGCACCCAGCCAGAGAGGCCGACCCGCCGAATGGTGGGCCCCGACCGCGGGCCAGGCCACATCGGAGGCCCCGCCGGGGTCGGACCCCACCTCCCCCCCGCCACAGGCAGCCCTTGACCCTTGCACGCCAAGTTCCCGCCAGCTGAGAGCAGGTGTGGACCACGCCGGCAGAACTCGGCTTTTTTACGACGGGCCGAGAATCGGCGGGGGGGGGGGGGGGGGGGGGCCTGCATAGAGCGGCCCCCACCGGCACCACACCAGCTACGTTGGCGCCAATGGCGCCGTTTCTATGCTCTGCGGAGAATCACGTGCCGCCACCGGGACAACGTGGCACGATTCGCGTCAGTCACGGGGATTCTCCGGCCCGGCCCTGGGCTGAGAGAATCCCACCCCACGATTGAGAGAAAGTGCAACGAGATACAGGTTTGGCAAAAATTAAATTGCAAGTATATACTTCCACAGGACAAGAAATGCAAGGAATTGTGATAGGAGTGGAATTAGAAAATGAAAGAAAGCAGGTGTGACGCTAAAGGTGGGAGATTTATATTTTAATGGATGTGGAGATTGGCTGTCTCAAAGAAAATTGTTTTCTGGCACGATCCGGTGTAACTTCTGGCACATTAAAGCCCATCATTATTCTTGGTGTAAAATTGCAGGAAATGCATCACCCAAAAATCCTGCTCTTGGATAATTGTGGCTTGAATGTTAATTGCCACATGTTAGCCAAGCCTAGATATTGTCCAGGTCTTAAACATAGAACATAGAACAGTACAGCACAGAACAGGCCCTTCGGCCCTTGATGTTGTGCCGAGCCATGATCACCCTACTCAAACCCACGTATCCACCCTATGCCCGTAACCCAACAACCCCCCCCCCCCTTAACCTTACTTTTTAGGACACTACGGGCAATTTAGCATGGCCAATCCACCTAACCCGCACATCTTTGGACTGTGGGAGGAAACCGGAGCACCCGGAGGAAACCCACGCACACACGGGGAGGACGTGCAGAATCCGCACAGACAGTGACTCAGCCGGGAATCGAACCTGGGACCCTGGAGCTGTGAAGCATTTATGCTAACCACCATGCTACCGTGCTGCCTTGCTGCATTTCGACATGGACTGATTTAGCATCCATGGACTTGCGAATGGTGCTGAACATTGTGCAATCAACAGAGAACATCCCTTCTTCTGACCTTATGATAGCAGGAAGATCGTTGATGAAGCAGCTGAAGATGGTTGAAACTAGGACACTACCTTGAGAAACTCGATCTATATCTTTGATTTAGATATGGGTACCAAATGTAATATTTCCAAGTTAGCCGATGACACAAAACTAGGTGGGAATGTGGGCTGTGAAGAGGATGCAAAGAGGCTTCAAGGGGATTTGAATAATGAGTGGGCAATAACATGGCAGATGGAATATGAATGCAAAGTGTGAAGTTATCCACTTTGGTTAAAAAAGCCAGAAATGCAGAGTATTTCTATGGATGGCAGGGTGGCACTGCTGCCTCACAGCTCCAGGGGCCCGGGTTCAATTCCGGCCTTGAGTGACTGTCTGTGTGGAGTTTGCACTTTCTCCCCGTGTCTGCGTGGGTTTCCTCCCACAGTGATCATTGTTCGGCACAACATTAAGGGCCGAAGGGCCTGTTCTGTGCTGTACTGTTCTATCTATCTATCTGTCCAAAGAAGTGCAGGTTAGGTGGATTGGCCATGATAAAATTGCCCCTTAGTGTCCAGCAGTTGGGGGGGAGTTAAGTGGTTATGGGGATAGGGCGGGGGAGTGGGCCTAGGTAGAGTGCTCTTTTGGAGCGATGGTGCAGACTTGATGGGCCGAATGGCGCTGTAAGGATTCTATTTCTTAAATAGTGAGAGATTGACAACTGTTGATATCCAAAGGGAGTTGGATGACCATCTTAATGAGTCATAAAAAGCTAACATGCAGATGCAGCAAACAGTTAGGAAGGTAAATGGTATGTTGGTCTTCATTGCAAAAGGATTTAAGTACAGGACTAAGGAAGTCTTGTTGCAAGTATAGATAGCGCCTTGGAGTGTCTGCGCCTGGAATATTGTGTACAGTTTGGGTCTTCTTACTGATGGATATACTTTCCATAGAGAGAGGTTCACCAGACTAATCCATGTGATGGCAGGGTTATCCTACGAGGAGAGGTTGAGAGATTGGACTTGTATTCTCTGGAGTTTAGAAGAATGAGAGGCAATCCCATTGAAGCAGACAAAATTCCTAAGGGGCTCGACAGGGTAGGTGCAGGAACGATGTTGCACTGGCTGGAGCATCTAGAAGCAGTCTCAGAATAAGGGGCAGGCCATTTGTAACTGAGATGAGGAGGAATTACGTCACACAGCTGGGCAGCAGGGTAGCATGGTGGTTAGCATAAATGCTTCACAGCTCCAGGGTCCCAGGTTCGATTCCCGGCTGGGTCACTGTCTGTGTGGAGTCTGCACGTCCTCCCTCTGTGTGCGTGGGTTTCCTCCGGGTGCTCCGGTTTCCTCCCACAGTCCAAAGATGTGCGGATTAGGTAGATTGGCCATGCTAAATTGCCCGTAGTGTCCTTAAAAGTAAGGTTAAGGGGGGAGGGGTTGTTGGGTTACGGGTATAGGGTGGATACGTGGGTTTGAGTAGGGTGATCATAGCTCGGCACAACATTGAGGGCCGAAGGGCCTGTTCTGTGCTGTACTGTTCTATGTTCTATGTTCTACAGGGTGGTGAATCTTTGGAAATCTTTACCCCGAGTTAGAGGCTCAGTCATTAAGTATGTTGAAGGCAGAGATCGATAGATTTCTAGATTGTAAAGATATCAAAAGATATAGAAGATTGCGCAGGAATGTGGCATTGAAGTAGATGATCAGCCATGATCATTTGGTTCAAGGGGCCAAATGGCTTACTCCTGCTCCGGTTTGCTATGTTCCTACCTTAAATAGCCTGTTCTGCAGTCAGTTTCTGAATAGAATAAGAAAACAATTCTGTATGGCCTCCACACTCCAATTGAAAATTTGAATGCCCAGTCTGTACGAAGATTAAAGGCCCCTGGTTTATGCTCTGCCTACACTACAATTACTATTAGGGGGCTTAGCAACAACTCACACCTGACCTTGTTTCTTAGTTCCACCCAAACTGTTTCTATTTCTTCTTTTTCTGAGCTCAGGTCCTTTTTTTCTACTGTCTTTGTTATCAGGACTTACTCTCCTCCTTTTTCATGTTGTTTGTCTCATTTAAATGTCAAGTATGCTGAGAGCATAGGAGCAAGAGTAGGCCTCAATTTAGTCCTCAACTTTGGTCCGTAGCAAGGTGGATGAGCAATGAGATTCAACAACAGCCTTGTTAACAGTAATTAAATGAGGTCAGCTGGAGTTTTCTAGACTGCCTGATCCAGTTTCTCGAACAGGCAGGGGGCAGTTTAATTGCCTGGAATTGAGCACCCAGTGTCAGGCCAGAATAAGTGTGGGTGTGGTAGTGGACAGCACTTCAGGCAGGACTAGAGACCTTCCTTCCCTGGCTGTAGAAACAGCTGAAGACCCCCTTGTAGAGGGATTCTGCCCCCACGGTAGGGGCCTGGCTGCATGCACTATTGTTATTTAAAATTTCCCCAAAAATGGAAGGTCCCTATTTACGTGTCTTCTGTCTTACCATCCATTGCTCAACCATTCTTTGAGAACCCATCCAACACCTTAATTGTCAGGAACTTGTCTCCACACTCAGGACCTGTGTGTCCTTGTACACCAGTCACTGAAGGTAAGCATGCAAGTGCAGCAGCTGGTAAAGGAGGCAAATGGTATGTTGGCCTTCATAGCGAGAACACTCGAGTGCAGGAGCAGGGATGTCTTGCTGCAATTATACAGTGCATTGGTGAAACTACACCTGAAATGAAATGAAAATTGGTTATTATCACGATTAGGCTTCAATGAAGTTACTGTGAAAAGCCCCTAGTCACCACATTCCGGCACCTGTTCGGGGTGGCTGGTACGGGAATTGAACCGTGCTGCTGGCCTGCCTTGGTCTGCTTTAAAAGCCAGCGATTTAGCCCAGTGTGCTAAACCAGCCCCTAGCTAAATTGTGTGCAGTTTTGACCTCGTTATCCGAGGAAGGATGTTCTTGCTACAGAGGGAGTGCAGCGAAGGTTTACCAGACTGATTCCTGGGATGGCAGGACTGACGTATGAGGAGAGATTGGGTCAATTTGGATTATATTTATTGGAGTTGAGAAGAATGAGGGGGAATCTCATAGAAATCTACAAAATTCTAACAGGACTTGACAGGGTCAAGAAGGATGTTCCCAATGGCAGGGGTGTCCAGAACCAGAGGTCACAGTCTAGAATACAGGGTAAACCATTTGGGACAGAGATGAGAAATTTCTTCACCCAGAGAGTGGCGAACCAGTGGAATTTCTACCACAGAAAGCAGTTGAGGCCAAAACATTGAATGCTTTTAAGAATGAATTAGATACAGCTCTTGGGGCTAAAGGGATCAAAGGATATGGGGGAAAAGTGGGAACGGGCTACTGAATTGGGTAATCAGCCATGATCATAATGAATGGGAAAGCAGGTTCAAAGGGCCAAATTACCTACTCTTGCTCCTATTTTCTATGTGTCTATGCCAATTAAGGGGGTGCCTCCGTGAAAATCCCAATGTGATTATTTTCCCCGGGGTGCAGGTTTGGGATGGGAAAACAATCCAAATTCAGGCCCCCCGAGAGAAAATCGAACCCACAACCACCGGAGAACAGGAGTGACGCACATAAAAGCCAGCTGTTTCTGTAATAGCATCAATTGAGATATCCAGATAAACATGGAGATAGAAGCAGCTACCAATCATTGTTTGCTCATTAAATTGCATTTTCACGTTTATCTGTGACAGAAGCTTATTAACTTGTATAGAATTTTAATAACTGTCTTGAGTCAATTTTGGTGTCAAAATCAATGAGTGTTATGTGTGCCCGATAACCCAGGAAGAGGACCCTAAATTACTGAATTATTAAATAAATTACGAAATAAATAAGGTCCCAAATTTAGACTGAAAGGAAGGATCCTCTGCAGCTTTTCAATATTAACCATGTGAGGGTAATTGCTAATTACTAACACACAATATCAGATCCAGTGTTGTTTAATGTATCTCTTGCTGGATATGTATGGTGCTCTTTTATTGGTGGGTAGTTCCTGCTTTTATAAACATATTGGAACATGTGATTTAATTTCTTGATGAGCTGGTGGCAGCTGTTATTTGTAGCTCACTGTGAGCAGTGTGTCAAATACTTTGAAAAAAAATTTAAATTAAGGGGCAATTTAGCGTAGCCAATCCACTTACTCTGCACATTTTTGGGTTGTGGGGATGAGACCCACGCAGACCCAGAGAGAATGTGCAAACTGCACAGGGACAGTGACCCAGGTTCGGGATCGAACCAGTGTCATGAGACAGTGGTGCTATCCACTGCGCCATCGTGCTGCCCCTGCATTATGTCAAATGCAAAGTTCATACAGTTAGTTTAAGTAACAGTGTTGAAAAGAATTATTTCTGTCACAATGCATTGGTAAGTTTTAAGCATTCATTTCATTCTGCAAATGTTAATGGGTTATTCAGGAATAAATTAGAAAATGTATAATTTAAGTTTATTGGTCTGAGTAATTTATAACCTGCAGCACTGAAGGCATAAGTGGCATAAAATTATGAAAATGTTTTATTGATGCTTCCCTCCCATACCCACAAGACAAGTTGTAGTTTTGTTGTTTAAACGGGATTGGGGCAGGGGAAGGGTGGGTGGAGTGGTGTAGTGCTGCCCTCTGCTCTCGGACAAAATTCAGGTGTGAGTGAGGCCTACTTAACATGTTGCAGTTGCAAACCAATTATATCACCAGCACTGCAATGCAATTTTATCTCCAGGAATCCAGGGGCTAATCTAGCAAGGGGCAATCTAAGAGTGGCCAGAAGGTATCCTCTTTGAGAACATCTTTTCAGCTGATGGGAAAAGGAGGGCTCCGCAAGGAATCCTGAATGCTCCCTAGCTCCAGGCCTCTCTCTCCCACCCTGCAATGGAATCTTTTGGTGACCCACTCCCCCACCACCATTCTGTTTGGTGCTTGCTGGAGTCTGGCCCCTATCACAATTCCTGCAGCTGCTCATTAACCTTGACACAGGTCGTTCAGCACTATTTAACTGAAGCTGAAAGCTGGTTAAAAGAAATTGAGCTCCACTATCCAAACACCATCCATTTTGGCCCACGAACCTCTGATTTCCACCTGAGGTTAAAGCAAGAGATCGAAGCAGTTTGGTGTGGCTGTGCTTTTCCAGAGGTCACCAATAAGGGCTTCAGACTTCCAAATGTTTAATTGTTGGAAACTCTGGCTCATCAACGGTTTAATTTTAAATTTTCATCTTTGAAAGTATACTCGCTCTTTTGTTGACAAATGTGGCAGCCTATTTGTGGACAGCCAGGCTCCACAAAAACAAATGAGAGCGATGTCCACTTAACCAGTTTTGATGATGTTGGTTGAGGGATGCATGTTGGACAGTGCCCTCACTGTGGGATCTCTCAGATAGTGCATGAGACCTTTGATGTCAATTTAAAGGATAGATGGGAAGCACTTGCATGTGTAATGGAAGCGACTCTGTAGAACAGCACCTTAGCATGAATCAGAGTAATCCAGTTCTATTGCTTTGCTATCCTTGCAAGCCACCAATCTTCTACCCTCCATAAACATGTGACCGTCCAAAATCTGGCTGCTGATATCCTAACCAAGCCACCCTCATCCATTACACCCTGTGCCTGCTGACATACCTGACATGCCAACGCCTCAATGTTGAAATGGTAACTTGTGTGTTTAAATCCTACCATGGCCTTGCTCTTTCGTATCCCTGTACCTCCAGAGCCATCTGAGAACTCCTGTGTTCCTCCAGCTCTGGCCTCTTTCCCATCATGCACTTCCTTTGCCTCACCATTGGCAGCCATCCTTCAACAGGCTGACACCTGAACACTAGAATTTGATCCCAAAACCTAGCAGCTTTTCCACGTTCCCTTCTTTAAGACCCTCCCTAAAACCTACCCTTTTTACCAAGAACCCTAATATCTCCTGTTTTGGCTCAATGTTAACTGTTATATAATTATGCTCCTGCGGAACACCTTAAGGTGATTCCCTGCATCATTGGCACTATACGAGTATAAGTTGCTGTCTTCTGGAGAGGAGAGGAACAAACTTTGGGATAAAGCTCAAATCCCAATGAGCACATAACGGTGCTGACATTGTTACCTTTCCTGCTGCAGCTTTCTTACACTTTAAATTTGCTGTGAATCAGCTGCTGAACTCCTGTAAATAGCTGTGCGCATGAAATGCAGTTAGTATGCAATCCAAGCTTGAGATTTTAAGGAAATATTCTCCGTTGTGAAGAACAAGTAACTCTGCATACCATACATACATAGGCCTGTGGCGGTTCAACTCTAAGTTTGTCGTAAGGATGAAGCTGCAATGCCAATGTGAAAAGAGCCATAAATTCAGTAGCTTGTGATATTTACAGACGAGTCTGGCTGTTCTACTCAAACTATAAAACCACTTTCAGTTCTGAGGTCATTACATAATACAATTACACTAATATTGGATCAGGTCCAGTAACTCTGGAAGTTGGCCAGTATACACAGCTATTAGAATAGTGAACAGTCAGAAAGTCAATAAATCTCTCTCAATGATAACAATTTTGATTGGTTTTCGCACATGATGGTGCAACAAAAAAGATAATCTCCAGTTTCATTTATTTTGTTGTGTTGTTCCCATTCCTGTTCATAGCATCCTGTATCTGTCGGATGTGCCTGGGCTTTTGCAAAGTCTGCAGTCTTTTCGAAACACTGCGTGACGTCTCGAGTCGTCTATCGTTCCTGGAGTGCTTTGTATGCCGTGTCCAACACTTGTTATATAAAGAGACAAGATTGCTTCATTGCCTCAAATAACCTTTACAGGCATTTCTTTAATTTGGCTGCAGATAGAATATTATGTTCCATTTTGGCTGCCATACATTTGGAGAGGATATCAAGACCATGCTGCGGTTGAAGTTCAACCAGAAAAAAAAAGTTTTTTTCACCAACAAGTTAAAAAAACAACTGAAGATGATACAGGGCGGCATAGTGATGCAGTGGTTCGCATTGCTGCCTACGTGCCGAGAATCCGGGTTCGATCCCGGCCCCGGGTCACTGTCTGGGTGGGGTTTACATATTCTCCCCATGTCTGCGTGAGTTTTACCCCCTCAACCCAAAGATGTGCTGGGTAGGTGGATTGGCCACACTAAATTGCCCCTTAATTGCAAAAGAAAATAGTTGGATACTCTAAATTTTGAAAAAAAGATGATTGGCAGGATTCTTCGGAAACCGGCGGGGCGGGTAACTCTGGCACGAAGGTTTGGCATGAACCACTCCGGCGTTGGGCCGCCCCGAATCCTCCGCACCTTCAGGGGTTAGGCCGGTGCCGGAGTGGTTTGCACCGCGTCAGCCGGCGCAGAAGGGGCTTGGCGCCACGTCAACCGGTGCCGAAGGGCCTCCGACTGGCGCGAGTTGGCGATGCGCGGGAGTGCCAGCATGTGCTGGCGTCATCCCAGCGCATGCGTAGGGGTGTTCATTTCCACGCTGTCCATTGCGGACCGTTACAGCGGCCAGCGCAGAGGAATAGAGTGCCCCCATGGCACAGGCCTGCCCGTGGATTGGTGGGCTCTGATTGTGGGCCAGGCCACCATGGGGGCCCCCCTGGGGCCAGATCCCCCCCGCACCCCCCCAAGGGCCCCGGAGGCCGCCAGTAAGTACCTGTCGTAACATACGCCGGCGGGACCCGCCGAAAACGGGCGGCCACTTGGCCGGAGAATCGCCAGAGGGGGGGGGGGGCACTACCAGTGGCTGCCAACCGGCGTGACGTGAGAATTCGGCAGCAGGCGGGGGCGGGTTTCACGCTGTCCCCCCCCCCCCCCCCCCCCCCCCCCTCCGACCCGGTGGGTGTTCGGAGAATGCCGCCGCATATGTTGATTGGTGGTCAAACAGTGTTCACCAATATGTATGGCAAAGGATCATTTTGATTGCAAGTAGCTTAAGAAAAAGGTGGGATGGTTTCAATTTGTCTGATTGTTGCCATGGTTGTGAGTACATTTTTTTGCTGTAGTTCAGGGCTCGTCTTTCGTGCCTTCATTTGTGGAAATGTGGTTACCAAGGAAACATTAGTTATTTGGTGCAGTTCATAGGCAAGAGGATAAAACAGCTGTCCTCCATTTCAGTATTTAGATTGTTCTACAATACCCATATAAGGAATGAAAGTAGATGTGTGAAAACTAGCTGTTAAAGTTGTTTTTTCATTGACTGAGGTGTGCAATTATGATTCTGAGATTAAGAGTGGTAGTAGATACCAACACTATAATTTCCTCTGGAAACTTCGAATGTGATACCAGTCAAAAAATAGAAAGTAGGATGGGGTTTTGCAGGTATGCAAGAATGGGAAACATCGTGGACTGGGTCACTAAGTTAGATGGTAGTTGAAATTTAGTTTCTCGAAGGTGGGCTTGAATTTAGAGAATAACTCAGTGGCAGGTTGGACCTCATGTCATCAGTCTTTGATTCCTATTTTTAATATACTTACATGCTAGGTATACTCATTTTATTTAAACTTTTGTAATTACATGCGGTGACTGGAGATATACACTGGAGGCTTCCAGTAGTAAACAGGAGGAGTTTAAAAATAATAATCTTTATTAGTGTCACAAGTAGGCTTACATTAACACTGCAATAAAGTTGCTGTGAAAATTCCCCAGTCGCCACACTCTGGCGCCTGTTCGGGTACAAGGAAGGAGAATTCAGAATCCAAACAGCACGGGCGCGATTCTCCGCAAATCCGGCGTGCCGTGAAGGCTGGCGTGAAACTGGCCGTGTTTCACGCCAGCCTCGGAGCTCCGTCCAGGGACACGATTTCCCCCCCCCCCCCCCCCCCCCCCCCCCGGGCGGGGCTAGTATCAGGGCCGGGGGAATCACGGCGACACGGAGTTAGCGAACGTCGCTAACTCCGCCCGCCAAGAGTCACGGTGGCTGACGCGCACGATGACGTCAGCCGCGCATGCGCAGGTCGGACGGCTCCAACCCACGCATGCGCGGATGACGTCATCACGCAGACGCGTCAAACCCGCGCATGCGCGGGCCATCATGCCCCTCAGCCGCCCCGCGGACTGATCCTGCGGGGCGGCGGAAGAACAAATAGTACGCGGGTATTGGACCCGCTGCCCGTGATCGGGGCCCACTGATCGCAGGCCCATGCCACATGGTGCGGCCGTGCCAATCGGTGCCATGGTTGTCCGGGATGGGCACTTTGCGGCCGTTTTCACGAACGCTGAAAGCAGGTGTGATCGGCCGTAAACTCCGCAGTATTCGGCCCATCGTCCTGCGGAGAATCGCTGTTCGGCGTAAAAAACGGCGAGCAGCGATTCGTGTCGGGGGCAGCCGGAGGGGGGGGGGAGGATAGCGGGAGGCCGTGAAAATTGTTGGGAAGTCCCTCCCGCTATTCTCCGACCCGTCGTGGGCAGCGGAGAATCGCGCCCGTGGTCTTTCAGGACTTGTGGGAGAAAACTGGAGAGCCTGGAGAAAACCCACGCAGACACGGGGAGAACATGCAGACTCTGCACATAAAGTGACCCAAGCTAGGAATCGAACCCGGGACCCTGGCACCGTGAAGCAACAGTGCTAACCACTGTGCTGCCATGATGAAAAGCAACGGTAGTTAGATAATAGGCACAGAACACTATACAACAGATCTTTGCACTTCAGCACCCTGGTCGACACTGTGTGGGATCCTGCTCCCAGGGCCCCGCACAAACTCCCCATTGGCCAGGGTTTGCATGCTTCTATGTGATTTGCCCTGAGCTGGTCACATGGTCTCTGGAGTCCATCCTCTTAAAGGGGCCATGCTACCACACTTCATAGTAAAGTAATCGGTGCACAAGAATTCTGGGGCACCTGGTTCACGTTTGTTTAATGCTGGCCTTCAGCAGTAAGCCTTATACACGATTCCCCAGAAGGGAACAAAGTCCCCTAGCGAGCGCGTTTAGCCGCATGTTTCACGGCACTCGCAATGCCGAGAAACACATGGCTCTTCAACGCGACTCGCGCTGTATAAGGGGCTTGAACGGAGAATGCGAAGTCGGAACTCCCCAGTGTAGCGAGAGAACAGGACGCCATTTTAAATGGCATCCCGATCTCCGAGGCCCCCAAAATGATCTACGATCTCCCCCTCCCAGCCCGATCGCACTATGGGAGGGTCCCAACGCTCCTCCCCCCCCCCCCCCCCCAATACCCACACCAGTACCCCCTCCCGGATCAAATTCCCGCATTAAATGCCAGCTTGGCACCTTGGCAGTGCCAACCTGGTACCTTGGCAGTGCAAGGCTGGCACACAGGTGGCACCTCCATGGTACCAGGCTGGTATTGCCAATGGCCTCTGCTCCCCTGGGAGATCCCTCTTTGTGGGGACCAGTGCTGAACGATGTTCACCTGAGGTCTCTGAGGCGAAGGGGATGGATCCCAAAACAGGGCCCCGACCAAATGGCCGGCCGATCATTGGGCATCGAATAAGAGCCTAATTACTTTGCATTTGCTGATAGGCTCATTTTAAGCCTACTGGCAGGCAAAGTAGAGCAAAATCAGACTCTGATTGGTGAGTCTGAAAGAGTGGGAAAAGACTGGCCCAAACCATATGAATAGTTACCCTGAGGCGGGCGCTTGCAAGCTGGTTTGTGACTCGACCCAGAGCAGACCAGCAACAGTCACTATGAGGTGGGCTCAGCCGCCAAGGGGAGCAGCAGGTGAGACGAGTAAGCGACTCCACCCAGGACTGAGGGCAGGCCAGCAACAGCAAGGCGCCAAAGCCACTGTGAGGTGTCATGAGAATGTCACTTTAAGAAATGTTTGTCTGGTCAAGTTACTGCAGTGGTGTCCGAGTTTGGGTGGAGCTGGGCTGTCTGTCAGCTTTTAGTTTCACTTTGAGAAAAGCTTGGTTGTGTCTGTGTTTTTTGGTTTCATTTTAGTGTTGGAGCTGCAGCCAGCCAAAGAATGTGTAATGTTGATCCTTCTGCCATGTAAAGACTAGGGCGAGATTCTCCGCAAATGCGGAGAATCGTAAAGGCTGCCGTGGGACAGGCCGTGACCCATGGCAGCCTTTACGGCCACATCCGGGGTCGATTTCCCCCTGGGCAGGGCTAGGAGCGTGGCCCCGTGCGTCACGGCGGCCTTGACGAAGGACGTCAAGGCCACACGTCAAGCATCACGGTGGCTGACGTGGCCGATGACGTCAGCCGCACATGCGCAGGTTGGACAACGCCAACCTGCGCATGTGCAGTTGGCGTCTTTCTCCTTTGCCGCCTGGCAAGACGTGGTGGCTTGATCTTGCTGGGCGGTGGAGGGGAAAGAGTGCGTCTGTTTTGGACGCTGGCCTGATGATCGGTGGGCACCAATCGCGGGCCTGTCCCCTGCCGAGCACAGTCGTGGTGCTCACGTGCCAATCGGGCCTCTAGATGCCCCAAACAGGCATCTGGCGCCCATTTCACGATGGCAGCGAGCAGGTGTGTTTGCTGCCTTGTTGAAATGGGCATGAAGGCCCGGCCACTCGGCCCATCGGCCTCGGAGAATCGCCGCTCGCCGTAAAAATTGGCGAGCAGCGATTCGTGGCGTGGGGCGGTGGGGGGGAGAATAGCGGGAGGGTGTGAAAAATGTCGGGAAGCCCTCCCGCTATTCTTCCACCCGGCGTGGGGGGCGGAGAATCCCGCCCTAGCTCTTGATCATTTGGTAAATTCAGAGTGATAACTGTTCTCAGTAGTGAATTTAAACTTTATGCGCTTCTGTTAAAATGTTTATCATATGGATGTTAAAGGCAAAGTTTAAGGATTACTTAGTGTTGTATTCTTTGGGGGTTGTATTCGAATTGATGGTTGCTAAGATGTTCACTGTAATTTTTAAAAAAGGTTAACTGAGTTCATCGAATAAACATTATTTTGCTTTAAAAAATACTTTTCGATTTCTGCTGTATCACACCTGTAGAGTAGGCCATGTGCTCCCCATACCACAATCTATTAACAGCCGTGGGTCAGGTGAACTCCATGATACACTTTGGGGTTCTCTAAACCCTGGCCCATAACAGAGGCGAGGTGATTTGCCGAGTGGAGCAAGCGAGGTGAGCAGGCGACTCGACCCAAGGCAGATCAACAAAAGCGAGGCTAAAATCAAGCCATGGTGAGGTGAGGTCAATAGCTGAGCAGATGAGGTGAGCAGGTTTGAAACTCTATCCAGGGCAGACCAGCAACAGCAAGGCATAAGGCGAACACCCCAATTCAAACCTTATCCACGAGGAGATGGCAAGTGAGGCAAGAGGATGACTTGAAGATCCCAAGTGAGCGAGATTGTGTGAATGGGACAGTGTGAGGGATGGAGTGATATTGTGAGACAATTGGCATGGGGGGGGGGGGGGGGGAAGAGTGTGACGGTATGGGGGAAGGAAAGTGTGCAAGGGGTTTAGGTTGCAGGCTTGCAGGGAGGGAGAGTGTGTGAGGATCGGGTTGAATTTTGGAGGCAGAGTTTGTGATGAGGATGGTGGTCCATGGACAGAGAGAGTTTGTTAGGTGGAGTAGGGAGGGGCATGAGGTTGGGAGGGGGGGGGGGGGGGGGGGGGGGGGGGGGAAGGCGCCCCCCGAAATGAAGGTGAGTGCTGGGTCCCACGAACTGTAAATCCGTCTCTGACCTATCAAGTGAAACCTATCAAGTGAAACCTAATGCCCATGCCTGCATCTCCATCACACAGATATAAATTATTGATGCCCCCATAAGATACCCTTTAGATGCAACTCAAGTGGATCAGAGCAGGTTGTTCAACCATTTCCTGCACTGTACCCAGGTTCAGCTATGGACTCCATGCTTGTCTCCTCATTCAGGCTGCCTTGGTGTATCAGGAGGATCTCCTATTGCCATCTGCAGAAAGAGCTGCTCCTGTATAGACAAGTGCTGAATAGAACCCGGTCGAGATCTCCAAACTGAGGCCGTTTGATCACGCGTCGTGGGTAACTGCAGCGCCGACATATTCAAGTGAGCCTAACTGCTCATTTCAATATGCAAATCTGTTTCACGCATCACTGAGGGCAAGATCCTGATCGCGATGCCTCGTGAGACATTGATTTAACCTGAGTCTCACTACACCTCAGGCGAGGGGCAAGGTTAAGAAGGCAGAGCGTAACGAGCATTGTAAATCTCACGAGAGGTGTCTTGTGAGATTTTCTGGCCCATCGTGTCCCGAATTGGGTGCGATGAGGCTGTTACACCATGCCCCCTATGTTCATTCACATTTTATCTATTAGCTCCCCTGGCGGTTTGGATGATAATTACACTGCTGGAATTAGCTGTGACCGAACAGATCAGGAAAATCCCAATGTCCAAGTTCGCTGTTTGTACTGAGTCCTCTGATCAGCAGGAAGGAGGCCGGAATGGGCGTGAGCAGTTCTGGGCTACAGAAGGGTCAGATCAGCAGGTTTGTGATTGCTATCCTGTATGTGCAGATAATGGCCAGTAGATGAGGTTTGACCATGATCTGACCCATTGTTAAATCATTGCCAACGTTGAAATGTCTGGACCATGCCTAAAGAGTGGGCACTCAAGACGCCTGGGCTCATGGAACCTTGCTGCAGTATCAGCCAGAGCTTTGACAAGATGCAAGGTAGGAAGCTTAAATGGAGGAGGTCGGGCAGCAGCAACTAAAAATAAAAAACCAACAACTCCACCACTTAATCCTTCCACATTTTACATGGAGACCACGGTTACAATAGAAAATAAAGTTGCCTGTGTTGGAGAAAGTGAAATTGTGGCATTTAACTCATTTGCTAAACATGAAGCAGACAAGTTTAGCCTTTGCACTATTTACTTCTATAGAAAACAGGATATGCCAAAGTCAGGCTTCTCAGGGCAAGGCATAGATTTCCCGTTCCTTTGATAGTCATTGACTGAATATTTTGAGAGGCAATACAAAAAGACTGTTATATCGCCGCAGTTTTAGTTTGGATTCTTGGAGACTGAGTCAAATCCCAGAATCTACAACACTAAATGGGTCTTCCATATCGTGTGTGCGAAATCATAGGCTGGAAATTTCTTTTGAGTGACACCTACCTGGCTGCCATACCGTAGCCAACTTTGGTGTACAAATGAACATATGAACATAGAAGCTGGATTAGGCCTTTGGTCTTTCAAGCAAGCCTGGCCATTTGATAAGATCATGGTTGATCTGGTAGTGGTCTCAACTTCAATTTCCTTTCTGCCCCCCATAACCCTCGACTCCTTTGGGATAGAATTCCTTCCACACTTCCGGTGAAGTTATGGTGGGGGCGAGGCAGAGAGCAGCCCTGAAGAAATTTCTGGCCCCAGATTCAAAAATAAATCTTTGGCTATCAGTGGTCCCGGTACAGAATCTTGTACAATGGGGATGCACATTGAGATTCTTCACACAATTTGTGGCCAGTCATTTTCCAGTGAATCTAAGGAATGCAGCTTACAGTCTGAGATGTTTTGAGCAAAATAAATAAATGAATTGATTATATTAATGTAAAATTGATACATTAAATTGAATATCCTTTTAATCTCTATTGCCTCAAACATTGTAATTTAAAAACACTTCCTAAAATGGATCATGGTAACTTTCTGTAACGCAGAAGGTAAAATCTTCTTTGCCGGCGGGATTCTCCGTTCAGCCGGCAACGCACCCATGCCAGTGGGTTTCCCAGCAGTGTGGGGTGGCCACAGTGAGAAATTACATTGGCCGGAACGGAGAATCCCACTGCCGGCGACAACATGCCGCCGAGGATCACGCGTCTGGGGATGTGGCGAATTCACCACAACTGAAAAACATTCACATTGTTTAAGAGACACAAATGAGGGAGTCTTAACACCCGGGCAGTGGACTGTGTGGGCCAGCTCCCTGGCAAGTGTTAGGAGAGGCCTAGACCATTTAAAAGTCTGGCCCGTATTAACATAGATGCATTGAGCCACCCTCGTGAAATAGATTTCCAGAAGTAGCTCACTGTGTTCCAGCTGATGAATATCTGGGGTGGTGGGGGTGGGGAGGGGCTGACATGAGGGTGTGGGGGAAGAGGGGTAGGGGTGGGAGAGCCTGGAGGCTGACCAGGCAGCACGTAGGTACATTGTTGAGGGAGTGGTGAGGTTTTCGCAAATACAGATAGTGGCGGAGCCTGGTAGCTGGACTGCTCATCGTGGGGCCCCCAGAGAATGCTCCTGCTCCTCCAGAATGCGCAAAGATAAATTTTGCACTTAGCTTTTCAGGGACGTCTGCTGCTTGCTTCTACCAAACTGACTGTCCGTGTCAGTTGCTCCATTCAGCTCAGTTGGCTGGACAGCTGGTTTGTGATTCAGAGGGAGGCCAACAGCGTGGGTTCAGGCTACCGGCTGAGACTATTCATATGGGCCCTGCCTTCTTAACCTTGCCCCTCGCCTGAGGTGTAGTGATTCTCAGGTTAAATCACCACCAGTCAGCTACCCCCTCAAAGGGGAAAGCAGCCTATGGTTATCTGGGACTATAATGACTTTGTCTGCTTAAAATTCCTTAGGTCCCCGATCTAATTCATAGGACCTCAATTTACATATTATATTGCAGACTCTCTCGCCAAGGTAAAGCCTCAACCACCCAGCAAAACTGTGGTGGAGGCAGTGGCATCGTGGTCAGTCGTTGGACTAGTAATCCAGAGATCCAGAATAATGATCTGTGGACCTGGGTTGTAATCCCACCATGGCAGGTGATGGTATTTAAACTCCATAAAATATCTGGAATTAAAAAGTCTAATAATGACCATGAATCGATTGTCGGAAAACTCCATCTGGTTCACTAATGTCCTTTAGGGAAGGAAATTTACCACCTTACCTGGTCTGGCCTACATGTGTCTCCAGATCCACAGCAATGTGGTTGACACTAAACTGCCCCCTCAGGGGCAATTAGGGATGGGCAATAAATGCTGGCACAGCCTGCGACACCCACAACCCATAAAGTAATTTTTAAAAACTGGTTATGGAGAAGGGAGCACAGCAGTACAGTTTCTGCTTGCATTTCAGCTCTTTTTCTCGTTGATTATTGCTGGATACAGGGAGTTAAGTTTTTTCCGATAAAACAAGAAATTCCCTGGAACCATTCCCACTCTGGTAACTTTGCCAGAATTGCAGCGGAAACCTTATTATGCACCTTTATTTTGCAGACTACGAAATGTTGTACCCTTTTGATATAGACTAAATTTGTGTTACCATTAATGTTCATAAATCCCAAGCTGTTTTTGAATCCTATGTGATTGAGACAAAGATAAGCTTTTCCTTCATGTTGTTCTTGCCTTCAACCTTTGGCATGGTTGATCACACTATCTTCCTCCAAGGCCTCTTCACTGTCGTCCAGCTGGGTGGGATTGCTCTCACCTGGTTTCAGTCTTATCTAATTGTAGCCAGATATTCACTTGCAATGACTTTCTTCTTGCTCCCATGCCATTACTCCTGGTGACCCCCAAAGATTGATCCTTGACCCTTCCCCTCCTATTTCCCATCTACATACTACCCCTGGGTGACATCATCTGAAAGCACAATACAGTATTAGTTTTCACATTTGGGGCTGATGACACCACCTCCACCTCTTCATTACCTCCTTTGACTCCTCCACTTGCTACATTATCGGAGCGGTAATCTAACATCCAGCACTGGATAAGCAGAAATTTTCTTCCAATTACATCTTAAGAATACTGAAGCTGTTGCTTTCAGTCTTGGCTCCAGACTTCTTGGGCTGAATTCTCCGCCGCCGGGATTCTCCGTTTTGCCGGCAGCCCGGGGGTATCCCGACGGCGTGGGGCTGCCTCACAATGGGAAACCTCATTGACCAGCCGGCGAAACGGAGAATCGTGATGCGGCAGGATGGAGAAACCTGACCCATTTCTCTTCCATCCCTTTCTCTGGTAACAGTCTGAGATTGAGCATGGTCTTCTCAACCTTTGATGTCACCTTTGACCCTGAGGTAAGTGTCTGAACAAATATTCACACCACTGTTAGGACTGCCAATTCCCACCTTTGAAATATTGCCCCTTTTGCCCCTTGTCTCAGCTCATCTGTTACTGAAACCCTCCTCCATACTCTTGGTTGCTCTGGACGTGACTACTCTAATCTAGGGAATTCACTGGTCGCTGAACCGCATTGGCTTCCGGTCGAGCAACAGCTTGATTTTAAAATCTTTCCATGACCTTGTCTCCTTCCAACTCTGTAATCTCCTTCAGCCCCATTATCCTCCATGATATCTGAGCTTCTATAATTCTGATCCCCTCAGCTTCCCCAATTTTAATCGCTGCACCATTGGTGACCATGTCTTCAGCTGTCCTGATTCTAAGCTCACACCCTCCCTCAACCTCTTCATTGCTCTATCTCGTTTTTATCCTTTAAAACAATCCTTAAACTGACCAAATATTGCCCTATCTGGCTCAAGATGTATTTTTTTTTTCTATTGTTTGTGTGAAGAGCCTCGGGGCATACTATTTAAATATAAGGTAAAAACATGCAAATATATGAGCTAGGAGCAGGAGTAGGCAGGAGCCTGTACCATCATTCAATAAGACCATGACTCATCTGATTTAACCTCAACTTCACATTCCTGCCCATTTCTGATAACCTTTCAACCCCTTGCTCATCAAGAATCTATAGTTCTGCCATAAAAATATTCAAGGGGCGGGATTCACCGTTCCCTGATGACGATTTTGTAATCGGCGATCGTGCGGGGAATCCCTCTGATGCCGAAATCGGGGGCGGCGCCTGTTTGATGCAGGTTTTGCACCCTCCGTCCCCTCTGAAATGGTGTCATTGCATTGCGTGGCGTGCACCTTGGAAGAGCATTAGCGTGTCACCTGAAGGCTCTCCACCGATGCTCCACCCCCCGGTGGGCCGAGTTCCTGACTGTGCGGTAGACGTGTGGTCTCAACGGTCAGGAACCCGACGTGACGGCTGCGGACTGGGTCCAACGCCGCCCCAGTCGGGCAGGAGCCGTGCTACTGGCAGGGGTGGGCGGGGGCTTCTGGAGGGATTGGCGGGGGGTGGCCAGGGGGTGGCCAAGGACTGGCAGGTCGCGTCAGCGCCATGTTTTGCAGCACGAACGCGGCAGGTCGTTGCCGTGCGCATACGCGGCCACAGACCCGGCCATTCTCCAGCTGTTTTTATCGGGGAGCTAGGAGTTTTAGGTGGCACGGCTGCTGTCCCCTCACCGGTAGCAGGATTGGCGAGGGGTAGGCACCGATTTCTTTGGCGTAAAAAGAAAAAATTCTCCTTATCTGTCTTAAACAGGTGACTGCTCTTGATCATCAGCAAAGAGATGGAAGGTGTCGTTGACGGTGCTACCAAGTGGCACTTACTCAGCAATAATCACCTCATTACCATATAGTTTGAGTTCCGCCATGTCCACTCATTATAGCTTTGGTCCAAATATGGACAAAAGAGCAGGATTCAAGAGGTGAGAGTGTCTGCCCTTGATATAAAGGCAGTATTGACCGAATGTGGTTTCAAGGAGCCCTGGCAAAACTGGAGTAAATGAGAATCAGGGGGAAACTGTCCACTGGTTGGAGTCATACCTAGCACAGAGGAAGATGGTTGTGCTTGTTGGGGACCAATCATCACAGTCCCAGGACATCACGGCAGCAATTCCTCAGGGCCAGAGTCCTCGGCCCAAACAACTTCAGCTACTTCACCAATGACCTTACTTTCAGCATAAGGTCAGAGATGGGAATGTTTGCAGATGATTGATCAATTGAACAAAGTTCAGCTACCACTTGTGACCCCTCAAATCCTGAACCATGCTGTTTAGTTATAAGTAACATTCACCCCACACAAATGCCATCTTCAACAAGAGGGAATCTTCCACTATCAATATCCTGGGGGTTACCATTGACCGGAAACTGAACTGGACCAACCAGATAAATACTGTGACTGCAAGGTCAGAAACTGGGAAGTCAGTGGCAGCTCACTTCCTGGCTCCTAAAAGACTCTCCATCATCCACAGGACATAAGTCGGGATTATGTTGGAATATTCTCTATTTGCCTGGATATGTGCTTCAACAGCACCCAGGAAACTCAGCAGCAACTGCAGCTACCCACCAAGGCTCCTTCAACTGTTCCTTCCAAACCTAAATCTACTACCTAAACAAATAAGGATAGCAGATGCATGGGAACACCAACACTTCCAAGTTTCTCTCCAAACTGCACACCATTCTGTCTTGGAATGACATCTCTGTTCCTTCACAGTCGGATAACAATCGGATAAATCACTGTCTGCGGTATTAGCATGTGGCCTGGATTCTCAGTCCATTCTAGAGACTCGGTGGGCGGAATTGTCTCTTCTGGGAACTAAGCCCGCCGGAAAACGGGCGGGAATCACTTGGGACTTTTTCCTAGAAAGTCTGGGGTGACTGTCCGTCTTCAAGGGGACCAGCAGGGACGAGGCATGTGTCCCACAACTCCTGCTGCCGGCGGTGCCCTGCTGTCACGCCTGCACAGCCACACATGCATACGGTGGCCGGCCGCGGGTCCACGCACGTGCGGTGTGGCCACCTTTGCGCCGGCCCCCGCGCAACATGGCGCCGCCCTATAGGGGCCCGGCACGGAGGAACATAGCACCCCCCCCCCCCCCCACAATGAGCACGCCAGCCAATCGGTAGCCACCGATGGTGGGCCTGGCCACCATGGAGGCCGCCCAGGAGTCGGATCCCCCCCCCCCCCCCACCCCCCTCCAGGACTGCCCCCGCAGCCAGAACGCTGAGGTCTCACCATGTGGGACCACATGTGAACCATGTAGGTGGGACTCAGTGGAACTCGGCGGGCACTTGGCCTGTCGAGCGAGGAGAATCGCCACGGCGGCAGCTTTCAACGGCCCCTGACCGGCGGCGCGTTGATCATGCATGCACATCTGGCGGCAATTCTCCGGTTGCCGGAGAATCGCATGCCGCCATGGGAGCCTATTTTGGGTAATTTTCCACCCCCCCCCCCCCCCCCCCCCCCCCCCCCCCTGCTGGGTGCAATTTCAGCGCAGAGGGTTGGAGAATCCCGCCTGGTGCTCCTGCTGGCGGAGAATCGCTACTGGTCTCCGCTGATGCTCGGAGCAGCCACCAGGTGCAAGTCCCTCACCTTCACCATGCTCATTTACGCCTAGCGGAGAGCTTGCCAGATCCAAGAATTCTGGCATCGGGCTGCCATTTTGAGTGGGCGGCACAATACCGAGGTCAGGGGACATTCATCCCCACAGCGCAAAACCTGTACCCCCCCCACCCCTCACTGACAAGTAGGAACATCCTTCCCCCCAATCCGGGAATATCAATCACACACCCCATAGTATGCAGGCATGACGGTGATCCAAAGCCCCTCCACCAACTGCCCCGTCGACCCCCCCTATCAAAGATGCCCAACAGAGACCCCCATCAGACCCCCCATCAGAGACCCCCAACAGTGACCCCGAATCAGAACCCCCATCAGGTCCCCAACTGAGACACCCCAACAGAACCTCCATCAGAGACTCCCTTCAGAGACCCCCTTCAGTCACCTCTGTCTGAAAGCTGAAGAGCAGTCCGGGCAATGGAGTGAAAAATCACTGCATTTTTACTTACCCTTCCCTGACTCTTGCTGCCTCCGATAAAAATGTTTAAAGCAGCAGCTGTTAGAAATGTCGGTGGCTTCTTCGAAAGCCAAGTACACTTCAAAGGGCTTCAAATTCCTTGACAACCTTTGAAATGCAGATCTTCCATTCACATAGCAATATATTGCATCAGCTAGTGATTGACAGTTTTATTACTTCAGAGACCAGTGTTTTGTGGATTGTTGAACTATCTATCCCTTCATGTGTGAATGGACCTCAAGTATCCTGCTTTGAGACTAACGACAATGTTTATAAACACTCTTGTTCCTCACAACATTAAAAGCAGCTAAGTGCTTTCTGCTGTGAAAAAGAGGATGTGAAAGCACTTAGCTGTGGAGGTCGGTGCATAACAGGAGGGGGGGGGGGGGGAAATCAGTCTTCCAGATCGTTAAATCAATTTGAAATGGATGCCTGAGCAATGCAATGGGTGCCAAACTGGTATTGGACATCGCTAATTGGCTTTACTCTATTTTAATAGACTTGGTAACCTTCTTTGGCAGTATCTTCCAAACCCACGCTCTCTACTGCCTAGAAGTACCAGGACAAGGGTAGCAAGCAAATGGGAACACCATCGCCTACAAATTCCCCTCCAGGTCTCACACCAACCCAACCTGGGAATATATTGATGTCCCTTGATCTGTACTTAACAGCACTGTGGGTGTATCAACACCATGCAGACTGCTACGCTTCGGAAAGTGGCTGACCACCAACTTCTCAAGGGAAACTGGGTGGCTAGAATATTCCATGAATGAATGAAGTAAACCCTCTCCATTTGAAGTCAGTTGACCCCTTTGCTGAAATACTAGACAGAGGGCACTACAGAGTGCTGCTGAAATCAGCAACAGGAATTTCTCGGCTAACAGTTTATAGAAGTTAGTCATTGCTTTTTAACATTGTGACAAAAAGAAGTGGGCGGAATTCTCCGCTCCCCACGCGGCGTGGGAGAATCGCGGGAGGGCGTCCCGACATTTTTTGCGCCCCCAGCGATTCCGTGCGGATGACCTCACAAATGTGCCATTTTGCGGGTCATTTCTGGCGCGACAAGGCCGCGGCCGTGAAAGACGGAGGCCCGCTACTAGCCCCCTGGGTGTGGGTGAATTAGGTGCGGGGAGCGGGCCCCGAGGCCGTAGTGAACCTCAGCCGATTTCACAGCGGCAATCCCGATTTTTATCGGGAGCGGAAAATACCGCCCAGTGTCCCTGTTTAAAGTTAAACTACCAGCTTCATTAGGGGCTGTTTAGCACACTGGGCTAAATCGCTGGCTTTGAAAGCAGACCAAGGCAGGCCAGCAGCACGGTTCAATTCCCGTACCAGCCTCCCCGAACAGGAGCCGGAATGTGGCGACTAGGGGCTTTTCACAGTAACTTCATTTAAAGCCTACTTGTGACAATAAGCGATTTTCATTTTTTTTTTCATTTCATTTAATTATGTCACAGTCATCAAAGAGTTAAAAAAAAGTTTCACTCATGGTTGCTTTGTCATCCAAGCAGTTAGCTCGAGGGAGGGATTGAGCCATTAGATTCAAATACAAACATACTGGGTGATTTATTCAGATATGTGTCTGATTGGCATTTTTTTTTACATTTAGCAAACCGTTATTTAAATAATTGCTTGAGTCTAGTTACTGTTTTCAGGGAGATTTATTGGACTGTATTTTTTTTGAATCAATGAATTCAATTTGGAGCCTTTGAATGGAGGTTGTCTGATTGGAACCTCTGCAGAGAATAAGATAAAGTGGATAACTTCTGTAAGTGGTGCGGAAAACTACAAAAAACAGCAACATAAAGAGTAGATTATGGTTATGGTTTTCGCCCTAGAGTTATGAATAATTTATTATTTTTGACTGTATGAGAAGCTAGCTTTGAATAACTTCTACGATACATATATATGATGTGACTGATGCCGCTCTTGTATTGGTTGAAGAGTTTGGAAGATAAAACAGAAAACAAAGCCCAGGGTAATTCCTGGATCCAAATGGACCCAAGTCAAGGTTGTGAATTTCCATTTTCCTCTCCTGGCAATAACCACAACCCTTTAATGAACCGGCAAACTTTCAATTCCATTAATTTCAATGGGACAAAAATCAAGCAGCCTCTATAGCATTATTCAATCCATAGCCCAGGCAGCAGAGATGAAAGTTTATCCCAGTGGGTTATTCACTTTGGGACATGTGGACACAACATTCTCTTACACAGAGTTATTTTTAGATAGTATCAAATGCATTGTCTTTTTAGAAAAAGGTTTATTTTTGTTCATTATCCTGACTTACCCGGATATTGGGGCAATTCCAAACATTTGTGAGGATATAGGTATGGGATGGGGCTAAACTTGTAGCTAATTCAGAAATACGGAAATCAAAAATATACTGAGTAAAAGGGTAAGATGGCCGATAAGAGAGCCAGCATGAACGTAAATGGCCAAATGGTTTCCTTCTGTGCTCTAACTGTTTATGATTTGAGGAAATATTTTGCTTCTGTGCGATAAATTCCAAGTGATTCTATGTAAAGCTCATTGGGATGTCCTTGGAAAGTTGCAACCGTGAAATCATTCTTTCCTTCCGAATCAGCGTAGCAGGATTTGGATACTGTGGTCAACTACAAACAAAACTGCACCATGATGAAATTATACCTGATGGGTGCTATGAAGGCACAAACTCTGAAAGGTGAGAGGAATTTCCTGGACAATTTAGCCAACACCAGTACTAAGAGATCTCAGAGAGTGTAATGAGTGGAAAACATGTTGCCTTAACAAAGTTTACATATCTCTTTTGCAGGAAAGATAATTTGAGACTCTTTAACTGAGGCTATTTCAGTCCTGCAATCATTTGCAGAGTTGGATAGCTCAGGTGGCTGGATGACTGGTTTGTGATATGGAGCGACGCCAACAATGCGGTTCAATTCCCATACCATTGAAGTTTTGAAGAATGAGGGGCCACATCATTGGAACATATGAGGTCCTGAAGAGACTTGACAGGGTGGATGTTGAGACGCTGTTTCCCCCGGGGGGAAGACGAGAACCAGGTCACACAGTTTAAAATTAAAGGGCGGAATTTACCGAGCAACCCGCCATGCTTTTCACAGTGGAAGGAGTCAGCCCACTAGCGGGTTCATCTGGTGCCACCGTTTATCAACCAGGTTCCCATTCGATGCATCTCTGGCTGCCGGGAAAGCCGCGCCAGGGTTGCACTGTCAGCGGGAACGGAGGATCCCGTCGGTGTGAACGGTTGGAAAATCACATCCCAAGTGTCTCCCATTTAAGATGGAGATGATGAGAATTTTTTCTCTCAGAGGGTCACGATTCTGTGGAACCCTCTTCCCTTCAGAGTGCTGGAGGCAGAGTTATTTTTTTAACACCAGATTAACGTCCAACAGGTTTGTTTCAAATCACTAGCTTTCGGAGCATTGCTCCTTCCTCAGGTGAATGATGAGGTGGGTTCCAGAAACATATATAGACAAAGTCAAAGATGCAATATGATACTTTGAATGCAAGTATTTGCAGGTAATTAAGTCTATCGGTCCAGACGGAGCAACTGGAGAGAGGGATAATCATAGGTTAAAGAGGTGTGAGTTGTCTCAAGCCAGGACAGTTGGTAGGATTATGCAAGCCCAGGCCAGATGGTGGGGGAATGAATGCAATGCAACATGAATCCAAGGTCCCGGTTGAGGCCCTACTCACGTGTGCGGAACTTGGCTATAAGTTTCTGTTCGGCGATTCTGCATTGTCGCAGCATCCTGAAGGCAGCCTTGGAGAACGCTGAACCAAAGATCAGAGGCTGAATGCCCTTGACTTCGGAAGTGTTCCCCAACTGGAAGGGAACATTCCTGCTTGGCGATTGTCGCATGATGTCCATTCATCCATTGTTGCAGCGTCTGTATGGTCTCGCCAATTTACTACGCTTCAGGCCATCCTTTCTTGGAGCGTATGAGGTAGACAACGTTGGCCGAGTCACACGAGTATGTACCACCCCCCAGGTACGTGGTACATACACGTGCAACTCGGCCAACATCGTCTACCATGAGGGGCCAAATGGCCAATTCCTGCTCCTAATTCGTACGTTCATGTGTAAAACCGAACAACCTAATTTTGTACTTCTAATGCATTTATGCAAATGGCATGAAATATTGGGTGCAATTGAACGGCCTCGTCACCCCTGACTCGGTGATCTTGCAAGACTTACAACACTCAGGATGCCTGTCTGCCGAGATCTCGCAAGACATCACGCTCTGGATGCAGATTTCCATACATAAGTGCTTCATTCAAATATATCTGCACCAGAGTATCTCAGGATTGAATGCCCATGCCTAGGAAACCTCACTGTGGCGTTGTTTCGCACTGGTTTCCACAAATGTGGGCCAGGCATAACAGCACTTGAGAGAGGTCTCCCAGGCAATCGGAGGTCCCCAGGTGGTTGGGCTCTGAGCAGGGTGGCACCCTGGCACCCCTTATGCCACCTGGGAATCTTGACACTGCCTGCCTGGCATATTGACAGCATCATCCTGGCAGGGTGTCAAGCGGCAATGCCAAGGTGCCAGGTTATCTATGCCAGGGATCGGGCCCAGGGGCGTCCTGCCCTTACGAAATGTGGTGAGGAGAGGCTCGAGGACCCCCTAACAGTACGTTGGGGGAGAGCTAAAGTTGTCAGTGCAGGAAATGAATGTAAGTGCAGCCTTGCTGCGGCGTTCCACACAGAGGTCCCCCCCACCCCTCCCTCCCAAAAAAACAAAGTCCTGTTTGATAATGGCGTCATTCTTGGTGCTGCAGGCTCCGAGAAACTCCCGACTATTCACGCCCAAAATGGGACTCTGTTTCCCCCCCCGTTAAATCGCACCCATTGTTTCTTTTAAAATCCATTTGAATTGTTTGCTTTCTTGCCACCCTCCTTTATTTTAAATCCCATTCTGTCCTGAGTATATAATGTGGTTTTGTTATCCTTCTTGAAACACAATAATTTGATTAAATAAAAAACAAACTTTACAGTTGACGTCTGGAGGAAATGTCAATGTTTCCCATGTCCAGCTAGTTAGAGTTTCCTCTGTCATCTGGAACCTCACGCTCTGTCATTTAGGGTCTGATGTGACGCTTCCTGTTAAAGGCAACAGCTGGAGGAGATGTACAATAAAACTCCTACTTTTAACTTCACAATGTTTTGTTTAAGTTTATGATGGGAACATTGTAAAGCAGGAGTCTGTTTTATTATTTAAATACAATTGTATGTGCAAGTTATTTTTAACATGTGTTCATTATTTCTGTCTTCTATTTTTACTATTTAAAAAAAGCTGTGTAGGAGGCTGTTGTATCCACATGTCCTATAGTGAATAACCCACTGGAGTAAACATTCATCTACAGTGCCTAGGTTGTAATCCAGCAAAGTGGATTAAATAATGCAAAAGAAAAGCTGCTTCATTTTTGTCGCATGGAAATTAATAAAAATAAAACTCAGGCAGGTTCATTAAAGGGTTTGATTATTACCGGAGATGAAAATGAAAATTTACAACCTCGAGTATTTGTTCATCCCAGGGGAATGATTGGTTTTTGTGTGCCTCCTTTTAAAGTGCTTTTACATGTGGTGTTTCTATAGTTCGATTCAGGGAGAAGTAACATCCGTGCACCAACACTGGCTCGGTCCCTTATCACGACAGCAGAATCACATTTTTATGATTCTATAATTCAGCAGTTGGAATAATAAAACTTGGATAAGTCATGGTTTGGCATGCTGCGAACTTCAATCCATTCTATATTGTGTCATTCTGTAGTCCCTCTTTACCCCTTTTAGAATTGAAGAAGAAATGTGCAAGGACAAGAAGTGAAATGTCATATTACTCCAGTGTCACCCTCGGCGTGCATGTACTCCTCCTGCAAGCCCTAACAATGAGCTGGGCCTGTTGTAGTGAACACTGTCTGGTGGTGATTGGTTTTGCTTTGATGAAACTGCAGAACTGGTTGCATTTGTGCAGCGTCCAGCCTGTTTGTTCGAAAATTTATACAAAGCAATGCAATTAACTTTAGAAAGATCGCACTGCAAACTTTAATGCCCCTGAGTGCATAATGGAATGTCAGTGCTCCACCCACGTGTTCTGTCCAGGAGCACCAAAGACCAAAATGTCTAATAAAAGCAGGCTGTCAATTACAAACTAGGTTCTCTTCAACAAAAGTAAAGTTAATATCCAAAATAAAAACAGAAACTGAGGAATCTCTCCCCAGCTTACTCGTTTCAAATTTATCTTCCGCTTGTTTCTCACGTTCATCGATCAGTTTGGTGTCCAATTGCTGCCACCTCATTATATCAGAGTAACAAATCAACTTTATCAAACGCACTATAAACTGAGGTACTGGTCCTCGGTCTAAGAATACAGGATTTTACCACACATTTGGTCAGCAAACAGCCTATTTACCAGCGGAGATTGCAAACCAGCCGTAGGAACAATTTCACTGTTCTGTTCGAAGAACACAATAACAAGCATGGGATAGAGCATACACAGTCGATACCATCGTAGACTCTAGCCAATCATTTAATCTCCTGTAGAGTACATTCTACATAAATTTTTCCTGGCTCTCAAAGGAAATCAAGCATTCATCCATCCTCATATTTCCACTATTCAACCAGACCTACTGCCCTCTGCACACAACATTCCATCTCCCAGCACTAGAAACAGGAACTTGCATCGTGCCAATGGAGTATTTCATCATTTCTCTTTCTACCCTTCCCAATAAACTCTGATCCTATTCCCCATTAGATATTTATCCAGTTCCTCTTAATCCCATGTGTATTGCTGCAGGCATTCCTTGTGAATCAATATTCAAAAAAAGACATTTGTTTAAAGGTACATTCTTGAAAATTGTCTTGAAACTTAGAATTGAGCATGTAACTGTGAAATAATGCCGAAACTAAATGGCGAGGGACAGCAGCCCCAAACAATTGGATTCAGACTGGAAGCTGCGAATGGAAATGCAAATGAGTGTTTTACAGTTTGTGATCTAATTAGGCACCTTGTCTAATCAACTAATTAAAGAACACAGGTCATTAAACTCCTTCAGTGTTTAGTGGCGATGTCAGTAATTACCTGGTGGGATTGCAGAGAGGCTTATCTGCACAGTTTTAAATTAATGATGTTTCCAGTTCTCTTGTTTATGCAATGCATGCTTAATCCATCCACCGGAAAACCAACAACAAGCAGCAGGTGCAGGACCAGCAGTTCAACAGTGAATGTGATATTGCAGCCAAGTGGAGGGTGGGAGGGAGATTTGATTAATATATGGAAACATACAGAAAGACCGGATTTCTCAAAGCAGTGGTATCAGCAATACAGCTTGTTTTTTAAAAAAATGCTGGGTTAACAAATGCACAGCTTGGTGTGGTGGAGGCATTGAAAGCAGCTAGGTCCCAGGCTTAGCCCTTTGACTGTGATGAAGGAAATGATTCCACCTCGACCATGATATTCCCAGATTCAATCCCATCTAGGCACTGAGATATCTGATGCCGAGCAGCAGAGTAGCAGGTACACGATAATTTCCACTCAATGTCATGTGAGCGAGGAGCGATGAAAAAGTTGGCAGGATTCCTATTCCCAATCATTATTCACTGATTCCATCAGGAACATGTGTGAATATGGATGTTTCGAATGCATCTGCAGGTTTCCAATTACATAGGCAGATGTCATTGTAGCTGCTCAGTGCTGGAAAATAGGAGAAAATAATAAATACAAATGAAATGTTAAAAAAAAAACCCCAATGGGCTGGATTCTCCAATTTTGAGGCTATGTGTCTAATCTTACGACCAAAAAGTCAACGCCGCCCCCGCACCGATGCTCCGCCCGGTGGGGGTCTAGCAGCAGCGCAACGTAAGCCTTTACCTGCAGGTACGGATAGAGAATTGCCTGGTCTGTGACCGTACCGTACAACATGGCGCCGGCCGTGTGCAGACCCAGCCTGCCAGATAGTGCCCCCCGTAACCTCCCTTGACACCCCCGGACCACCCCCCACCCGTCCCCATAGCGCCCACCAAAGCCCCCCCTGGGACAGCGGAATGGCTCTTCCCCCCCCCCCCCCCCCGCAAGGTTCCCGTAAACTGTGAGCATATGCCATCGGGAAGTCGGCTATATCAGGGGTAGAGTCTCGGGCAGGGCGTCCTGAGGTCGTTCCATGGCGTGCGGCGTATTCAGCAGTGATGCCATTTTTGAGAAGGTGGAGCATCTGAAAGACATTGCCGCCCCCAATGTCGGTGTCAAAACGGATTCTCTGGCCAGTCGACAAATGTGATTTTGGCATCGGCGCGGAAGGGGCTTGGCGCCACACCAACCGGCGCCGAAGGGCATCCAATTGCCGGCGCGGGTTGGCGCATGTGCGCGAGTGCCAGCGTGTGCTGGCATCATCCCAAACCATGCGCAGGGGGGGTTATCTCTGCGCGGCCATCGCGGAGGTCCACAGCAGCCGACGCAGAGGAATAGAATGCTCCATGGCATAGGCCCACCCGCGGATCGGTGTCCCCAATCGCAGGCCAAGCCACTGTGGGGTCAGCTCCTGGGGCCAGATCCCCCCACGCCCCCCCCGAGAACCCCGGAAGCCGCCCGCACAGCCAGGTCCCGCCAATAAGTACCTGTTACAATTTACGCCGGTGGGACCGGCCTAAAATGGGCAGCCACTCGGCCCATCACGGGCTGGAGAATCACCGGGGGGCGGGGGGGCCGCTGCCAGCAGCTGCCGACTGGTGTGGCGTGATTCCCGACCTGCCAAATCCCCGGCGCCGGAGAATTCAGCAGCCGGGGGGGCAGGATTACACTGCCCCCTGGTGATTCTCCGACCCAGCGGGGGGGTCGGAGAATCCCGCCCCTTGTCTTTTGTTAAGACATTAAACCAAGGCCACGTCTGCCTGTTTGGGTGGATGTAAAAGATCCCATGGTACTATTTCAAAGATGAGCCGGGAGTGATAACTGGTGTCCTGATTAGGTTTTATCCCTCAATCAGCATCACAAGAATAGATTATTTGATCATTATCCCATTGTTTGTGGCTTTGTGCATATTGGCTGCCACATTTCCTACATTGCATTACATTCAAATTAAATGCTGTCTGGATGGAAAACCTCAGTCGACTTGGTGTCAAAACAAAGAACATAATTTTATGCCGCTGTTCAGAGAGACTTGGGTGTGCTAGTGCATGAGTCACAGAAGGTTGGTTTACAAGTGCAACAGGTGATTAAGAAGGCAAATGGAATTTTGTCCTTCATTGCTAGAGGGATGGAGTTTAAGACTAGGGAGGTTATGTTGCAATTGTATAAGGTGTTAGTGCGGCCACACCTGGAGTATTGTGTTCAGTTTTGGTCTCCTTACTTGAGAAAGGACGTACTGGCGCTGGAGGGTGTGCAGAGGAGATTCACTAGGTTAATCCCAGAGCTGAAGGGGTTGGATTATGAGGAGAGGTTGAGTAGACTGGGACTGTACTTGTTGGAATTTAGAAGGATGAGGGGGGATCTTATAGAAACATTTAAAATTATGAAGGGAATAGATAGGATAGATGCGGGCAGGTTGTTTCCACTGGCGGGTGACAGCAGAACTAGGGGGCATAGCCTCAAAATAAGGGGAAGTAGATTTAGGACTGAGTTTAGGAGGAACTTCTTCACCCAAAGGGTTGTGAATCTATGGAATTCCTTGCCCAGTGAAGCAGTTGAGGCTCCTTCATTACATGTTTTTAAGGTAAAGATAGATAGTTTTTTGAAGAATAAAGGGATTAAGGGTTATGGTGTTCGGGCCGGAAAGTGGAGCTGAGTCCACAAAAGATCAGCCATGATCTAATTGAATGGCGGAGCAGGCTCGAGGGGCCAGATGGCCTACTCCTGCTCCTAGTTCTTATGTTCTTATGTTCTTAAAACTAAACTGACCACCATAGATACAAATGACGTACAGTTTGTGGATGAATACATTGTTATTACCCACACAACATCAGATTCACAAGCCACACTTTTACCTCTTCAATTCTGCAAACAAAACCTCAGCCTGTCTTTGCATGTTGCCAAAACAACACTCATATCAATCCACACCTGGTCAGCTAAATATTCCTTCTCCCATATTTATTGAAGGAGAGACTCTGGAACATGTTGTGCACTTCCCATATCTTAGCAGCCGCCTCTCTCAAAAGGTCTTCATTGATGAGGATATCCAACACTGGATCATCTGGACCAGCTCAGCCTTCTACAAGCTATGACGGAGCTCCTCAGTGCAGGAAAAGATTGCAACACCATTTTTAAATGGAACCCCAATTTCTCGGTTCCCCAAAGTTGTCCTTGGACCCTCCCACATCCCAACTCACCTGGTCCTCCCCACCCCCTCACCCCACTTCTTCCTGGCAGGCCAGTCGTGAGCCCGATCCCCAGCATGGGCAAAATGCCAGCTTGGCACCTTGGCACTACCAGTCTGTCACCCTGGAAGTGCTCCTGCCAGCCTGCCACATGGGCACTGAGTGCCAGGCTTGCAGCCCCAAAGTTCTTGAGTGACTTCAGCAATGGCAGAGTGCCCAGATACTAGCCACCCGGGGGCCTTCAATTGCCTGGGAGACCCCACCAAGTGCCGTCCTGCCTGGTCCTCATTTGTGGAGACCAGTGCTAAATGGCGCCTGGCTGGGTCTCCTCAGCAAGACCAGCAAATCCCGGGAGCCGGTTCGATGTGGCGTCGGCAGAGAAAGCTCACTTAACTTTGCAAGTCTGGGTCCCGCTATTGTGGGCGGGATCCATATCACAACGTCTCGCAAGATCTCGTAAGACCTCACGAGATGTAACGATTGTTGGGTTGTCCGGAAGAGGCCACGGTGGCACAATGGTTAGCACTGCTGCCTCATTGCGCCAGGCACCCAGGTTCAATTTCAGCCTTACGTGACTGCCTGTGTGGAATTTGCAATTTATCCTTGTGTCTGTGTGGGTTTCTTCCAGGTGCTCTGGTTTCCTCCCACAGTCCAAAGATGTGCAGGTTAGGTTGGATTGGCCATGCTAAAATTGCCCCTTACTGTCAAATGGCAGGTTAGGTGGGGTTATGGGGATCGGGTGAGGCAGTGAGCCTAGGTAGGGTACTCTTTCAGAAGGTCGGTACAGAGTCAATAAGCTAAATAGCCTCCTTCTACAGTGTGGCAATTCTATTCTATTTTAAGGCATCTCTCGGATCTGCCAACCGCGTCCCATCCCGATTCCGGCAGGATGCGGCCGATACGTTTTATTAACAAAGATTCCTGACTGCCAACAGACGTCCTTGTGTACAGAGCAATCGTCGTCAATACGATCCTGTTCATCAGTGAGATCTGGATTATTTATCAGCGACACATGAGTGTGAGAGAGAAATTTCATCAGCAAAGCCTCTGCCTCCTCCTTTGGATTCATTGTGAGGACTATTGAACAAGCACTAGTGCCCTTCCACAAGCTTTCAGGCAAAAAGTGTAAAATCAACTACAATGGACTGGACAGTGGAAACTCTCTCCCCCACCAGGTCCTATTTTCGGAACTACCAACTGGTCAACGTTCCAAGGGATTGTGGTGTTCTTTCCCTGGTGGTCTAGTGGTTAGGATTCAGCGCTTTTACCGCCGCAGGCCAGGTTCAATTCCCAGCCAGGGAATGACGCTTTCTGGGAGGCACGGCAGCACAGTGGTTAGCACCGTTGCTTCACAGCATCAGGGTCCCAGGTTCGATTCTGATTCCCTGTGTCTGCGTGGGTTTCCTCCGGGTACTACAGTTTCCTCCCAGAAGTGCCATTAGGTAATTTGGACATTCTGAATTCTCCCTCTGTGTATCCGAACAGGCACTGCAATGTGGCGACGAAGGGAATTTCACAGTAACTTCATTGCAGTGTTAATGTAAGCTTACTTGTGACAATAGAACATAGAACAGTACAGCACAGAACAGGCCCTTCGGCCCTTGATGTTGTGCCGAGCAATGATCACCCTACTCAAACCCACGTATCCACCCTATACCCATAAACCCCCCCCCCCAGAGCTAACATTCATTACATTACGTAATATAAGCTAGACCATTTACTCCTATAGCAAGTAATAATCTATTAAACTACAATCTACACTATACTAATACTTGTCTCATGCACTCTGTTTTTAGTTGTACTCTGCTCTCTCCTGCACTTTCCCAGAAGCCTGAGAGTCAGTCCTTTTTATAGGTCTGTTCCCAGCTCCATCTAGTGGTCAATAATGATATTACATTAACCCTTTATATACTAGACATTCTACATAATTTTACAGGGATGACAAAGAAAGTGCTTCAAAGGGATTCCGAAGATCTCTTGAAGCACGACAGGGAAAATCTTGCTGCCTATTGTTCAGAATGGCAGCAATCTGCTTATCAAGCTGCATCACGCTTTGCATTGCAACATTTCAATGATGAGGCAGAGCAGCACAAAACAGGGCACCCTGCCCTGTGCCCAAATATTTTCGACAGGTAGAGAATTGGCCTCTTCGGTCTCCTGAAGTTCCGTGGCAGAAACCCGTGACTTTGAGTAGACATCACCCTTGAATCGAGGGGCAGTCCATATGGCGACATTACTGACTACACTTCAAAAGTACTTTGTTGGCTGTAAAATGCTTTGAGACATCAGATTGATTTCAATGTATAGATGAGGGTGTTTTTTTCTTTTATTAATATGGGCATCACTGGCAAGGCTAGCATTTGTTGCCCATCCCTAATTGCCTTTGAACCGAGGGTAGTTAAGAGTCAACTACATTGCTGTGGGTCTGGAGGCACGCATAGGCCAGACCAAGTAAGGAAGGCATATTTCCTTCCCTAAAGCACATTAGCGAACTAGATGGGTTTTTGCAAAAATCGATTGGACTTGTAATTCCCGATGTTTATTGAATTTAAATTCATCATCTGATCCATAGAATCATAGTATTTACAGTACAGAAGAAGGCCATTCAGCCCTTCGAGTCCGTACCAGCCCTTGGAAAGAACTCCCTGCCCAACCCACGACTCCACCCTACCCTTTAACCTAATAACCCCACCTAACCTTTTTGGGACACTAAGGGGCAATTTAGCATGGCCAATCCTCCTACCGTGCACATCTTTGGACTGTGGGAGGAAACTGGAGCACCCGGGGGAAACCCACACAGACACGGGGAGAAAATGCAAACTCCACACAGACAGTCACCCGAGGTCGGAATCGAACCCTGGTGCTGTGAGGCAGCAGTGCTAACCACTGTGCCACCATGCCGCTCTTACTGTCATCTGCTGTGGTGGAATTCAAACCCGTGTTCCCAGAGCAGTACCTTGGGCCTCTGGGTTGTTCATCCAGTGACAGTACCACAATGTCACCGCCTCTCTACCTTGGAGTAGGCTGCCTGGCTTTTGTCATCTCCAAGAACAGGACATGTGTCCTGTGAATCCTTGAACACCTATGAGAATATTCAGAAGAAGGAAAAAGAATGAGGTATAAACAGATACACATTTAAAAAAGCATTTTGTTAAATCAATTTTTATAGGAATTTCAAACCGTGGGGGCCCAGTTCTGCACTGTAAAGAAAGGCTTTGCAATACTTGCATCAGGACTGTCCCAGTGACCTCAAATAATATATAATAAGCTTTTGTTACTGTGGTCACAACTTAAATATCAGTTGCCTTACGAATGTCAGATGTGCTTAGATATATGTATTTCACAGAGAAATTATGTTGTACAATTCTTCCACCAAGCCCCTGAGTAATGTCCATTATTGAACTGTTTGAGTTCCAAGATTGATGAGGCCTAATACACTACTAACTATTCACTTATTATCTCTGGGGCCTGATTTCTGGTGCCCTGCTTTTCAGAAGGTCATTCCTGTTTTTTTCAATCGCATTGATTGCATGGCATATTTAGTGATGTCCTTTCACCACTGTAGATGGCACTTTACAAAGATAACATCTGACATGGGCGGAATTTTAAACTTATTCTTGCTTACATTATGGGGATGTCACCAACCAGGCAAAAAAATAAGGACCACTGATCGGCAAGCCTCTACAGGCAAACTACATTGGGGAAAGTCATATAGCATTGTGACGTCCCATTTCAATATCCTCCTCATTCAGTAATATCTAAATCTGAACCACGGGGTAGAATTTAATATAAGTTTTGGAATCCTAGCCCGGTGACTGGAAAGCCAGCAAGAGTCCCACATCACCTATGTTTGGGATGGCCTGTCATATTAAGTGCCAGCAGCAAGCCTTTCCCAGGATCAAGGACCTGAGTGTTTAAATTCCTCCACCCGTTCCCCTCCCCACACCACCACACCCCACAAGCTACTGGCCAATCAGAGTTTGGCAGCTGTGCTTTGCTTGACAGTGCCACCAGAGAGGCAGAGGCTGATTGCGCCCAACCAAGGCCCTGGAGTACCAAGGGACCTAGGCCACAGTTGAGTTGGTCACTGAGGGGGGCGGAGTCGTGGGTGGGGGTCATGGGGGATAGGGCCGACAGAAAGGGAAGAGGGATGTCTTCCCAGTGCTGGGTCCCTCAACGTTAGGTCCCACTGAGGACCTGGCAAGGAGGGTTCTACATCCCCTCACCTTCCTTCAGGTGTGCCCCATTCGTCCCCCCCCAACCCAACCCTGGTGCCTACAAGCAGTCCACTTGATTGGCATGCCATCTATTGCCTTAAACATTCACTTGCGTCATTACTGGTGCATAGTGCCAGCAGTGGGAACCATATGCAAGATGTACATTGGCAATTTATCAACCCTCTTTCGACAACACCTACCAGTGTGCAACCACTACCACCTAGAAGAACAATAGCAGGTGAGACATGGGAACACCACCCCCTGCAAGTTCCCCATCTCACTTGGAATTAAATTCTAGTTTGTTTGCTGTCGTTGGGTCAAAATCCAGGAACACCCTCCCTAACAGCACCGTGGGTGTACTTACAGCACATGAACTGCAGTATGTGGTTCAGTACCACCTTCTCAAGGGCAATTAGGGATGGGAAATAAATGTTGACCTAGCCAGTGATGCCCACATCTCGTGAAAGAATACATTTAAACAAGCACCAACAGGACGTTTTTGGAGGATTTCCCTCATGCTAAGTCCACTGACTGCTGTTGGGTGAATACCTTCAGTGACAGGATGAGATCTTTAAGTGGAGATTCTTGCGGCTGCATGGTGGGAAGGCCAGCCATGAGCCTTCCTGCTCTGGACCTAATAAGGACAGAGGTAGGAAGATAGAGGTGTCTCCACCTCCCACCCGATTGAATGCACCCGCCCCTATACCGGCCACCAAACTCACCTTGGAGAAGAGCATTAAATTACACAATATTGCCTGTGGCTATTCCAATAAAACAGAATATTAACGTAGTGTGCCTATTGCTCTTAGTCAAAGTTGCACCCACATTATTCACTCGACCATCAGGAATTTACATTTAAGAGCACAAATAAAGGGCAGCACGGTGGTGCAGTGGTTAGCACTGCTGCCCCTCAGCGCCGAGGACCCGGGTTCGATCACAGTCCGTGAGCAGTTTGCAAATTCTTCCCGTGTCTGCATGGGTCTCAGTCCCACAACCCAAAAAGATGCGTAGGGCAGGTGGATTGGCCATGCTAAATTGCCCCTTAATTGGAAAAAAATAATTGGGTATTCCAAATTTATAGAAAAAAAAGCACAAATGATGTCATTCACTGAATGTTTTTATCAACACCAGCCTTGGATATGAGTGCAGTGTCGGACGCAGACCGAGGAAGAATCATTGGGCTGGGTTCTCCGATTTCCAGACTAAGTGCTGACACCGGCATGTGAACAGTGGCGTTGTACGCCAGAAAAAATGGCACAACAGCTGCACCGATCCAGGGATCAGTGAGGGGCTAGCAGCTTTGCCAGGTAAAGCGCCCGGCTCCCACGCTGGAGAATGGCCGGGTCCATGGCTGCGCATGCGCACGGTGGCGGTCTGCAGCGGCCGCGCGGTGCAACATGGCACCGGCTGCTACGCGGATCCAGCCTGCCAAATAATGACCCCCAGTAACACCCCTCGCCACCCTGGGCCACCTCGCACCAGTCCCCCCAGCCTTGCCGAAGCCCCCCCTGCCAGCTCCCCCCCCCCCCCCCCCCCCCGTCGACTGTGGCGGCGTTGGACACAGTCTGCAGCCGCCACGCGAGGTTGACTAAAAAATAGCATAAGTGTTCTGCACCGTCAGGGGTTAAGCATCGGAGGAGTTTCTTCAGCCAGAGGATGGTGAATCTGTGAAACTCTTTGCTGCAGAAGGCTGTGGAGGTCAAATCACTGAGTATCTTTAAGACAGAGATAAATAGTTTTTTGATCAATAAGGGGATCAGGGGTTATGGGGAGAAGGCAGGAGAATGGGGATGAGAAAAATTTCAGCCATGTTTGAATGACGGAGCAGACTCGATGGGACGAGTGGCCTAATTCTGCTCCTATGTCTTATGGTCTCATGGTCTTATGGGAGGGCCTCAGGTGACATCCTGAGGCCATCCCGATGGCATGCGTTTTTGAAGGGGTGGCGCATCGCATAAACAGCGCCGCCCCCAATTTCAGCACAAACGGGAATTCTCCGGCTGAACGCCAAACGTGATTTTGGCGCCGGCGATCAGAGAATCCCGCCCCATGTCTGTCAATGGATGAGTACTTTGGGTAAAAGGATTTATGTGACTCAGAATTTCACAAGCACCATTAACAACAGAGTTCTTGATATTAAATACCAGTAATCATATGAATGTGTTAAATCTACTTACTGTGCTTCAGGGGTTCATTTGTCTTTGCACAAATGTTCCACAAAAGTATATTAGCACATGTCAAACATGATACGTTTGTTAATTAACCTGTTACATGAAGCTGATTAGATACATTTCTGTAAATTTAAAGTTACTTGTAAACCATGATCGAATCAAATGCTTGAGATTGAATAGGCTGAGTTGTACACCACTCCCCCTCCTCACACCCACTACCCCCATATCCATAGGTTATTTTGAGTAAATTTTATTCAGTTGAAATTAATAAAAGGAATCACTTTTTGTTTCACTTATTTAGGGGAAGATGGTGGCCAAGTGGTAATGTCACAGGACAAGTAATCAAGAGGCAGCGCCGGCCCTAGGGTTGCTGGCGCCCGGGCAAGCTGAACTTTGGCGCCCTTGGGGGGGGGCGGGGCCGAGGGGGGCGGGGCCGAGAGGGGGGCGAGAGAGGGGGGCGGGGCTGAGAGGGGGGGGGCCGAGAGAGGGGGGCGGGGCCGAGAGGGGGAGGACCCGGGGGGGGGACCCGAGAGGGGGGCGGGGGAACGGACCCGAGGGGGGGGGGGGCGGGGGGGGAGCGGACCGAGCGGGGGGGCGGACCGAGGGGGCGGGCGGACCGGGGGCGGGGCGGACCGAGGGGGCGGACCGAGGGGGGGGGGCGCCCTGGGGGAGGGCGGCCACCGCGCATGCGCTGGTTGGCACCGGCCCAACTGCGCATGCGCGGGACCCGAGTCTCTGGCGCCCCCTAGCACATGGCGCCCCGGGCGACTGCCCGAGTTGCCGGTGCCTTGAGCCGGCCCTGTCAAGAGGCCCAGGTTAATGCTGTGGGTACATGGGTCTATGGTAGCGGGTAGAATTTAAGTTCAGTTAATAAAACCTAGAATTCTAAAGCTAGTCTCAGTTCGGGTGACCATGGAACTCATTGATTGTCATTAAAAACCCATCAGGGAAGGAAATCTGCCGTCCTTTCCTGGTCTGGCCTTCATGTGACTCATACCCACAGTAATAACTGATCCTCTGAAATGGCCTAACAAGCACTCAGTTCAAGTGTAACTAGAGCTAGGCCATAACTACTGGCCTTACCGGCGACACCCATATCTCATGAACAAATACATTTTTCCTGAATGTTAGCAGAAAAATAAATATCAATAATCTGGTGAAAATAAATTGATCTGACTGCATTATTCAAGCAGTAAAGTTATGTTAAATATATTGGGCCAAATCCTCCAGTCCCTGAATCATCGGCGATGGTGCAGAAGTCTGATGTGCAGACCCACATGGGAATAGCCCAGGAAGTTTAATCTTCTGTTGGGTAATTCCCCTGTTCTCCGGGACCCTCCACAATTGTCTCTGACTCTGTTAGACTCAGAGACTTAGGGCATTTCCTCAGCACTTACCTCGATAGTTATCCAGGAAATGTTAGCCAGATTAAAACATAGTCTAACACCTGGGTCCTCGACTTACGCCTGACCACCTTCAACCTGACTATCTCCCCGACCATCCGATTACTCCTTGGTCCCAGACCTCCCTGCCCCCAGGCCCAACCAGGCTGAATAAGAACCCCCTCTACCTGCCAACCATCCAACTACACCATCTGACCAGAAGGACTGAACATCCATCCCAGTCACCCAACTAGACCCTCAACGAGACCTGATGTGACTTGCCTCAGTCTTCACATTCCTAATGTGTCTCCAATGCATGAAAAGACTGCGTCAATTTTAGTAAATGCAGAATCCACTGGATGAGTAGTGATCTGCTCTTATCTAATAAGATCAGTGTGAGACACTGGGCTTTATTATTATAGAATGGGTGAGCTGGCAATCTTGAATGAGCACTCAGGAACCTGGAACCTTTTCACTAAAGGTAAAGGACCATGGGGGGACACGGTGGATATGGCAGTGTGTGGGACGATTTTTGGAGGACCAAGAGGAATGTGCAAGCTATTCTGGCCCCAATGGAAATCACATTAAGAAATGTTTTCCTACACGTTTCTAGAACATTTTTCACCAGTTTCTTTAAGAGACACAAGTTGACGACTCCATGCTTGGTTGTTTCCACAACTGTTTCAGGACTTTTATATAGATATGTTAATGAGGCTTCTCTGAGTTTTGAACAGGAGTGCAGGCTGCCGAAATTGGAAACTTGCTTGAAATTCACCTCTGGTGGAAAGTGTCTGGCAGGTGAGCAATGAATTCTTTCATCTTGCTGTCACTCCATTCTCACAGTGTGGTGAGACAGAAGCACCCCCCCCCCCAAGCTATTTTATCTCAGAAGATAGAACAGTTGAATCTGCTGTTGGTTTCCCATCTTGATTTTCTCTCTGTATTTCCCAGAGCACTACTGACTCCATTTCTTCTGCAGTGTTTCAGACAAGTGGGCTACATTTCATGTGTAAGCCTGGATGGTAAGCTTCGCTTTGTTAGTCTGATTGTGGGAGGAAAAGAGGTTCAAATTCAATCATACAATATATATACAAATACTTTCCAGCTAGAGTGACTGAGGATCAGTTCTGTAGCCTTGCTGACTCCATAACGCACTACCACATAGGGCCATACATTCACCAATGGAGATATCAGGGGTGCTAATTCTCTTCAAATCATTCAGGACTATAAGTAAAAGTAAAGTCCCCATAGTACCAGAGGACCATTGGCTGCTTTCTGCTTTGAGGGGGAGTGATGGCTGGCAGTGAGTTAACATGAGGGTCACCACACCTCGGGGAGGGGCAAGATTGAGAAGGCGGGGCCTTCATGAATAACCTCAGCCGGTACGGGAATTGAACCCGCTATGAGAACAGTATAACGTATTAAAGAGACGGTGCCTTTTTCCCTTTTTGAAATGAATCATTAGATAGTGAAAATAAAGTACAGCATGTCACTCTGGAAATGACAGATGTGAGATTATTTCTGCTGTCCTCTGGCCAAAAACACATGCTGAACTTGAAAGCTCAAAAGACTTTGACAAGATCCAACAAATTGTACACAATTCTCAAGGAGATTGGTGTCCAATTAATTCCTGACCAGATCTGGCAGAGAAATTTAAAAAAACAATGAACTTTATTTGAATAATGTGAAAAGCAAATTACACAGAAGGGAAGATCTCCTTTGTGGAATATGTGTAACAAAATTATAAACCTGTTTTGAAAGAACAGTTCTTAATTTTTGCCAGTTGTGATCAACAATTTCAGTAACTGGTAATAGCACAGAGAAACAACAATGATAAAAACTTGTATTTATATCGCACATTAATGTCATGAAACATCCCAGGGTGCTTCATATGTATAGTGAGAAAAGTTGATACCGAGCCACATAAGGAGACAAGAGAATAGGTGACCAAGAGCTTGATCAAATATGTAGGTTTTAAGGAATATTTCTTCAAGGAGAGGGAGGTAGCAAAGCAGAGATTGTTGAGACACAGAGAAGTAGATGACTTACTTTATTATTAGTGAAATGCAGCAGTAGATTTTCAATTTAGTGTCTTGGTGTAAAACTGGTGCTGAGAATTTCTGACCATTTCAGAAAATTGGATAGTGTTTATAACTGGCAACTAATCAGCAATGTTTCTACATTGCAACAATGACTACACTTCAAAAGTAAAGAGCATTGAAACATTCTGTGGTTGTGAAAAACACTGTATAAATACGAGTCTTTCCCTTTCATGCAAAATTTCCTTCAGCACAACAACTTGGAAACCTATCCCACATTTCTTTCCAGATCAATGTGGTGAAACTCAAATATTTGCATTCATTAGTTCATAGGTTGGAAACTCCAGTTCCAGATAAACTTTGGGCCTCCGATGTATGCGCCAGCGAGGAAACGGCCACACAGACGTAGTTTGGGCTTTTTACTCTCTTCAAGCTGGGTTCTGGACCTGCATGTCTGCACAGAAGAAAGAAAGAGAGAAAAGTGCAAAACGGCAAGCCAGATGACCTGGAAGAGAGCGTCATTATTAAATAGATGTCTCAAGACCAGGACATAGAATCGGGACAGGTGTCAAATGGTAGTCCTAAGCAAGGGATAAAGGACATAGGTCCAGCTAAGTCAGGTTAAAAGAAAGGGACAGAGAAATAGGCTGCAAATTCAAGAAATAGCTACAGGAAGCAGGCTTTCAGTAAAGTAGACCCAAGAGGAGCCCTGAAGATCTAAGAAGGTAGCCCAAAGGCTGGTGATTCTGTGCTGCTGGCCTGTGGGGCAAAGATACTGCTTTGGAGTAGTGATGTTCTGTTTGGCATGGCCACAGATTTGAGATCGTGTTTGGAAGGTGAACCTTGACTGCACTCGGAGATCCAGGATAAAGGAATCTCAGAAGGTGAGACTGACACCATGCGAGGTGGGTCGTCGTTGAAGCCGGCCAAGTGAAAGTAATGTTGGAGAGAATTTCAAGGCAAGGTTTTCAAATGTGAGATCGGAAGCCTCAGTAAGATTAGTTGGCTCACAATGTGACAATTATCTGAATGGGTTGTTGAGAAATCTATGGAATCTGTTTTGGTCACATCTGCCATCCATTGTAGTGTGATGTGTCTGGCCACAGTTCACCTGTTAATTCACATATACACTTAGAGTGTTAGAGTTTAAGATAATCTTGTGAATGGTTTTAACTTTCTGAACTTGTATACTCACGTTTCTTTTTGTTTGTCCCAAACCCATGTCATTTTGTGACTTTACTCACCGGGAATGCAATATGAACCTCAAACTTTATCTACTGGAAACAAAGGTTATTAGTCCCTAATAGGGGTTGTATTCGTTGGTCCTCCAGGCACGTGTTTTTCGATGAGGTGCCACTACTTATCATCATAACGGAGAGATTCAATTAATCAGGAATGAAGGGTGGCATGGTAGCACAGTGGTTAGCACTGTTCCTTCACAGCGCCAGGGTCCCAGGTTCGATTCCCAATTTGGGTCACTGTCTATGCGGAGTCTGCACGTTCTCCTCGTGTCTGCGTGCGTTTCCTCCGGGTGCTCTGCATTCCTCCCACAAGTCCCGAAAGACGTTCTGTTAGGTGAATTGACATTCTGAATTCTCCGGGCGCGATTTTACCGAGTTACGAAAACTCGGGAAGCTGGCATCAAAAACGGGCGCGTTTGACGCCAGCCTCCGCCCCCCCCCCCCCCCCCCCCCCCCCCCCCGACCGGGAACCGATTCATCTCCCCAGTCGGGGCTAGCATCGCGCGGTCGTGAACTCCAGCATCGCGAGCTTAACGAATTTCGTTAAGCCCGCTAGCCAAAGTTAGCGACGGCTGACGCGTCAGATGACGTCAGCCGCGCATGCGCGGATTGGACGACTCCAACCCGCGTATGCGCGGATGACGTCATCACGCATATGCGTGAAACCCGCGCATGCGCGGGCCGTTATGCCCCGCAGAAGCCAGCGTGTCCGTAAAAATTTACGTCACCCGCTATTCTCCGAATTTTCGTGAGAGCGGAGAATTGCGCCCTCCCTCTATGTACCTGAACAGGCGCCGGAATGTGGCGACTTGGAGCTTTTCACAGTAACTTCATTGCAGTGTTAATGTAAGCCTACTTGTGACAATAATAAAGAATATTATTATTATCCGCTGGTGGAGGGATTCCTTCTTCCTGCTGTTTGTCATTGGGATTTTCCATTGAAGCACCCCAGACTGCTGGGAATCCCAAGAGTGGGGGCGCACCACCAGTGGGAAAGGAGAATCCCAACAGGTGGAAAATTCCAGCCCATGGGTGGGTTCAACAAAGAACAAAGAGCAAAAAATGTACAGCACAGGAACAGGCCCTTCGGCCCTCCAAGCCCATGCCTACCATGCTGCCCAACTAAACTACAATCTTCTACACTTCCTAGGTCCGTATCCCTCTATTCCCATCCTATTCATGTATTTGTAAAGATGCCCCTTAACTGTCACTATCGTACCTGCTTCCACCACCTCCTTTGGCAACGAGTTCCAGGCACCCACTACCCTCTGTGTAAAAACTTGCCTCGTACATCTCCTCTAAACCTTGCCCGTCATACCTTAAACCTATGCCCTCTCGTAATTGACCCCTCTATCCTGGGAAAAAGTCTCTGACTCTGTCTATGTCCCTCATAATTTTGTAGACCTCTATCAGGTCGCCTTCAACCTCCGTCATTCCAGTGAGAACGAACTGAGTTTATTCAACCTCTCATCACAGTTAATGGCCTCCATACCAGGCATCATCCTGGTAAATCTCTTCTGCACCCTCTCTAAAGCCTCCACATCCTTGTGGTAGTGTAGCGACCAGAATTAAACACTATACTCCAAGTGGCCAAGTTTCTCCCGGTGCAGCATGCCGTCGGGATTCTCCGTTTCGCCGGCTGGGGTTTCACATTGTGAGGCAGGAAAGCCCGGGCTACCAGCAAAGCGGAGAATCCTGACGGCGGAGAATTCAACCCCATATCTCTCTCCACGGCACTTGATCTGGCTAAAGATATGGGCGGGATTCTCCAACCCCCTCCCCCCCGCCGGTTCAGAGAATCGCCGGGGGGCGGCGTGAATCGCGTCCCTCCAGCTGCCGAATTCTCCAGCGCCGGGGATTTGGCGGGGGCAGGAATCGCACCACGCCAGTCAGGGGGTGTTGGCAACGACCCCCCCCGGCGATTCTCCGGCCCACGATGGGCCGAGTTGCTGTCCGTGTTCGGCCAATCCCGCCGGCGTAAATCACAACAGGTACTTACCGGCAGGACCTGGCTCTGCGGGCGGCCTCCAGGGTCCTCGGGGGGACGCGGGGGATCTGGCCCCGGCGGGTGCTCCCACGGTGGCCTGGCCCACGATCGGGGCCCACCGAGCCGCGGGCAGGCCTGTGCTGTGGCGGCACTCTATTCCTCCGTGTCGGCTGCTGTACCAATCCGTGATGGCCGACGCGGAGATTAACCCCCTTGTGCATGCGCTGGGATGACGCCAGCACATGCTGGCGCTCCCGCGCATGTGTCAACCCACGCCGGCCGGCGGAGGCCCTTCGGTGCCCGTTGGCGTGGCGCCAACCCCTTCCGTGCCAGCTGGCACAGTGCAAACCATTCCGGGGCCATCCTCGGCCCTGAATGTGCGGAGGAATCCACACCTTCGGGGTGGCCCAATGCCGGATTGGTTCACGCCACTCCTTCGCGCCGGAGTTGCCCGCCCTGCCGGTTTTCGCAGAATCCTGCCACATAACAGTAAGTACGTCAACTAATTGTTTCATGAGTATGATTAAGCCTCTCAACTGTTGATGACACAAATAAAAACTGGGTGCTTGTCCCGGGTATCTGAGCCCATGTAAGGCTGGTTACCGCCTTCAGGAAAGAGGGAAGGATAGAGAGGGGAGAACATTGGCAGGAAAAAAAAAGGAGAAAAAATATTGAAAAGGGTAAGTAAAACAAAAAGAAATGCAACAGTCGAAAAATATTGCTAGTGTTGGCAACGTGATTCTCTGAGGGTACTGAAAAATCTATGAAATGGTCTGGTGAGATAGTAATAAATTGCATTTTGAGCATTTGATTTATTAGAGTTAGCGATTAAAAATTACATTAAATTAAATGAAATAATTTAAGTTAAATTTTAAAAATTAGCAGCACCCTCGCATCTGAGTCAGAAGGTCAAGCATTCAAGACTAAATTTAGAGATTTAAGCACAATCCAGGCTGACACTGCCGTGCAGTACGAAGAGTGCTTCACTGCCAACAGTGTTGTCTTCAGATATGTTAATCTAAGGCCCATCTGCCCTCTTAGATTAATGTAAAAGATTGCAGGAGAGAAAGTGAATGCTTTTGGTGTCCTGGCTAATATTTATCCTTCAATCAACATCACTTATACAGACTATGTGCTTTATAACCCTTAGTTACTTGTGCGCACATTGGTTGCCATGCTTACGTTTCCAATAGTGACAACATTTAAAAAAAAACTTAATTATCTATAAAGCACTTTGATCGCATCCCGATGGCATCAAAGTTACTATACAAATGCAAGTTCTTTCTCACTTCTAATTCATACCTTTAATTTCGACAGTTATAAGCTTCAGTATTTATGCATGCGTTAAGCTTCGGTAGTTTTATCACAGCTTTTCTCTGTGGATTATTTTACAGCTTTAACTGAGAGGATTTGGCAAGGTGCCCATCGCTGTCAGCAGGGAGGGTCATAGGTCAAGGCATGCAGTAAAGTAAGCTGTGACATATAAATTGCTGTTTGACAGAATGACTGTGTAAAGTGACTCCTTGACTGTTTTACTGTTGGTTAGTGGGCATTTCTGGTTTTAACAAGGCAGGAACTAGAAAACAGGCTCCTGTGCCTTTAACAGTTTTCTTTAACTGAGCAAATACATTGTGTCTGTTGTAGTAACTTTATACATGGTCTTATTGTGAGTCACTGAACACTGGGGAGGTCCCACCAGATTGGAAACAAACTCATTAGTACCGACATTCAAAGATGATGGCAGGTCAATTCCAGGAAGCTTATTAGTTTTACGTCAATATTTGGTCAAATAATGGAATAATTTGGATCAAACAATAGAATCATTAGCAAGTGCTAGCTAATAGAAGGAAAAGGTCTTGTCAATCACTCCCAGCAATATAGAAAGTGGATTATGGTAAGCTATGTGATATGGTTGCCTCGATTTCATGATTAGCACTATTTAAAGATCAGCATTAACCTGTTCAGAAGTGATTTCAAATTGCTGCTAAAACTGAGCCTTTATAAAAACCTACTACCAGCAAGCTATTGACGGTACTCGTCAGAAATGTTATAAATAAAAGGAAAGCCTGAAAATGGATAAGATAATTTGAAAAATGGAAATAATGGGCAGATGTCAGGGGTATAGGAGGTTGGAAGGGTGGTTGGGGGTGGGGGTAGCTGTTGAGGTAGAATGTAGAACTCATAATATTCTGAATCAGAAACACAATGCAAAGTCATCAACCTCATGGATACCAGACTAGGAGGCAGATTATGTTAGGCGAGATTCCCACTGATCTACTGAAAAAGCAGCTGAAATGTGTAAAAGAATTAAATTGAAAATTGATGTAAATACCGTATATTGGAAGAAAAAATGTGTTCGATACTTTATGATCTGCTATGAAATTGCTAAAGGTGAGATCGAAAGACTAGAGTGTTAGGAGCCTTGGCATTTGCCATGTTTAAGCAATAATTAACAAAGGAAAGTGATTTATGAACAATCCTGCCAATATGTAGACTACTGTGGAAATTTTAAAAAGTGCTCAATTACTACTCACCTGTTACACACCATTGTATAATGTGACATTCATATTTCTGCTTCGATATCGACTTCTTAACTCTGTGCCTTATTTTACAAATAATACATCAATGGATGTTTTCAGAAAAGCAGACAAGGAAGATATCAGGTGCACCCTTGCTGGAGAGTTTAATTTGTTTTGGTAGAGCTATGCTTCTTATATTGATGTCAAATTTCTTCATACACTGGTTTAACACAGTTCTTAATATATTAAAAATTAAGTTAATAATCATGGTGGGAGGATATATGTATTTTTAATCTTAATCTTTATTATTGTCACTCGTTTAACACTGCAATGAAGTTATTGTGAAAAGCCTCTAGTTGCCATATTCCGGCTCCTGTTCGGGTACACAGAGGGAGAATTCAGAATGTCCAATTCACCTAACAGCACGTCTTTCAGGACTTGTGGAGGAAACCGGAGCGCTCGGAGGAAACCCATGCAGACACTGAGAGAAAATGCAGACTCAGTACAGACAGTGACCAAGCAGGAATCAAACCTGGGATTGTAGCGTGTTAAGCAACAGTGCAAACCACTGCCAGTTTTTCCACATTATAAAGGAAATTGGGCAGCATAGTAGCATAGTGGTTAGCACAGTTGCTTCACAGTCCCAGGTTCAATACCCGGCTTGGGTCACCGTGCAGAGTCTGCACATTCTCTCCGTGTCCGCATGGGTTTCCTCCCAGTCCTCCGATTTCCTCCCACAAGTCCCGAAAGACGTGCTACTAGGTAATTTGGACATTCTGAATTCTCCCTCTGTACCAGAACAGGCACCGTGTTCATTGAAGTGTTAATGTAAGCCTACTTGCAACAATAAAGATTATTATAGAAAGAGGCAGAAGACCTCCAATTGGTTGTAAACAGGTTGAACTACTTCCATATGCTTCAAACATTTGCTGTCATATGTAAGAAGCTGCTCTTTATTCATTCTAACATATAATCAACGAGAAAATGACCTTCTAACACTCGGTTTGATTATACTCTCCCCCTCCTCTTCCTTTTCATATATTTTCTTTATCCCAATATTTTTAATTATTAACAGTGGGAGTTCTACTGGTTTTTAGTGTACACAACATCAGAGCCAAAGGCTTAAAAAGCTGCACTAAGTTGCCATTAAGCGTGTGGTAAAAAATATGCTTTGAAGGGAATTCTAGTCAAAGAACTCCCTTAAATGAATAAGGAATGGTGCGAGGTTGGAATTAATGCCACCACTCTTGCTTTTGTTGCAGAATGTAAGATATTATAATGCCAACACCCTGTCAAAACAAACCTTCATGTCAAAAAACCAGACCACATGTTACATTCTGTTGACAACCTTCTCTTGACAATCTCTCCACTAACAAATCCGTGGGTGTATAGGTGTCCATTGAAGAATTTATGAACTGAAACAGCAATAACCAAATGTGAGCCGTTCGCACCAAAAATGCAGCTTTCTAATAAATTAGCAATCTGAGCTGGCCCTGAAGGGGCTTTTAAATATTCAAGATCTGAAAAATCAGCACAAATCCATTCTCCTCCATTTCTACAGTGGGATTCAAAACACTTTGATGGAAGAAAAGAAAGAGAAAGTTTGATTTTATAGCATACCTGTTGTAAATTCGGATGTATCTAAGCTGGCTGCAGCCAGTAAAATCGTTTTTTTTAAATGTGGCCACCACTGGTCTGTAGACAAACCCAGTGACCGATTTGTGGACAAGAGAGGATGAATAACAGCAATGAGATAAAGAACAGGAGGTGAGGTGGTTTTCAGATGTGTGTGTATTAACTGGCAGCGGGTGGTGTGTTGGCAGTGATCGCCCGGAGGGGACAGTCCAAATTTTGCATGTAACTGGCGTTCTGCCGGCATACACAGCACACTCTGCATGGGCAGCTTGCCAGATTGGAAGCAGATGATCAGGTTTTGTGGCCGCCCGTAAAGGGATTGCAGCTTTAGCTTCCAGGAAGATGAATGTCAAGAACGTGGAGCTGCGTTTCTGTGGGGCGACATGAGTACAGAACCTACAGCAGCTTGAGTTCCATTCAGGTCGAAGTGAGTAGACCTAGCTGCCAGGAAGACATGAGGCAAAGGCTACTCTGCCCTTATGAGATAGTGGGTGTTGGGAAAATTCCTGTCTTTGCACACCTGCCTTAGGAGAAAGTGCCTGTAAGACAGCATCTTAATTTCCAGGGGTGGGAGAGGGCTGCAGTCTGGTCAGCCAACCCAAGAAAGCGGCCAGAGGCAGCCACAGATTTTGCAGACTGCCAAGGAGGGCTGTTTAAAAGACTTATCTTGTTGTTATAGGACTTTATTCCACTTATAATTAAAAATGGAAGACTCACTAGCCCTTACCACTCACAGCCCCTCACTCTCCACACAATCCCTATTCCTTAACCATGCCCCTTAATGCCCCTCCACCCACTCCATATTGCCCCTTATTCCCCCAATTCTAGGCTGTGCTCCCCCCAACTGCCCCCTCTTGTTCCGAGGCCAAGCAATACCACTCCCCACATGCCCCTTCATGGGTCCTTATGCCCCCTATGCTAAGTTTGCCACTTCCATGCCGAGTGACTGTATAGAAGCAATGAAACCATTTGTGGCAAAAAGATGTGCCAAAAAAGCTTTAAAATTAAATAATTAATTCATAACTTTCCACAAAGTAAAAAAACTACTTTTACTACAGGGTAATATAAGTGGCAATCAGCTAGACCTTTAAAAGTATCAATAGCAGATACTGCAAGGACTTAAACACCTGAGCCCCAGGGGAATCATTGCTTGATTGACATCTCTATCTCTCTGATATCCGCTGTCAATCCCACAATGTTTATTTACACAAAATTAAGCGGTTTGCTGTACTTTAATGGATGCCTGGGCTCTCAACCCAGGGTGCATAAAGAGGCTTGGTAGTGAACGCAGAAATCCATTAATCTGCTGAAACATCTCTGGGTGGGTCGAGGTGCATAGCTTGGCACAGGGGGCATGATGGGTCATGAGGGATGGCTGGAGGGACAAAGCTTGGCATATGGGGCACAATGGACCATGAAGGGTGGTTGTAGGGGCATAGCTTTGCATAGAGGGCATGAGGGACCATTCGAAAGTTTCACACCTTTTGATAAATATTCTGCTTTTTTATTCTTACGACCAAAGTGAATAACCTCACACTTCCCCACATTATACTACATCTGTCATTTTGTTGCCAACTCACGTAATCTGATTTTGTCTCTTTGCTGTCTCTCTGTGTTGTCCCCACAGTGTATCCACCTAGCTTTGCATAATCAGCAAACTTAGATACATTACTCTGTCCTTCATCTAAGATATTAATAATATAGATTCCAAATAACTGAGGCGTCTTCACTGAATCTTTCAGCCCTCCACTATTCACATACAGCCAACCTGAAAATGTCTCTTTTCAGTCCACTCTTTGCCACCTGTCCATTCGCCAATCCGCTAATTATGCCAATACATCATCCACCAAAGTCCATGAGCCCTTATCTTGCCTATTACTCTTTTGTGTGGCAGCTTATCAAATTGGAAACCCAGTTATACAACTGGTAAACTAAATCCAGGCATACTGGTCCCCTTTTATCTACCCTTCTACAGTAAGTTCCATCCACAAAAAAACTTTCAATAAATTTGTCAAACAGGATGTAAAACCGTGTTGATTTTTTTCGAATCATACTATACTTTTTAAAGTGCCTTGTTAAGACTTCCTTGGTAATTGCTTCTGACATTTTCCCAATGACTTATGGCTAACTGACCTGCCGTCCTCTGTTTTCTCCTTCCGTCCTTCATTGAAAAGTGGTATTCCATTTACCACCTTCCAAATCACCTGGAGTTTGTGATGGATTGGAATGGATTTGTTTATTGTACCGAGGTACAGTGAAAAGTATTTTTCTGCAAGCAGCTCAACAGATCATTCAGTACATGGGAAGAAAAGGGAATTAAACAAAATTCAAGAAAATACAAGAAAATACATAATAGGGCAACACAAGATATACAATGTAACTACATAAGCATTCGCATCGGATGAAGCATACAGGGTGTAGTGTTAATGATGTCAGTCAATAAGAGGGTCATTTAGGAGTCTGGTGACAGTGGGGAAGAAGCTGTTTTTGAGTCTGTTCGTGCGTGTTCTCAGACTTCTGTATCTCCTGCCCGATGGAAGAAGTTGGAAGAGTGAGTAAGCCGGGTGGGAGGGATCCTTGATTATGCTGTCCGCTTTCCCCAGGCAGCGGGAGGTGTAGGTGGAGTCCATGGATGGAAGGCAGGTTCATGTGATGGACTGGGCGGTATTCGCGACTCTCTGAAGTTCCTTGTGGTCCTGGGCCGAGCAGTTGCCATACCAGGCTGTGATGCAGCCCAATAGGATGCTTTCTATGGTGCATCTGTAAAAGTTGGTAAGGGTTAATGTGGACATGCCGAATTTCCTTAGTTTCCTGAGGAAGTATAGGCGCTGTTGTGCTTTCTTGGTGATAGCGTCGACGTGAGTGGACCAGGACAGATCTTTGGTGATGTGCACCCCTAGGAATTTGAAACTACTAACTATCTCCACCTCGGCCCCATTGGTGCTGACAGGGGTGCGTACAGTACTTTGCTTCCTGAAGTCAATGACCAGCTCGTTAGTTTTGCTGGCATTGAGGGAGAGATTGTTGTCGTTACACCACTCCACCAGGTTCTCTATCTCCCTCCTGTATTCGGACTCGTCGTTATTCGAGATCTGGCTCACTATGGTCGTATCGTCAGCAAATTTGTAGATGGAGTTGGAACCAAGTTTTGCCACGCAGTCGTGTGTGTACAGGGAGTAAAGTAGGGGGCTAAGTACGCAGCCTTGCAGGGCACCAGTATTGAGGACTATTGTGGAGGAGGTGTTGGTGTTCATTCTTACTGATTGTGGTCTGTTGGTCAGAAAATCGAGGATCCAGTTGCAGAGTGGAGAGCCAAGTCCTAGGTTTTGGAGCTTTGGTATGAGCTTGGCTGGGATTATGGTGTTGAAGGCGGAGCTGTAGTCAATAAATAGGAGTCTGATGTAGGAGTCCTTGTTTTCGAGATGCTCTAAGGATGAGTGTAGGGCCAGGGAAATGGCATCTGATGTGGAACGGTTGCGACGGTATGCGAATTGAAGTGGGTCAAGGCGTTCCGGGAGTATGGAGGTGATGCGCTTCATGATCAGCCTCTCGAAGCACTTCATTACAACTGACGTCAGGGCCACTGGGCGGTAGTCATTGAGGCATGTTGCCTGGTTCTTCTTTGGTACCGGTATGATGGTGGTCTTCTTGAAGCAGGTGGGGACCTCGGAGTGGAGTAGGGATAGGTTAAAGATGTCTGTGAATACCTCTGTCAGCTGGTCTGCGCAGGCTCTGAGTGCACGACCAGGGATCCCGCCCGGGCCCGTCGCCTTCCGTGGGTACACTTTCAGGAAGGCTGATCTGACTTCGGAAGCTGTGTTGGTGGGTATGGGTGAATTATGGGCTACTGGGGCACTCAACAGCGGATTGTTGGTTACCTGCTCGAACCGAGCATAGAATGCATTAAGTTCATCGGGGAGGGGTGCGCTACTGCCAGAGATTCGGCTCGGCTTCGCTTTGTAGCCCGTTATGTTGTTTAGTCCTTGCCACAACCGCCGAGAGCCGGGAACGACGACACTTTCACATCTCAGTTGAAGAGTGATGCCAGTAAGGGCGGCATGGTAGCACAGTGGGTAGAACTGTTGCTTCACAGCTCCAGGGTCCCAGGTTCGATTCCTGGCTTGGGTCACTGTGCAGAGTCTGCACATTCTCCCCATGTCTGCGCGGGTTTCCTCCGGATGCTCCGGTTTCCTCCCACAAGCCTTGAAAGATGTGCTGTTAGGTCATTTGGACATTCTGAATTCTCTCTGTGTGTATCTAAACAGGTGCCGGAATGTGGTGACCAGGGACTTTTCACAGTGACTTCATTGCAGTGTTAATGGAAGCCTACTTGTGACAATAATGATTATTATTATTATGTAATGGCCATTCGGGTTGCCAACTCTGGTTGAACATATTCAGCAGATGTCAACATGTGCCCTGCTATTGGTTAGCTGCCATACCCACGTTAACACTGAACTGATGTACAAAGTTAAAGGACTCACCTTTACCAGATTGGATGATTCTTGCTAATTGGTCACCCAGCCTTTTGGCCTATCTCCCAATATTTTCATAACTTGTGAACAAAAGGGTTCAAAGATTGTTTTGATTGGATGGCAATTTTTTATTGCACTGATAATTTTTCTTTTCACAGCAGTGTCCTGTGAGTAGTCTTTAGTTCTTGTGGACTACGAGGGTTCCCAAGTCTAATATCCATCAGCAAAGCTACAGTCTGCATCTCCAAAGTATTCTCACTCCTCTGGCTAAAGGAAACTGAATGGAGATTAAGAGCCCACGGGATCAAAACAATGTATGCCACTGAAAATCTCCTCTCCCCCCCAAATCAATGTTCTTCTGTAGATCACAGGCAGTCTCACTGTTCAGAATTAATCTGCATCAGGTATAACTTTTAGGTTCAGAATGTGATGCGAACTGGAGCTTATTTTCATTTATTTTATCTTTCAGCTTTACGAATTGGATGATGATCCGAAGAGGAAGGAATTTCTGGATGATCTATTCAGTTTTATGCAAAAAAGGGGTGAGTACAGCCGGAGGAAGCTAAATCTGTGCATGTGTGTGTATCTGTGTTATCTATGTCTATGTGTGTTTGTGTCTTTTTCTTATTCTGTGATTACGTGGACTCGATTTAATGATTCCACACGATTGGTTTTAGAGGTGGAGGGGCAAGTTAAATTCCATGGTCAAGCTGTAAGCTGCTTATCTGCCTCTCTTGCCACCAACGCAGTTTACATAGCGTGATGGGCTCTTTGTCGGATGGCCTGCCCACCAGCAGCCCAACTGAAGCCCTTAATTGGCAATTAATTCCCATTCAAGGGCCTAAGACCATCGCCGGTGGCATTTAGGCATTTAAGAGACCCATGCCAAGTGGCCAGCCTGGCCACTTTGCTTGAGTGAGCTGGTGGTGAGCAGGGATGTATCCCTCCCGAGCCCATCTGAAATCCTCCCCATCCTCCAAGTTGTAACTCCCACAACCCCCCACCAGCTTGCCTTCCCCCAAGGAACTCTCAAATTCAAGGCACTTCTGGATTGTCACAGTGCTAATCCCACTGTTCCCCTGGTTGGGGCTGTTTTATCTCAGCCACGTTCATTTTAGTATTTTTGGTGGGCCTTTGGTGAAACTCAAGCTTGGGTCAGGAAGCCTGCTTCAGGGAAGTGAGGAAAATTGGCGGCAATTGAATCATGATTTGCCGAAATTACGAGAAAATCAGTGGGTGAAATTCTCCGCCTTGTGACGCCGCAAACGCTAACCACAATTGGGCGAGGAATCAGGCATCTGCCCAAAATCGAAGTTTGCGCCCGGCGCCAACTCGGGCGCCATGCTCTGCCCTTGCTGCTAGCGATAACTATATTTGTGCCCCATGCCAATGGTGGCATGCAAAACCGGCTTTTGCACGTATTCAAATATGATTAGTGGGTTGGACACAGTATGCTCCGCCTTTCCCCGATGCCCCGCTCCTCTCAGGCGGAGGTATCATGGACGTGAATTATTGCAAGTATTTACAAATGTGGACTGGTCATCATGGCTGCAGAGGGGCAGTGAGAGGCTAAAATACATTCAAAAACTATTGAAAACTGTTGGGCCTACTGGAGGATTGCTGCCCAGGCCGGCGACAGTAGCATGTCTTGACTTGGTGCCAAGCCTCTGGATTTGGGGTTCTTCCCTCAGGATCGGGGTGGCCTGGCTGAGATCACCGTTGCTGCAGTCTGTCTTTTAAATGTGCCTCTTTGGTGCAACTTACAGGGTCCTAGCTGCTCACACTGCTGAGTGCTGCTAGTGCCCTTTAAATGCTCAGAAGGCCTCTGGTCTTCTGGGAACCCACCCAGGCCACCCCTCTGGACACCCCCATACCCCAACCCTATCACCAAGGGCCAAGCACAATCAGGGGCCCACCAGCTGTTGGCACTACCCAGCAGCGCTGCTCCACTGCAAAGGAAGCAGGGGATCAGCAGAACTCACCCCAACCAGAGGACACAATCCAGCACCATGGCCTTTGGAACCCTCCCTGTTTCTTTGCCCCTCTCAGGGCAGGGGACTCACCAGTGATCCCCACCCCTCCAGATCAGCAATTGTCTTCTCCTGGTGAGACTGGCAGCGCTGAATGCCTCTGCCACCCACATCCCAAGCAAGAGTGAAGGCTTGCATCTGAGGTCCAGCCTGGGGCAGAGGGTGTCCCTCCCCTTCGTACTTGTAGTGAATATATTACTGCTACCATTCGCCATTGTATTACATTACATTACATTGTATTATGTTGATGCCCTTGTGGTCTCCGCCTATGGCTCCGCCACTCAGTACAGAGCGGTCGCAGGCAGGCACAGTTCCCGCTGATTAAAGCCATTGTTCACTTCAACTCTCCGTCTCATGTGAATTGATGGTTGCATTAGCACTGGCATGGAAATGTGGGTCCACCTCGGACCCGTGACCTTGGGTGCAGGTGTTCTCTTCATGGTAGCTGCTGTGAGTGTGTGGTAAGTGGAGCGCTTAAAAACAGCTCCCGCTGCTAGTCTCTTTGGCACTAACTCTGGCCCCAACGGTTAGAACGCCCGCTGGGCCGGGAATTGCTCGGAATTACCATTAGCATGTCCTGAATTGCTCCCCGAATAGCACCCCGAAAGGGAACGTGAACCGCACGCAATTCAGTCCCGGCGTCAACACTTAGGGCGGAATGCACCGGCTGACCACGCTGGCGGGATATTCCGGTCCCACCGAGGGCACACAGGTTTCCTGGCGTTGAGGGGTGCAGTCAATGAGAAATCCCGTTCACAATGGCGGGACAAGAAAATCCTGCTGGCAGGCCGGCTCCTCCACAGAAAAACATGCAGTGGGTTGGGTAAATCCCGCCCTTAGTCTCCCAAACGGAGAATTTTGTCCAGTGTAATTAATCTGCTTTTGAAGTTTAAACCTTGCTCCTTCAGGCGAAATCCAATTATAAAAATGGAATCGAATACTATTACTTTGTTTTAAAAACGTATTGACTTGTTTGTTGATTAACTTAAGATTCTAGTCTTATTGAGGACCTCTGTGTGGCATTGCAATATGAAAGTTTAGCATTAAGATGTTAAATGTATTAAAAAATTGTCAACAGCAGATTATCTGCATGGTGAGAACTTCATTCAAATGTAATGTGTGGGCGTATGTGCTTGTGTGTGATGATCTCACACACCTGAGCCACTGTGAGAGCTTATCATTTGTAATAAAGAGTGCAGAATGAGCTTAATTATTTTGTACAGAAGAAAAGTTTCAGACAAAATGCCCTTTAGTAATGGTTACAGCAAATTGATTTTGTTTCTCTGGTAAGAGATAGAAAAGTATGTTTTTCTTTCTGTTTGGCCTCTCACCTTCTGAAAGCAACACCTGTCTCGTTGCTGAGATAAAACTTTCAGCGCACTGGCTTCCATTAAAGTTCCCTTCATGTAGCTCCCCAAGTATTACTCCTTCTGTGCTGTGTACCTCTATTGTTCTTCCATCCATCTTCCATCTAGCAGTTGAGCTCGAGACAGTGATCAATTAGGATTTCTACTGCTAACCATTATCACCAATGCCTGATCTACTGGACATGTCCAGCATTTTATTATGCTAACCACTGTGCTACCAATTGTGTGCCACCCTTAGTTGCAATCAATTTCATTTTTAAAAAATGTGTTTAATTGTAAACATGTATCAAAACAGGTCACAGCATATAAACACCCCGGGAAACATTCTTCCCAGCGTTCAATTATAGGGCGGGATTCTCCCGCAACTGGCCGGATGGCCCGACTCCGGCGCCAAGAGCGGCTCGAAGCATTCCGGTGTCGGGCTAACTGGAAGGTGCGGAATCCTCCGCACTTCCGGGGGCTAGGCCAGCAGCGGAGGGGTTGGCGCTGCGCCAACTGTTGGTGAAGGGCCGGCGTGAGTTGGCGCATGCGCAGAACCGCTGGCGTGGTTCCACACATGCGCAGACCAGCCGGTGTGTTCCTGCACATGCGCAGTCAGATTCTGCTCCGCGTCAGCCATGGTGGAGTCCTACAGAGACCAGCGTGGAAGGAAAGAGTGCCCCCAAGGCACAGGCCCGCCTGCAGATTGGTGGGCCCCGATCGTGGGCCAGGTCACCGTGGGGGCCCTGTCACCCCCCCCCCCCCCCCCCCCCCCCCCCCGAGGACTCACCTAGCCGGCCTACAAGTCAGGTCCCGCCGTGATGGACTACAGGGCTGGCCAGTAAATGATGGCCGCCCGGCTCATTGGGACCCGGAGAATTGCCGGGGCGGCTGCTGCCAATGGCCCCCGACCAGCGCAGCGTAAACCCCACTCCTGCCCGAAAACTGGCGCCGGAGAATACGGCAGCCGGCATCGGAGTGGCGGGGCAGGATTTGCGCCGTCCGCCGGGGATTCTCCGACCCGGCGGGGGCTCAGAAAATCCCACCCATACAGTCTGTACAACCAATTTTTCTGATGTACAGCCCCTGTGACTCAGTGATATCCTGCACTAGTGAGTCCTGCAAATGGTCAGCCACTTCACATTTTCAAACTATCCCTCTGCTCAAGCTGCCAAGTATTGCCTTTTCAGTAGCCATGTTATAGACAGCAGAATCCAGAAACCCGTTTAACTTTCATTCTGTAAAGTAGAAATACAGAGATTCTCTTTTGAAACAATTGTACCTCAGTTAAAATACACTGATCAGAGATGGTGCACAAGATGGACTCCACATCATAAGACTAGGGTTTCCTGTACTATCACTATCTCCTGTTGAGCTACACCTCAAAACTGAACTCTACCAACTTTCAAAGTCCTCTGGCCTCACATAGCTTGGGAGTTAACTAATGCACATGGTCTTAAAATTCAACTTTTTTTTTTTTCTTTTTTTTTAAAATAATTTTTATTGGAATTTTTTACAGAAAATATAACAAAAAGTATAGCAAAAAGCAGTAATATGCAACTAACAGCCCCATAACACCCACAATTCCCCCCATACCGTAACATCACATGTATCACATTCCCCCACCCCCCCCCCAAACAAGAGAACTTAACCATAAATTAAAATTAGATAAATCAAATTTAAATAAAATAAGCTAACATAATCAACGACCCCACCCCCCCCGGGTTGCCGCTGCTACTGTCCCAGTACCCTATCGTTGAGCCAGAAAGTCGAGGAAAGGTTGCCACCGTTTAAAGAACCCTTGCACCGATCCTCTCAGGGCGAATTTAACCTTCTCAAGCTTAATGAAGCCCGCCATGTCATTGATCCAGGTCTCCACGCTTGGGGGCCTCGCGTCCTTCCATTGTAGCAAAATCCTTCGCCGGGCTACTAGGGACGCAAAGGCCAGCACACCGGCCTCTTTCGCCTCCTGCACTCCCGGCTCTACCCCAACCCCAAAGATCGCGAGTCCCCATCCTGGCTTGACCCTGGATCCCACCACCCTTGACACCGTCCTCGCCACCCCCTTCCAGAACTCCTCCAATGCCGGGCATGCCCCGAACATATGGGCATGGTTCGCTGGACTCCCCAAGCACCTGGCACACCTATCTTCACCCCCAAAGAACCTACTCATCCTCGTCCCAGTCATGTGGGCCCTATGCAGCACCTTGAATTGGATGAGGCTAAGCCGCGCACACGAGGAGGAAGAATTTACCCTCTCCAGGGCATCAGCCCATGTCCCATCTTCGATCTGTTCCCCCAGTTCCCCCTCCCACTTCGTTTTCAGCTCCTCTACTGACGCCTCTTCCACCTCCTGCATAACCTTGTAGATATCGGATATCTTCCCCTCCCCGACCCAGACCCCCGAGAGCACCCTGTCACTCACCCCCTTCGCGGGGAGCGCAGGGAATCCCTCCACCTGCCGTCTAGCAAATGCCTTTACCTGCAGATATGTAAACATGTTTCCCGGCGGGAGCCCAAATTTCTCTTCCAACTCCCCCAGGCTTGCAAACCTTCCGTCGATAAACAGGTCCTTCAGCTGTCTAATGCCCGCTCTATACCATCCCCGAAATCCCCCATCCATGTTCCCCGGGACGAACCTATGGTTCCCCCTTAACGGAGCCTCCATCGAGCCCCCCACTTCTCCCCTATGTCACCTCCACTGCCCCCAAATCTTGAGGGTAGCCGCCACCACCGGACTCGTGGTATACCTCGTGGGAGGGAGCGGCCACGGCGCCGTTACCAGGGCCCCCAGGCTTGTATCCCCACAGGACGCTCTCTCCATCCGTTTCCATGCTGCCCCCTCCCCCTCCATCACCCACTTACGCACCATCGATACGTTGGCCGCCCAGTAGTACCCCGAGAGGTTGGGCAACGCCAGCCCCCCCCCATCCCTACTCCGCTCCAAGAAGACCCTCTTCACCCTCGGGGTGCCATGCGCCCAAACAAATCCCATGATGCTGCTGGTCACCCTTTTAAAAAAGGCCCTAGGGATAAAGATGGGCAAGCACTGGAAGAGGAACAAGAACCTCGGGAGAACCGTCATTTTGACGGATTGCACTCTGCCCGCCAGCGATAGCGGCACCATGTCCCACCTTTTAAATTCCTCCTCCATCTATTCCACTAGTCTGGTGAAGTTAAGCTTATGAAGAGCCCCCCAACTCCTGGCCACCTGCACCCCCAGGTACCTGAAACTCTTCACTGCCCTCCTGAAGGGGAGCCTCCCAATTCCCTCCTCCTGATCTCCCGGGTGCACTACAAATACCTCGCTCTTTCCTAAGTTCAGCTTATAGCCCGAGAACCCCCAAATTCCGCTAACAGTTCCATCACCCCCGGCATTCCCCTCTCTGGGTCCGCCACATATAACAGCAGGTCGTCCGCATACAGCGATACCCGGTGCTCCTCCCCCCCCCCCGCACCAGACCCCTCCACTTCCCTGACTCCCTCAACGCCATGGCCAGCGGTTCAATCGCCAGTGCAAAGAGCAGGGGGGACAGGGGACACCCCTGCCTGGTCCCACGATAAAGCCTAAAATACTCCGATCTCCTTCCATTAGTGACTACACTCGCCATCGGAGCCGCGTAAAGCAGCCTCACCCATTTGATGAATCCCTCCCCAAATCCAAACCTCTCCAGCACCTCCCATAGGTACCCCCACTCAACTCTATCAAACGCCTTCTCTGCATCCAGCGCCACCACTATCTTTAAAATTCAACTTAAGACCTTTTTGATCAGCATGGTCTCCGATCGTTGCAATTCACTTTTCCTGCCAACAGTGCACCACTGCCCATGGGTTTCCCGGTGGTGTGGGGTGATTCCAATGGGAAATTCCATTCACAAACGGCGGAAAGATAGAATCCCACCGCCAGCGAACGGCGCATGGTCGAAAAACATGCGGCTGGGAGGACAGGGAATCCAGCCAGCCCCATATCTCAGAGGGTCTTCATCTTAGGCAGTGGAGCTCTCAGGAGAGTAGCATTAGCATTTCAACTATTTGTAAAATTCCACTTTAAATTGCAGAGTCTCTAAAATATAAACAAGTAAAACTGCTTCAATGCCTTCCATGTCAGTTAAGTATGTCTTATTCCTCTCCATTTACTGTCCATAACCTAGCAGCTACTTGGGAGAGGATGATCCCAATCATTTTTTTGTGGAATTAATTCATTTTCATCAGACACTTTACTGCACCATTTTCCAGTTTAATGTTTCTTCCTTAGGACCTCGAAACAGTCTCAGACCTGCACTCAAATCATCAGGGTATTCAAATCAAAACTCAAAGTCATATCATCAATACTTCAGACATACCTCATTGCTTTTCAAATAGTCTTTTTTTAAAAAGAAAACCAAAATGTCTGAATGTAGTTTGGTGTTCATCACTGATATCGGCCACTCTCCATTCCTTTTCCATGTCTTTTCGCGTAAAACAGCAACAGCTTTTATTTCTTGAAAACCAATTTATTACAAGAGGAAATGTATAATGTTTTATAATAACATAAAACATACGACTCTAAGCTACCTAAGGAGGTATTTGGTCAGATGACCAACGACTTGGTTAAAATGGTAGAGTTTAAGGAGTGTAGAGAAACAAGAAAGGGAGATAGAGAAGTAATTCCAGAGATCAGGGCTTGAAGACAGCTGAAGGCACAGCCGCCAATGATGGAGCATTTAAAATTGGAAATACTCAAAAGGTTAGATGAGTGCAGGTATCTCAGAGGGTTGTGGAGCTGGAAGGTATTACAGAAATAGGGACAAGTGAAGCCATGCAGCCATTTGAAAACAAGGCGTTGCATGGTCGAGACCAAAGGTTGGTGAGCCCAGGAGTAATAAGTGAAAGTACCTGGAGGTATTGTCACTGGACTAGTAAACTAGAGACCCAGGGTAATGCTCTGGGGACCTGGGTTCAAATCCCAGCACTGCAGATCTTGAAAATTGATTTCAATAAAAATCTGGAATTAAAAGCCATTGTTGATTGTTGTAAGAACCTATCTGGTCCGCTAATATCCTTTAGGGAAGGAAATCTGTTATTCTTACCTGATCTGGCCTAAATGTGACTCCAGACCCACAGCAATGTTGTTGACTCTTAACTGCCCCTTCAAAGGCAATTAGGGATGGGCAATGAATGCTGACCCAATCTGCGACGGCCACATCCATGAAGAATAAAAGAAAACCTGGGGCGGAATTCTCCGCTCCAGCGCGGCATCGGGAAGGCCGTCGTGAACTCGGCCGAGTTTCACAATGGCCTCTGAGGCATCTCCTCGCACCCTATTCACCCCCCCCCCCCCCAAGGGGGCTAGGAGCGGTGCTCCGTACATCTCGGCCGCCGGGCCTTGACGCTTGCGTCAAGGCGGCACGCCGAGAATGACGTGACGGCGGCGCCTAACTGACGTCAGCCGAGCATGCGCAGGTTGGCCGGCTCCAACCCGCGCATGCGCGGTTGCCGTATTCCCCTCCGCTGCCCCGCAAGACGTGGCGGCTTGATCGTGCAGGGCGGTGGAGGGGAAAGAGTGCGTCTCTTGGAGACGCCGGCCCGACGATCGGTGGGCACCGATCGCGGGCCAGACCCTCCCGAATACGGCCGTGGCGTTCACTCCCCTCTCCGCCCCCCCCCCCCCCCCACAAGCCACAAACAAAGCTTTGGCGCCATGTTCACGACGGCAGCGACCAGGTGTGGTTGCCGCTGGCGTGAACAGGTCGGGAACGGTAGGCCGCTCGGCCCATCCGGGCGGGAGAAGCGCCGGTCGTCGTGAAAAACGTGCAGGTTAGGTGGATTGGCCATGATAAAGTGCCCTTAGTGACCAAAAAGGTTAGGAGGGGTTATTCGGTTACGGGGATAGGGTGGAAGTGAGGGCTTAAAGTGGGTCGGTGCAGACTCGATGGGCCGAATGGTCTCCTTCTGCACTGTATGTCCTATGTTCTATTTCCTTAACTGGTGTCTTCCTTTCTAATCTTAGGTGTCTCAATGCTCCATCTAGGTAGGTCCCCGGGCAGTGCATCAGAAGTGGAAGCGGCCTGTTGCATTCTCCGCTCTGTTACCTGGGTCCCCTTTGGTGGCTGTCCTCTGGAATGACCGGGCCTGAATGGGCCCGGCAGTCTTCTGGATGTCAAAGGTGGCATGGTGCTACCCTGTTCTGCCCGCTGCCCATCGGATGCAACAGGCACAGGTGGGGAGGGGGATTCAGAGCTGCTGTGTTGTTCCAGCACTTCCACTGCTGGCATCACTGGCACAGGCCCCATCACCCCCTCCTCCCTCTGGGTGCCCGGTGGCCCCCAGAGTGCTGCTTGGGATGGGGGTGCGGGCTCCACCATCACCTGCTGCTGCCTGCCATGCAGGCATGCTCTAGTCTTGACCAGGCTTTCGATGCTCACGGCCATGGAGGACAGAGATTATGCCACATCCCTCTAGAATTGTGCCAGGTCCTTCTGTGAGCGACTCAGGCTGTGACTGGGCCAAGCTCTGGAGCGCACAGCAATGTCTATGTGGCTCTGGTACATGGCTGTTTGTGATGGGGCTGCCCTGTCCTGTCCATCAGCCAGGCATTGAACATCCTCACCCATAGCCGTGGCATTCATACCCCGTCATATAGTCCCTGGACCTGCGCCTGCATCTCCAACACAGAAGCGCTGGTCCTGTCTGGATGGCAGCTGGTTGCTGGGATCGGACCAGCTTCGACCGTCCGCCCCCTACGGGGGTTCCTACCTCCAGCTGATATACCTCTGCATGTGTGCGGTGCGCACCAGATAATGTCACAGGAACCTCTTCACTAAAATGTCCAATTGAGGTGAGTGTCTGGGGGATGGTGGAAGGTGTTGTAGACAGCAGTGCCGTGAAGTCGGTGTTGTCCCCGGCTATGTGCTCTGGGTGGGTTGCAGGGTTGCAGCAGGGGCAAGGGTCCCTGGATAGTACTGCCTCGTTGTCAGGCGAGTCGCGGGATGAGGTGAAGGATGAGGGACACCAACCGGTTCTACCTTGTTGGGAGGTGACGCTGCAAAACACAAGTCAAGACGCATGGTGAGATCATGGGTGGCCCTAGTGTGAGGGGAAGAGGTGACTCAAATGCCATGGCGACCTCGCAATGCATTGGTGGTTCACTTTGTTGTCCCATGCTGTCCTCCGCCTCTGTGACTGCCCGTACTGCCACCTTGCTGACCAGGTCCATCACCCTCTGCTCCGTGACAGTGAGGGGCCTTAGGTTTGGCAGACCCCCAATGGTCTTCTCCAGCTCCTGCTGGTTGTCAACTGCCTTCTCCTGGGGGGATTGATAATGGATAGTGTGAGACACGTAGACACGGGCACCACAGAGGGTCCGCAGGTGCTGGCCTGCTTGAGTAGAGCACCCAGCCATGGCAGGTGGTATGGGTGTTGGCATGTGACACAGGGTGGGGCACACATGGATTACCGGCAGATGGGGTTCGATCACCCGCTGTGGGTGGTGGGGCATAACAGCATGTGGGACAGGGATGGTGCCAGGGACACCCTGAGGAGGTAATGCAGCTTCTTTCTGCACTGCTGTCCGGTCCTCACGATGGGACCCACGCGCTAACAGCCTATGCTACCTCTGCCCAGACCCGGTTGACGTTGGCGGGTGGTAGCCTTCTTCCCACCCCAGAGAACAGGGTGTCCCATTTCTCCTCCACGGCATCCAGCAATATCTCCAGCTCTGCGCCTGAAAAACCTCGGGACTGCTCTCCAAGGTGCCATCTTGTTGGCTGGAATGACAGTGTGGGTAGTGGAGTGGAGTGCTTATCTTCTGCTGTGGCTTGTCAGGCTCTTGAGTCCCATTGACGACCCCAGCAAATCACACGCCGGCGTGCGATGGAATTGCAGTGGCTCCACGTGGTGCAGGTGCTGGCCCATTAGCCAGTCCTGAATGGCTCCAGCAGTCACACCCCCATCGGGACCATGAAACACCCACCATTCAGTCCCAGCGTCTTTGTCCCAGTCCCTTTGACTTGGACTGTTGCCAGAGAGAGAGATGGAGCCATTGGCTCAGGCACACCGTTTGGAGCAGGGATTGAAAACAATATTTTCTTTCTTCCCAATATTTAATTGGAGGAAATTTCTGTTCATCCAGCACTTCTGGGCTAACAGCTAGGCTTTTGGTGAATATTCAAAATTTTCAGTGAGTACTGGCAGTTGCACATGGTGCAGTCCATTCAATTGTGGAGGATATTGCAACCAAGTTACATCCTGCTTTTGTGCAACTTCCACACATTGCATTGGAGGTAAATCAGACAGGAGGGTTTCTGTTGAATAAGATGTGCTTACATAGATCTGATAACTGTGTGGTAAAGAAAAGTTGCTCGGCTTGAACGAGAGGTGCACCAGAAGCGTGGGATAATGCAACTGCAGAACTTCTCAACGTTTAAAATACCTGAAACAAGAAGCAGGAGTAAATAAACAAATTTCTTCTCTGACATGCAATAAAAACATCACTGATGATGGGGACAGCTATTGTGTTTTGGAACAACATCATTAAATAGCTGCAAATTTGATTGCACTTTCCACTTCCTGAGTCTGAAAGTCTTTTTCCCAGCTATTTCACATGAGTTTTAATTGTAAAGCCTATAAGGACTCTGCCTGCTCCGTGTTTGTCTAATCTTTTCTGTTCAAATACTGCTGGAGGGCAGGCTCAGAGCAGAGAGGAAGGTGACATCCTGGCATTATGTTCCACTGGCAAGGTGTAATTAATTTTCAGTTTTATGGAGCTCAGGACAGATTTGCTCCTTTTCCCACAGATTAAGCATTTGCTCCTTCTGAATCCCTCACCCTATAACAGTGATGTTAGACTTAACCCAGTGAAACCTGCAGCTCTGACCAAGTGGACTGACTTATAAACAGGAGTTGTCAGAATATTAAAAGATGAAAATCAATTAAAATATCGGCTTCTCTGGAAAATTATAATGGAACTTTTTTTTGTGTTTGCGGATCAATATTGCTCGTTGCTCTTCAGCCTTCATTGTACTGCTGATAGGGCAGACAACCAGCTTAAATCCAAGGTCAGAGCAAAGGGTGACGATCCGACAAATTCCGAGGGAGGATATTTAAATATTGCCATTTTTAGCTTGTCTGAAGTAGATCTAAGAATGCTATTGTTTTTTTAAAATATAAATTTAGAGTACCCAATTCCTTTTTTCGCAATTAGGAGGCAATTCAGTGTGGACAATTCACCTACCCAGCACATCTTTGGGTTGTGCGGGTGGGACACATGCAGACACGGGGAGAATGTGCAAACTTCACACGGACCGTGACCCAGGCCCAGTATCGAGGTAGCAGTGCTAACCATTAAGAATTGTTAAAAGAATGAGTGAAACTTTTATTAATCTGGGCGCATGCCTTTCCCTGCTGGCGGAAGAGATCCCGATAGGTCAGCAATATGAAAATTACATGGCTGGGCAACGTGTGATCGCTGAGAACTCACCCAACTGTGGCCAAAATTAAAATGCCTACTCTGAAAGCAAGTGATGTTGGTAGCAGCATTTGACTTGAAGGCAGGGAAGAAAAGCATCTCCTAACTTGAGGTTTGTCCCATCTCTGGGGTGCTACCTCGGAGGCATGTGAGTGCCATAATTACCAGACAAAATAAAAGCAAAATAATGCGAATGCTAGAAATGGAACCACAGAACCAGTGAATTCCTACAGCACAGAATGAGCCCATTCTGCCCATTGAGTCTGTACTGACCCTCTGAAAGAGCACTCTACCTAGGACCACTCCCCCGCCCTATCCCTGTAACACAATAGCCTCACCTAACCGGCACATCGTTGGACACTAAGGGGCAATTTAGAATGGCCAAATCTGAACTAAAAACAGAAAATGCTGGAAATATTCAACAGGTCAAGCAGCATCCATGAAGAGAGAAAAAGGGTTAATAGCCCTAATATTTACTGGAGTGGAATTTTCAAGTCGGTGGTGGGAGGAGTCCTGAGCAGGTAAATATTGTGGAATTTTAACTCCGCAGTGTGGGTGTTTTTTTAAATTTATGGAATTGGGAGTTGGGATCAAGAGATAGGGTCAGTGGGTTGGTGATTGTGATGGGAAGTTGGCGATGATGGTGGGATGGTCACTGGTCATGGGGGATGCAAGTCAGTCATAGGAGTAGAGTGTTGATTATTGTGAGCGACACAGTGATAGTGAGTGGGGGGAGGAGTGGGGTCAGTGATGTAGGGGTATATTAGTGATAAGAATGATGGCGATTGTCAGGGTTATTGATGGCAGAATGGTTACTGACTGTGGAAGAGGGTTAATGATCATGGGGCAAACCATTGATGGGGCATCATCATTGATATCAATGGATGTTGGTGATGATTTGGAGATGGGTCAGTGATCACAGATGCTTAATAATCACAGGGAATGGGCACAGTGATGGTGAATTAGAGTCAGTAATGTCAGGGAGTTGGGTGATTACGAGGGATAGTTTAGTGACTACATCCTACTCGATCCCCCCTCACAGGACAATCCTGTCATCGCAAGAACCAATCTAATGAACATTTGTTGAACTCCCTCGAAGGCATGTATCATTCCTTAGGTACAAAAGCCAAAACTGTGTACAGAAATCATCGTGTGGTCTCACCATAGCTCTGTATAATTCCAGCCATACCTACTTATTCTTTAAGTACTAAATTCAACCCCTTTGCAATGAAGGCCAAAATGCCATTTGCTCTCCTAATTATTTGCTGTACCTACATTTTAACATTCTGCGTTTCATGTACAAGGAGTCCCAAATTCCTTTGAACATTAATATTTAATAATTCCTCACCATTTAACATATTCTTCTTCCCAAAGTCAATAACCTCACATTTTCGCACATTATATTCTATTTGGCATCTTGTATTCACTCATTTGACCTATCCATATCCTCTTGCAGACTTCTTGTGAATGCCTCGCAGCTTTATATCCACCAAACTTTGTATCAACAGTAAGCTTGGATACGTAACACTCAGTCCCTTCATCTATTTCATTAATATACATTGTAAATAGCTGAGGACCCAGCACTGATCCTTGTGACACCTCACTGGCAACAGCCTGCCAACCTGCAAATGATCTATTTATTTCTACTCTCAATATCCTGTCCATTAACCAATCCTCTACCGTTGCCACTACATTGCCCATAACATCATGAGCCTGTGTGTAACAGCCATTCATGTGGCCCCTGATCAAATACCTTTTCAACATCCAAATATACTAAATCTACTGGTTCTCCTTTATCTACTCTGCTAGTTATATCTTTAAAAGCTTCAATTAAGACCATAAGACCATAAGACATAGGAGTGGAAGTAAGTTCCATTCGGCCCATCAAGTCCACTCCGCCATTCAATCATGGCTGATGGGCATTTCAACTCCACCTACCAGCATTCTCCCCGTAGCCCTTAATTCCTCACGACATCAAGAATTTATCTATCTCTGCCTTGAAGCCATTTAGCGTCCCGGCCTCCACTGCACACCGCGGCAATGAATTCCACAGGCCCACCACTCTCTGGCTGAAGAAATGTCTCCGCATTTCTGTTCTGAATTTACCCCCTCTAATTCTAAGGCTGTGCCCACGGGTCCTCGTCTCCTCGCCTAACGGAAACAGTTTCCTTGCGTCCACCCTTTCTAAGCCATGTATTATCTTGTAAGTTTCTATTAGATCTCCCCTTAACCTTCTAAACTCCAATGAATACAATCCCAGGATCCTCAGCCGTTCATCATATGTTAGACCCGCCATTCCAGGGATCAGCCGTGTGAATCTCCGCTGGACACGCTCCAGTGCCAGTATGACCTTCCTGAGATGTGGGGCCCAAAACTGGACACAGTACTCCAAATGGGGCCTAACCAGAGCCTTATAAAGGCTCAGTAGCACATCGCTGCTTTTATATTCCAACCCTCTTGAGATAAATGACAACATTGCATTCGCTTTCTTAATCACAGATTCAACCTGCATGTTTACCTTTAGGGAATCCTCGACTAGCACTCCCAGATCCCTTTGTACTTTGGCATTATGAATTTTCTCACCGTTTAGAAAGTAGTCTATGCTTGGATTCTTTTTTCCAAAGTGCAAGACCTCACATTTTCTCACGTTGAATTGCATCAGCCATTTCCTGCACCACTCTCCCAAACTGTCTAGATCCTTCTGCAGCCTCCCCACTTCCTCAGCACTACCTGCCTGACCACCTAACTTCGTATCATTGGCAAACTTCGCTAGAATGCCCCCAGTCCCTTCAGCCAGATCATTAATATATATGGTGAACAGTTGTGGGCCCAACACTGAACCCTGTGGGACACCGCTGGTCACCGGCTGCCATTCCGAAAAAGACCCTTTTATCCCAACTCTCTGCCTTCTGTCAGACAGCCAATCCTCAACCCATGCCAGTAGCTCACCTCGAACACCATGGGCCCTCACCTTACTCAGCAGCCTCCTGTGTGGCACCTTATCAAAGGCCTTTTGGAAATTCAGATAGACCACATCCACTGGGTTTCCCTGGTCTAACCTACTTGTCACCTCCTCAAAGAATTCTAACAGGTTCGTCAGGCATGACCTCCCCTTACTAAATCCATGTTGACTTGTTCTAATCCGACCCTGCTCTTCCAAGAATTTAGAAATGTCATCCTTAACGATCGATTCTAGAATTTTACCAACAACCGAGGTTAGGCTAATTGGCCAATTGATTCATCAAAAGTGATTTTTCTTCTATAAACCAATTTGACTGTGCTTAATCATATTACAATTTTCTAATTGTCAGGTTACCTGTTTCTTAATAATAGATTCTAGAATTTTCACAATGACCGATGTCAGACTCACATTGTTCCTTATTTCCTCTCTTCTTCCTTTTTTGAATAGCCGTCCTGTATTTGCTACTTTCCAATCCTTAGGAACTATTCCAAAATCTGAGGAATTTTGGAGGATCATAACCAATGCAGTCTCTTCCTCTGCAATCATCCCTTTTAAAACCTTTGGTGGTTAGTCATTGGGTTCTGGTGATCTGTTGGCTTTCACGCCCTTTATTTTTCCTGAACCTTTTCCTTACTAATATTATTTACTTCAATTCATTACTCCATTAGACCTATAGTTTTCCACTATTTTAGGTTTCTTTGTGTCTTTTGCTGTAAAGTGGGAATATTTCTTTAACATCACTGCCATTTCCTTATTCCAAAATTTGTCTTTGCTACTTTTAGAAGCTTTTGAAACTTGTTTTTATATTTCTTGCTGATGTAACTTAATTTTCTATTTTCTCCCTCGTTATCAATTTTTTGGTCATCCTTTGCTGGTTTCTAAACCTTTCCCAATCTTTGGGTTTACGCTACAATGTGGAAATATTATAACCCCCTTCTTTTCATATAGCAGCATCTCTTTAGATAGCCATGGATAGACCATTTTTCCTGTGGAGTTTTCAATGCCGTTTCTCAGCGGGATATGCATTTATTGAGAATTATGTAATTTTTTTTACATACTTTGTTTATCTACTGTCATCTTTTATTCGAATTTCCAAATTCACTTTAGCCAGCTCACACAACATGCCAACGTAATTGGCTTTTTTAAAGTTTTAGATTTGTCCTTTAGCATATCACTCTAAAACTTGATACAAATTCAATCATTTTACAATAACTCTTCCCCAAAGGATAATTCAGTGCTCAACTTATCACCTGGGAACAGATTGTTCACCCACACCCAATCCCACTTCTGTTAACATTGTCAGGCTCAAGGCAGGTTGGATTCTGGTTTGAGATTTTATAAGTTTTAACATCATACCTGATTCAAAGCCATATATTTCTGCAGGTTAAGATTATACCTGTCGTGTTATTGACCCTGGGGTAACACGTACTGCAACTGGATGCAGTTAGACTGGAAAGCAGACACCAAACTTAGACGTTGGTTCAATACGATTTATTGAACTTATGTAACAAGGCACACAGCCTGCTGTGGGTTGACACTCTACTACTCTAAGTATGCTAACTCTAACTAACTGGACCAGACTAGCTCTAAGCCACGTGTAGAAGGTGCGAACTGATATATATACCCTGACTGTCTCTACAGTTGTCACCAGTGGAAAGAGGCGGAGTTCTCATGCCTTGTGTGTTTTATAGTAAGAAGCCCCCCCTCTAGTGTTCTGTCTAGTGATTGGTTGTGTTCTGTCCTGTGTGTTGATTGGCTAACCTGGGTGTCTGACACTGTCTGTCTTTACCTCATGATGTGCAGGAGCGCATATTATGACATTCCCCCCTTTTTTTTAAATGTTGTCATTTTCTTAGAGTATATACGACATATGTACAGATATAACTGTTTACAATGAGTGAATGCATATGAACATGTAAGGTGTCGAGCGTGCAGATACAGAACAATATGTACAAAATAAATGTCTATAAGTCCAATCTCTGGGGTTGGCGTCAGATCCTTGTCGATCGCCTGAGAGGTGGAGGTGGGGATGACGGCGCCTTGACAGGCAGGATTGTAGCCAGACTTGTGGCCTCATGGTGCGAGGTTTCCGGAAAAGGCATAACGACAGCTGGAAAAGTGAGATTCGGTGGTGGGCCTGAAGTTTGCGCAGTGCCCTTCTGTTGCGCCTGACAATGGAGCCATCAGCCATGCGAACGACGAACGACCTGGGAGCAGCCTGTCGAACAACAACAGCTGGAGCGGACCAGTCTCCATCAGGTAACTTGATGCGAACAGCATCTTCCAGAGAGAGCTCAGGCAAATCAGTAGCATGAGCATCGTATGTCAGCTTTTGCCGGTTTCTGAGTTGCTGCACCTTTTGCAGCACCGGGAGGTGATCCAGGTCTGGTAAATGAATGGCCGGAACAGTCGTCCGCAGGTCTCGGTTCATAAGGAGTGCTGGAGACATACCGGTGGACAGAGGGGTTGCCCTGTACGCCAACAGCGCAAGGTTAAAGTCAGAAGCTGAGTCCGCAGCCTTGCAGAGCAATTGCTTGACGATATGGACCCCTTTTTCAACCTTCCCGTTAGATTGCGGGTAAAGCGGGCTGGAGGTAATGAGCATTGCGAAGTTGGACCACTCTTGGCTGTGGAAGCAGGGACCGTTATCGCTCATGACAGTGAGCGGAATACCATGCCTGGCAAATGTCTCCTTGCAGGCCTTGATGACTGTCCTTGATCGGACAGTTCCACCACTTCCGGGTAGCTTAAAAAGTAATCGATGATGAGCACATAGTCACGCCCATTGGCGTGAAAAAGGTCGATTCCCACCTTAGACCACGGAGAGGTCATGATCTCGTGTTGCTGGAGTGTTTCTTTGGGCTGAGCAGGCTGGAAACGCTGGCAGGTTGCACAATTGAGGACCATGTTGGATATGTCCTGATTGATTCCAGGCCAATAGACTGCCTGCAGGGCCCTGCACCTGCATTTCTCGATACCAAGGTGTCCCTCGTGGATGTTTGAGCACTAAGCTCTGGAGGCTGCGAGGAATAACGATACGATCTAGCTTGAGGAGGATCCCTTCGACAACTGTTAGGTTGTCCTTGACATTAAAGAACTGGGCGCATTGCCCTTTCTGCCAACCATTTGCAAAATGATGTATGACCTGCTGCAGAAGAGGGTCCTTGGCAGTCTCTTCTCGAATGCTGACCACTCTTTCATCTGGGCCAGGAGGATGCTGGCACACAGTTGCACCTGTGCCTCAATTTGGCAGATGAAGTCGACCTGTTCACAGGGCGAGGTGATGGCATGCGACAATGATTAGCTCTTTGCCTGGTGTGTAAACCAACTCGAAATCATACCTGCGGAGTCGAAGGAGAATGCGCTGAAACCTGGGCGTCATGTAATTCAAGTGCTTGTGAATGATATGGACTAAGGGTCTGTGGTCAGTCTCTACTGTGAAAGTTGGTCGACGTAGTCATGTAACTTTACAATGCCGGTTAGGAGGCCCAGGCACTCTTTTTCTATCTGAGCATACCTCTGCTCAGTGGGCGCTATGGCCCTTGATGCGTAAGCCACTGGAGCCCAGGACGAGGAGTCATCCTTCTGGAGGAGCACTGCACCAATGCCGTCCTGGCTGGCGTCCGTGGAGATTTCCGTCTCCCTCTCCGGGTCAAAGAACGCTAGTACCGGAGCAGTGGTGAGCTTTGCCTTTAACTCGAGTCAATCTGCTTGATGTGTGGGTAGCCACTGGAAGGCAGTTGACTTCTTCACCAGATGCCTGAGAGCCGTGGTGTGTGATGCGAGGTTGGGAATTAACTTTCCCAAAAAGTTAACCATACCGAGGAAGCGTAGTACCGCCTTCTTGTCTTCCGGGGTCTTCATGGTGTTGATGGCCTTGACTTTGTCCGAGCCTGGTTGCACACCCTGCTGGGATATCTGATCGCTCAAAAACTTAATTGGTGACATGCCAAAGGAGCACTTGGCCTTGTTCAACTTGAGGCCATTGGCATGGATGCGTCAAAAGACTTGTTTGAGGCGAGATGTGTTTCCTCTGGGGTCGTGGACCATATGGTTACATCATCTATGTCGACCCGCACACTCTCAATACCCTTCAGCATCTGTTCCATGATCCTGTGGAAGATATGTGAGGCTGAAATAATACCGAATGGCATATGGTTGTAACAGTACCTTCCGAAAGGTGTATTAAACATGCAGAACTTCCTGCTGGACTCGTCCAGTTGTATTTGCCAGAAACCACGCGATGTATCTAGCTTCGTGAAGAATTTGGTGTGTGCCATCTCACTGGTTCGCTCCTCCCGCTTTGGGATCAGGTAGTGTTCCCGCATTATGTTCCGGTTAAGATCTTTGGGATCTATACATATGCACAACTCTCCTGAGGCTTCTTCACACAGACCAACCGAGCTGACCCAGTGAGTCGGTTCCGTAACATTAGAGATTATGCCCTGGTCTTGGAGTTCCAGCAGCTGCGCCTTTAAACGTTCCTTCAGAGGAGCCGGCACCCGGCATGGTGCATGGATCACAGGCGTGGCATCAGGCCTGAGCAAGATTTTGTAGCGGTATGGCAGTGTACCCATCCTACTGAACACATCAGGTATTGTGACAGGATTTTGTCAATGTTAGCCTGAAGATTTACATTGGCAGAGGACATGGCATGTACACGCGGCACGAGATTGGGTAGCTTGCATGCATGGGCACCAAGCAGGGATGCCTTGTCAGGCTTGACAATTTTGAATCACAGTGTGTCATTGATGGTCTTGTTGGAGACATGCAGGTGACAAGACCCTAATGCAGTAATGGCATTGCCATTATAATCAAGAAGCTGGCAGGCCAGCAGAAGAATTTTTAGTCGCCTTTTACATAAGAACATAAGAACTAGGAGCAGGAGTAGGCCATCTGGTCCCTCGAGCCTGCTCCGCCATTCAATGAGATCATGGCTGATCTTTTGTGGACTCAGCTCCACAACTGCGATCAAGATCTGCTTGAGATATGAGATTGGCTGAAGCACCAGTGTCCAACTTGAAATGGATGCTGCATTGGTTAACGTAAACGACAGCACGCCATTTATCCACAGAATCCACATTGAGGATAGATAGGCGTGGTGCTGAATTTGAGGAGGCCTTGTCACACGTAGTAATGATGCCCACACGATATGAGGACTCCAGGCAGTCGTCCTCTGGATCCGTGGTGCTGCCAGGATCAGAATCCAGCAGCCCGTAGTGCACACATCTAACGCGTTTGCGTTGGAACTGGGATCTTCGGGTCACGACTGGTGGTGCAGACCTGCACAAGGCTGCATAATGTCCAGGCTTTCCACAATTTAAACATTGTCTGCCTCTTGCAGGGCATTTCCGCTTTAAGTGGGCAGTGCCACAGTTTGGGCACGTCATGATGTTGATGTTGTCATGCTCAGTGTGGTCTTCAGCCGCTTCGTTCTCCCGTCCGTGGTGCGCATGCGTGGGACTCCGGGAAAAGCGCGCGAAATGGCAGCCTTCAACGATACCAAGACGCCGCACCCGGGCGATGGTCTGTACATTCTCTGCCTCATGGGAGGCAAGTTTCATAGAATTTGCAGTGCAGAAGGAGGCCATTCGGCCCATCGGGTCTGCACTGGCTCTTGGAAAGAGCACCCTACCCAAGGTCAATACCTCCACCCTATCCCCATAACCCAGTAACCCCACCCAACACTAAGGGCAGTGTTGGTCCTGTTCTGCCAATTTAAGGTGGGAATAGCGACTTTACGCCTGTTCATGCACTTTACACGTCTCAATAGCGACTGGCAGGGTCATATTTTTTATTTTTCAGAGCTGTCCCGCAGGGCGTCGGAGTGGACCCCAAACACGATCTGATCCCTGATGAGGGAATCAGCGGTGTCACCATAGTCGCAGGACTGTGCTAATATATGGAGATGAGTTAGAAAGGATTGGTAAGGCTCATCCTTACCCTGATGGCGTTGCTGGAAGACAGAGCGCTCAAACCTCTCGTTCGTTTCGACTTCAAGGTGACTGTTGAATTTGGCTAAAAGGTCTTGAATTTGGTCTTGTCCTCACCGTCGGCAAAAGTGAGTGAGTTGAAAATTCGGATGGCTTGGTCCCCCGCAGTCGATAGGAGCAGCGCGATTTTTCTGGCATCGGATGCACCCTCAGGCCTGAGGCCTCAATGTAGAGACTGAACTTCTGCTTGAAGACCCTCCAGTTGGCACCGAGATTGCCGGAGATCCGTAGCTGTGGAGGGGCCTGGATCTTCTCCATGCCGCTGGAAGGCACTCGCTGGTCGTCACTGAATTATTCAAGGTAAATTACTTAGATGAAGTAGACTCCTGGTATCATGTCGTGTTATTGACCCTGGGGTAACACGGACTGCAACTGGATGCAGTTAGACTGGAAAGCAGGCATCAAACTTAGACGTTGGTTCAATATTATTTATTGAACTTCTGTAACAAGGCACACAGCTTGCTGTGGGTTGACACTCTACTACTCTAAGTATGCTAACTCTAACTAACTAGACTAGACTAGCTCTGAGCCACGTGTAGAAGGTGTGAACTGATGTATACACCCTGACTGTCATTGCAGTTGTCACCAGTGGAAAGAGGCGAAGTGCTGATACCTCATGTGTTTTATATTAGGAAGCCCCCCCTCTAGTGTTCTGTCTAGTGATTGTTTGTGTTCTGTCCTGTGTGTTGATTGGCTAACCTAGGAGCCTATCACTGCCTGTCTTTGCCTCATGATGTGCAGAGTGCATATTATGACAATATCCAAGCTTTGAGGTTGGTGAACCTTCGGTTGAGCTGCTATTGATAACCAGTGCAGTTCTACCAGAAAGGTATCAACTTGAAATGTTAACTTTATCTCTCCACCAATGCTGCCTGACCAGCTGACTTTTTCCGGCAGTTTCCGTTCCTATTTGTGACATATAATCAGACCTTTCTGGCTACTGTAATTGCGTTGATAATGATTATATTTTACTATCTTCTTCTTTGGAATCAGTAGTGGATATTCCAAAAATCAGCAATAGTGTGGGAAGGAAAGTTCTCACCTTCTTTTGAATGAAGGCCAAGCTAGAAGAGGACCTATATCCAATGCAAAGCACGCATACGTTCATAAGATATAGGAGCAGAATTGTGCCATTTCACCCATTGAGTCTGCTCTGCTATTCGCCCGTGACTGATCAAATCCTGGCCTTAACTTCATCGTCGTGCCTGTTCTCCATAAACCTTCAACCCATTACCAATTAAAAACCTATCTAATTCCTCCTTAAATTTACTCACTGTCCCAGCATCCACCCCACTCTGAGGGTAACTGAACTGTAGCCTTACTCCTCATCTGAGCTAACATTTTCATAAGGGGAGGAAATTGGGGAATATAAATATATATGAAAATGTAATCATCACTTCCTGAAACACAATTACTGCTTTCAGATTGATGATTTACCTGTTAACACTTCCAGATGAGTTATGCTCACAGGCATTCAAAAGAAGTAGCAATATGAATAGTAATATTTATAAGTGTCCCTTTGACCTTTCGGAGTGAGAGCATAACATCTTCCTGTTATTCTGCTTCCATTGATTCACTCCTCACAGGTACAGGGTTCAAAGAGGCAGCAACAGAAGTATTGCAAAGCCAAGAATTTCCATGTGATGGCCCTTGGTCTCAAAGGGAGGGAGCAATAATTTCATGAAATTGTTAATAATTTTGTGTACCTTCGGGTGCAAAGAATTTATTTTCTAGGAGAAATGTACCGTACATCATAGGTCTGAAATAAGCTGCGTACCAGAATGGGTCAATATGGCAAGTAAAAAGGGTATTGTAAATCAAACCAATCCTGCCCCAGCTGTCTCCTCACATGTTTATTTTGCAGCATAAGCTAATGGATAGCAATCTGGAATTGGAACATTTACCTCCCAAGTTTAGGGTCGGCAAGGACAATAGTAGTCGCACCATAATTGCTGCCCTAACTGAAATGAGCTAGTTTAGCACAGGATAAAAATTTAATTGTGGGCACGTATTAGTACAATGCGCTAGTTATTGTACTTCCACATTTAAGATTTGGAGGAAATCTAAGTCAAATTGATGTAACAAATAGGTCTTCTGGTTGTTTCTGTAGTATCAGGATCTGGCATATGTAGGACTAACATGGCACTGAATACAGAACCACCCATACAGTGATGTAAGAGAGCACGTGATCCACAACTAGGAGTCAGTCTAGCGTTGGACAGAGCTTTGTGCACAAGTAAGCATGGAGACAGCTCCTAGCTTGAACCCTTGACTGTATATATGTACATCGTTTTTGTAGTTAATAAATACATAAAGTTAACCTATTTAAGACTGTGAAGACATTATTAGGTCCCACCTACATTAAGACTACCTTTCACCCAATTTCCTGTAATGATCCTGTAGGATTTTGCAGATGGTGGCCAGATGGTGGGGAGTGAATGTAATGTGACATGAGTCATGAATATGGTCAGAACATTGTCTGTTGTGCACAGCTGAAGGGACATGCAACTCCCTCTTCTCATGCAGTATAATTTTCTGCTCGCTTTAAATTTGGCATTCTTGTGAATCTATTCTGATGCACAGTGGCCAGCATTGCTGCCTTATGGCGCTGATGACCCGGGTTCAATCCTGGCCCTGGGTCACTGTCCGTGTGGAGTTTGCACATTCTCCCATGTCTGCATGGATCTCACCCCACAGCCCAAAAGATGTGCAGGGGTATTGCACATCTGTGAAAGAAGGGCATTCAGCCTCTGATTTCTGGGTAAGCGTTCTCCAAGGCGGCCTTCAGGACGCGCACCAACCCAAAATCGCCGAACAGAAACTTATAGCCACGTTCCGCACACATGAGTACGGCCTCGACCGGGACCTTGGATTCATGTCGCATTGCATTCAACCCCCACCATCTGGCCTGGGCTTGCGAAATCCTACCAACTGTCCTGGCTTGAGACAATTCACACCTCTTTACCCTGAGGTTACTCCTATCTCTGGATCTGTAAAGACTTAATTACCTGCAAATGCTCGCAATCAAAGCATTGTCTTGCATCTTTGAATTTGTCGAAATAGATGTTTCTGGAACATACGTCTTCATTCACCTGAGGAAGGAGCAGTGCTCCGAAAGCTTTGAGACAGACCTGTTGAACTTTAACCTGGTGTTGTAAGACTTCTTACTATCTCCCAGATCGCTCTGCTTCCTTCTCGAATTACAGCCTCCTGAGAATCTCCAAAACTAATCACTCCCCCGGTGATAGCTGCACCTTCAGCTGCTAAGGCTCTAAACTGTGGACTCTTTAAACTTCCCTTCCTCTCTTCACCACTTTAAGACACTCATGAAAACATAACTCTTTGAGCAAGTCTTTGGTCATCAGAATGTCTCTTTATGTGACCCAATATCAAATTATTTTCTGATAATGCTGCTATGTAGTGCCTTGAGATGTTTTATTGCATCAAAGGTTCTATAAATATGCAAGTTGTTTTGTGACAGCCTTACTCTGGTATTATGCAATACTTTCATATAACAAATGCTTCCTCCTCTGATTTACTCCGAAGAAGGAGTTATAAATGTGAGTGTCTTGTTATGATTGAAATTTCCTTGCTTATCCTCAATGGTAGTACACAAACAATTGCTTTAACAGACATATTGAACCTTAAAACAACTGTGGTGTTATTTTTATGCATTCATGGGATGTGGGCATTGCTAGCAATTATGGGTAGTTATTGCCCATTCCTAATTACCGTCGAGTAGGTGATGGTGAATCACCTTCATGAACCAGGGAAATTCATGAGGTGTAGGTACACATTCCAGTTCAGGGAGGAGTTCCAGGAATTTCACCCAGCGGCAGTGAATCCATAGAATCCCAACAGTGCAGAACGAGGCCGTTTGGTCCATCCAGTCTGCACTCCTCTGCTGAAACAGCACTCTACCTAGGCCTAACCCCACAATCCCGTGCATTGATCATGGCCAATCCACCTAACCTGCACATCTTTGGACTGAGGGAGGAAACTGGAGCACCCGGAGGAAACTCACGCAGACACGGGGAGAACGTGCAGACTCTGCACATACAGTGACCCAAGCCGGGAATCGAACCTGGCGCTGTGAGGCGGCAGTGCTATCCGCTATAGGAATGGTCGATATAGTTCCAAGCCAGAATGATGTATGGCTTGGAAGGGAACTTGCAGGTGATAGTTTCCCATGAGCATGATGCCCTTATCTTCGAGGTCAGGGGTCGTCAACTCATGAATCCAAAGCCAGATCTGTAGCATCTCATTTGCGGCTGTCAAGCTTTGCCAGTTTGTTTGCATTGTCACGAAAAAAGGATAAAATAAAATGAAGTCAAGAAAAGTAAAACTGTATTTTTACTGTGGGGAGAAAAGGCTAATCTAAACACCTATATAAATATGCAGCAGATCTGAAAGAAAAATAAAAAATTCATGCACAAAACATGATGATTCAAAATTAGGTCTATTTTATTTTTGTTTGTTCTATCAATAAATACATTTTTAATACATGCATTTTATTTATCATATATGTAAATTATGTATTCTGCCATGTGTTTGGTTTAGAAATGTCTTGTGTTTCACGATATTTTTATTTTAGGTAATTTTTAAAAATTAAAAACGCTCTTCATGTTAAAAAGGTTGGCACAATAGGTGAATCTTGGAAGAGACCCAAATTGGGCTCGCGCCGGGCGCCAGACGATCGCGAGTCACCCTTGCTGGGTGTGATCCAGATAAAGATATTTAAATGAGCCACGATGCTCATTTAAATATCCTGACTCTGTATTCACCCAGTGCCCAGGAGTCAACGACTGCAGCGAGGCCTCAATAGGGCGCCGTTTAGCACTGGTTTCCACAATCGTGGACCAGGCGGCTGGCACCTTGGGGGGTCTTGCAGACCATTAGAGCCCCCAGGGTGATTGAGGACAGGGCATGGTAGTACACTGGCACACCCCCTTGTACCTGGGCACCTTGGTAAAGGCGCCCTGGCAGCATAAACCAGGGGCTGGTTTAGCTCACTGGGCTAAATCGCTGGCTTTTAAAGCAGACCAAGCAGGCCAGCAGCATGGTTCGATTCCCGTACCAGCCTCCGCGGACAGGCGCCGGAATGTGGCAACTAGGGGCTTTTCATAGTAACTTCATTGAAGCCTACTCGTGACAATAAAGCGATTTTCATTTTCATCACCCAGGCACCCTGCCAGGTCAGCACTGTCAGGGTGCCAGGTTGGTACTACCAAGGGTCAGGGCCTGGGAGGCCATTAACATGAAAGGGGGATGAAGCAAGGTCTCAGGGGGCCAAAGAAAGGTTGGGGGTTTGACGGAGGGGCAATCCTGAAAATGTGGGGTCCTGAAAGCGGGAGGTGTAGAAATAGGGGCAGCCATTCAAAATGGCACCCCAATCTGTGAAGAACCTGCCCCGCTTGCGAGCTGAACTCCCCAATGCAGGATATTTGTCTAAGTGTGGCCTCGACAGGGAGAAACTCCCCAAGGCCCCCCAAAAAGCTAAGTGGTGTTGAATAGTGGTGTCAATCTCAACACTGCTGCCACTGAGAAACGTCCTTCCAAATGTGCCTAAAACTGGACTCTGAAATGTTTTGTGTGAATCGTGCCCCATATGTTTGGAAGATATTATGTGGGGAGCCACTCTGCAGTGCACCTTATAGATGTTCCACAGTCATGGTCCAGTGGATAATGCTCTTACCATTAAGGAGGAAGATTGTGGGTTCCCATCCCATTCCATGCCTTGAGTACAAAAAAATAATCAAAGCTGGAAATCCAATACAGAACAAGCAAAACAAGAATTCAAAAAAGTTTTGCCAAAGTGGATTAAAACTTTTCTGAGTTTCGAATCATTGAGCGTACAGACCAGAAGACGTGGGAGCAAAAGTAGGCCATTTGGCCCATCGAGTCTGCTTTGCCATTCACTGCAATCATGCCTCATCTGATATAATCCTCAACTCCACTTTCCCGCATTATCCCCGTAACCCTTGATTTCCTTACTGAATAAAAATCTGTCTGTCTCAGCCTTGAAATGGGCCCAGCCTCCACAGCTCTCTGTGGCAAAACATTCCACAGATTCAGAACCCTCTGAGAAAAGGAATTCCTTCTCACCTCTGTCTTAAATGGGTGACTCTTTACTCTGAGATTATGCCCTCTGGTTATCGACTCTCCCACAAGGAAAAACAATTTCTCAGCATCTACCCTGTCAAACCCCTGAGAATCCTATTTTTCTCAATAGGGTTGCCTCTCATTCTTCTAAACTCCAATGAATACAGGCCCAACCTACTCATCCTCTTCTCAGAAGAAAATTCCTGCACACCCGGGAATAACCTCGTGAACCTTCTCTGGACTGCCTCAAATGCCAGTATATCTTTCCTTGGATAAGTGGGCCAAAACTGTTCACAGTATTCGCGGTGTGGTCTAATTAGTGCCTTGTATACTGTTAGCGACACTTCCCTATTTTTATACTCCAATCCCTTTGAAATAAAGGCTGACATTTCATTTGCCTTCCTGATTAGAGCCAGACCTTTCAGTAGTGAAATTAGGGAATAGTTCTACACTCAATGTGATAGAAGTTTGGAACTTTTTTCCACAAGCAGTAATTGATGCTCGATCAATTGTTAATTTTAAACCTGAGAGTTGTTCTGTGCTGTACTGTTCTATGATAGATCTTTAAGGTGTTAAGCAACCACTGGACCATGACTCTTAACTGCTTCTGAAATGGCCCAGCAAGCCACTCAGTTCAGAGGCAAATATGGATGGGCAACAAATGCTTCCATCCACATCCCATGAAAGAACAAAGAAAAAGTGGGATTGAGGTGGGTATTTGGAGTTAGGATCACAGATCAGCCACGATCTGATTAAACAGCCTTGAGGGACTAAACATGCTAATCTTGTTCCTATGTTCATATGAGTCCAACACCTTGCTATCTTCACACGAAAGCTAATCAATAAGATTGTTGTGTATGAAGATTGTTTACTGCATGCGTACAAAAGAGAATAAATAAGCCTAATATCTGTACATTCTCAGTGTACAAGAATGATTGTCAACCTGTTCGTCAGTGAACACAGAATGTGAGTCACAGCTCTGTGGCTGTAAGGGGAGGGGGGGAAGGGCAGCAGGAGGAGGGGTGTTATTTATCAAACCCACAAATGACACACTAATGAACAATAAATTGACAGCCATTCTGTCAGACACAGTGATTGTTTAGTGTTCTGGAATTTTCTGGGTCAGTTCCTGAGATCCATATATCACCAGGAACAACGCAAGAAAAAATGGTCTATGATAAAATAACAAACTGTGAGTGCAGGATGTGATAAAAGAAAGCCGTGCAGGCACAGAGAGAAACCACGAGACTATGCTCATTGCTGAGGAAGCAAGCAGAAGAGGCCCATTTGATATAACAAGGCAGTGCGAAGAAAGGAAGTCATAAATGTAACCGTGCGACATTATTTCAATTGAGAGACTGTAGATCTCCATTCCTTAGCCTGTTAAAGCTTGTTTCAGATAATTAAAGGATGTAAATATGCATGGGAAAGGAGCTGGAGTTAGCCATTCATAGCAGCTGCAGTCTCTGATAAACATCTTTTGTGTCTCAATTGATATATAGTCAGGAGTTATCTTAATAATATGCCTTTGTGGTATTGTTTTGAGGACTGGTAACATAGGAGGTGACACATATAAGTCTTAATAGATGTGAGACTTCAATTTACTTTAAAAAAAATCTTCACTGCTTGCTTCATTGTAGAACAGCAAGACCCTGTAAGCCTGTGACAGCAAAAGTTTGAACAGTAAACAGTGCAGCAGCATGATCCTTGCTTAGACATAGAACATAGAACAGTACAGCACAGAACAGGCCCTTCGGCCCTCGATGTTGTGCCGAGCCATGATCACCCTACTCATGAAAATCAAACCTTAATTATTGCAGTAGATAAGAATTCTATTTCATGTTAGTTTGGCATAAAAATTGCGGTGTTTACAGCAAAAACCTTAAAGGGAGCATGTTGTAGCTCTAGAAGCAAATCAATAAATCAAGTGAATTTTCTTTCTATTTTCAGACAATTTAAGATGTGGGCCGGGATTCTCCAATTCCACGGCCAAGTTCTGACGCCGGCGTGAAAAGCGGCGCGAGCCACTCCGGCGTCAACGGGCCTCAAGTGGCAGGTATCTACCCCCTCCTGGGGGCTTGCACGGTGCCGAAATGGTGTCTGAAGCTCCGGCGCCTAAATGCCTGCGCATCATGGCCGGTGTGAGTCCACGCATGCGACCATGGTCAGCATGAGTTTGCACATGCGTGCCACGCCGGCGCGAGTTCGCGCATGCGAGTGGGTTCCCATCTCCGCGCCGGCCCCGGGCAATATGGCGGAGCCCTACAGGGGCCGGCGCGGAGGAACATAGGCCCCCACCGAACTAATACGTAACCCACGCCGGCGGGGCTCGGCCGGTCGAGGCCTGGAGAATCGCCGAGGGGGACCGCTTTCAACGGCCCCCGACCGGCACGGCGGCGATCCCGCGGGTGCCCGAAAATCGGCGAGCCGGTGTCGGGGCGGCGTGGCGCGATTCTCACAGCCCCTGGCGGTTCCCCAACCCGGGGACAAGTTAGAGATTCCTGGCCCTGATGTAAAAAGGGTATAAGAATAAATGAGACGCCGGGAATAATTTCTGTAAACTGTGTGCCTTTAAGGTGCTTTATAAAAGTTCCCTCCCTCTTTCTGACCTTCCCCACAATGGAGGCAGCAAGATCGCCTCTGAGTTCTCCAACAATAATGTTAGTTTCTGCTTCCACCGCAACCACCAATTAGCCACCATTACAAAACCACTCCTGAACTTAGCTTGCTTCCGGCCTCAGGCCGCCACACCCCCTAATTACAGGCTGACCTAAATCAAACCAGCTGCATCGGGATGCTTGCAACTTTTCCAGATCAATTTAATTGTAGCTGGGCCCTCCAAATGGCTCCAACCTCATTCCTGGAATGGGAAGACCGTCACTGCATTCTGCCAGTTCAGTTGCACAAAAATGAAGATTGATCTCAGTTGCTCCCTGAGTAGAGCGAATGGAAGACTCCTTACTCTTCATTGTTTCATTCTCAGTGAGCAGTGGCCAAAGTTCCTGGATTTTGAAATTGTGAAAATTCCCATGAGTTAAATTACAAAAACATGTAAGCGGCATTTAAGAAAATAAACCTTTCCATGAACATTCTTTGAAGTCAGCTGCATTATTTTTGTAGCAGCATCTCAAAGCTTCATGGTGCTGTCATAGAAAACAAATATTATAATTGTCAAATAATCCATGGATTAGTAGGATTGACCACCGCCCCCAGATCCATGGATCCATCAGCTGAAATGATGTGAATCCTGTATATAGGATATTGTACCTCAACCTTGACCTGAGTATTGCATCCTTTTCTGGATGTGGCACTTTGTGGTGAAGACATTGGAGAGAATGCAGAAAAGATCCACAAGATTGGTGAAGATGTTCAGTTATGAAAGTAGATTGGAGATGTTAGGACAGGTTTCATTGGAGAACAGGAGGCTGAGAGGAGATTTGATAGAGGACTTCAAAATCACAAGGGTCTGGGCAGATTAGATAGGGGGAATTTTTCCCACTCTTGAAAGGATGGAGAATTAGAGGGCATAGATTTAAAATAATTGGTAAAAGAAGCAAAAGGAGGAAAAACCTTTACCTGCGAGTGGTTAGGCTCTGGAACTAGGAGCAGGATCTTGATGAGGCTGCAGAGCTTCCCAGAAGGAAGAATCAATAAAACTTGGAAAATGACAGATATTGGTCCAAACTGTTCTTGTGTACAATAAAATGGAATTCCGTTTCGGACCAGTGCTTGTCATTTCTGCATTTTACTGTTTTTTTGCTTCTGGGAGGCAAGAGACCTGCATTGTGTCTTTTCAGCAAAGCCCTCCAAGCCACAAGACAGTCAGGCAGTGACGAGGCCAGCAACGGGCCTTCCCCTGGAATCCAGAACCTGGGGGCGGTGGTCAATCCTACTAATCAGAGCCTGGTAGCATTTGTGCTCAGCAGCGCCACAGGGGAGGTAATGGCTGCCGCAGGAAAAACACCTACTGAAGTCCTAGGATCACGGAGCCGCCAAAGCCAAAGGAAGGTGATGCGGGATATGGGTGAGTGTGGGAAGGGGGGGGGGGGGGGGGGGGGGGTTGTGGGTGGGATATTGTGGTGGCGTTTGTAAGGTGGTGATCACAGGGAGAGGGTTGTAGGGGGTTAGCAGTAAGACAGGAGGATGGCTTCCCAATGTTGAGTCCCTCGATCAAGCACAGGATGCCTTTGATAGAGGGAATCTCTCTGGAGGTGACAAGCTGACTGCACGGTTTTTGTTGCCATGCATGCAGTAAGACAAAAGGCCTACCTGCAGTTGAATTAATACCCATAGTTGTGGGGTGTGGCCCTTCAGTGGTCATTAATTGCCACTTAATGACCTTGAAAGGCGGCAGGGCAAGAAGATCAACAATTGGCCTGCCTGCCCAGAACTTAATTTGGGTGGAATGGAAATATGGCGTTCACGCATTCCACTGTCCTTCCTAATTACAGTCCCTTCCCACCTCCAAGCTTGCCACCAGTGAGAGGAGAAGATTCCACTTCTTCCACTTTTGGTCTTTTTCAATCCTTAGTTGAAGCACAGGGGCTAATTATAGCTTTCCAAATGCAGCACCAGCTGACATCAGCCGACTTATCAGAGATCTGGAATTGTAAAGGATGCATATGCAGGATTGCAGAACAATCCCAACCCACGTACAGTAAAACGCATGTGCAGACACACCTAGCGCCTACTGATGAAGCCGTGCTACTCTCCAGCTCTCCAGCTCCTCCAGGCACAGTGTTACAGTGTCTGGAAGAGGTACTGCAACAACATGCCTATAATTAAGTGTAGGAAGCTGGGGTGAAGGTAAGGGTCTCAGGGAGGTAGAGGGTAGGTCTGGGAGTCACAAGGTGGGGGGGGGGGGGAAGATTTGGGGTTCCAATGGATAGGCTGGTGTGGGAAGGAGGTCAGAGGTGTCTAGGCCTTGAGTATAGGATGCCCCTAGCCAGAAGGAGGCTTCTGATGGTCCAAAGAAATAGGTTTAATCACTGTTTTAGTGGAGTTCTCTGAACTAACCACAGAAGACTCAGGGACAGGTTACAATTGGTTATTCATGATTCATGCACAGAGAGCACTACCCCAGAGAAAAGTCCAGGGTAGCACTCTCCTCTAGTACAGCACTCAACCAATACAGTGTGGATTATTGTTCAACCTTTTACTTTTATTTGATTCTTGGACACAGTGGTCAGAGGGAGTAAAATTAACTGTCTTAAGGTTCATTTCTCTATGGAGTATGTGTCAGTGCCGCGATCATTTAAAAATATTCTCTTACCATTCAGACCATATAAACCATTTCATGTCACGCTGTTTGTCAAGTAGCTGAGCAAGTCTGAGAGTCTTTCTGCAGTGCGGCTATGCATTTACCTTGTATGTTAGTTCATTCAAAAGTTACAAACCACTTCTTCACTCTCACATGAAAGTTCCAATTCTTGGGCAGCACGGTAGCATGGTGGTTAGCATAAATGCTTCACAGCTCCAGGGTCCCAGGATCGATTCCCGGCTGGGTCACTGTCTGTGCGGAGTCTGCACGTCCTCCCCGTGTGTGATGGGTTTCCGGTTTCCGGTTTCCTCCCACAGTCCAAAGATGTGCGGGTTAGGTGGATTGGCCATGCTAAATTGCCCGTAGTGTCCTAAAAAGTAAGGTTAAGGGGGGGGGGGGGTTGTTGGGTTACGGGTATAGGGTGGATACGTGGGTTTGAGTAGGGTGATCATTGCTCGGCACAACATCGAGGGCCGAAGGGCCTGTTCTGTGCTGTACTGTTCTATGTTCTAATTCCACTTTAATCCTCTGTTGGAATCTTACAATCGTAATCCATCTTTGTATCTGGGGGAGGTTAATCAGGGCTATCGGGGTTGTGCTGTGTATTTTACCAATCAAATTCACCGTCCTGGTTTCGAATGAGTTTAAAAGGGTGCCGGACTCAATAGTTCTTCCAGAATCTTCTCAGAAAATCAAAAGGGGGTCTCTGTCTCAGGATATTTGCTTATTTGCCCCTGTATCGTGCCAATGTCTTAGGTTTGGCCAGATTATCAAATTCAGTTCTCTGATGAAGATCCAACTGAAGCTGGAAATGAGAAGTGGCTACTTAAGGGCCTTAATTAAGATAATGGCGGGCTTCCCCCCTAAGACCCTGCCAGCCCCAGAGTAAAATTGGTTCCAGTTTGGGAGGGTTCCCAGAAGGAATGCCATCCATGTATTTTCACGCTCCCCCAGACTCAAAACTGCGGTGGTGGGGAGCATAAAATATTGGCCTATGATTCCATGACTTTATGGAGGGTTTAACAGATTTTGTGGGAATGAACTTGTGGTATGACGGCCAGCTGGACCAGCAGCAGCGGGAGAGTCCTATTTATGGTCTTGTAGTTAGTCGTGAGTAGTGGACAGGCACTACAGGCAATACCGGAAAGCAAAGTCTCAGTAATGAAAGGAACATGGGAAAACTGCTCTGCTGATGCAGGGTCTGTATGTTTAGCACTAAAACATTCAAGTGCCTTTATCTGTGAAGTAAAATAAGGAATCCTTGTGCCAAATTATAAACCTCACAATGGTCTTGCCCTAATTAACTCTGCAATTTCCTTCAAGCCCTTCAAACGCTGATCTCGTCCTTGTTGGTTGCAGAACTTTCAGCTTCCCAGGTCTAGTTCTGTGCAGCTTCCTTCACAAACATTCTCCACTTCATCAGCTCTGTCAAAATCTCTTCAACCATGCATTTAGCAAGCTCTCTTACTTTGTCTGTTACAGCATGATCCATTCTTGCCTATGTGAAATGTCCTGAATTAGTTTAGATGTTAATGGTACTATACAAATACAGACTTTTGTTATCATTAAGGCTATGAAGGGAGCTAAACCATAGCTGTTTAAGTGGAGGAATTTATTAACAATTGAAAAGTTACTCATAACGTGTTAGTTTGATGATTCAAAATTCACTGTCAAGTCATTCTGTCATTGAAACAGAAGAGTTTCTTCCTTCTTACCGTTTGTGTCAGGAATTTACTGAAATAAATGAGGAAAAAATCCTTGCACAGACCTGTTTTGCTGTCAAGAGGATTTGAACCGTCATAAATATTGTTCCTCAGTTGGGTAAGACATTGAAAATTTCATGATGCTTTGTTGCCCAGGAAGCACTTCTCTTTATTTCCTTCAAGCAGATTGACAACATAATTGTGATTGCAGATAATACCTTCTCCTTCATGTACCATGCTCGAAGAAGGCAGTGATAGCCAAGAACTTCCATTAGATTGGTCAATGATTACACTTGGCTTAATACTGTAGTGGTTTGTTGTTACCTTTGGCAGTATGGATAATCAGGAAACTCTCCCAATCTTAATGAAAATATTTGTATTGGTAAGAATTACAGACTGATTGTCAACCTATTTGATTATATTACATGTGATTCCATACAAACTTTGAACAACATTGTCATAAAGCATTTCTTCCATGATTTTTTCTTTGTTTACTGTTGTATGCCTCCATGGGGTGCGGACATCAGTGGCAAGGCCAGCGTTTGGTGGCTATATCTAATTGCCTTTGAGAAGGTGGTGTTGAACTAACATTTTGAACTGTTGCGGTACGTGTGATGTAGGTACACTCACCCTGCTGTTTGAAGGGGATCTTGTCTGTACAACTGAGTGGCTTGATGCACCATCTCAAAGGGCAGCTAAGAGCCAAAGTGGGGGTGGAGTTGCAGGTAGACCGGACCAGGTAAGAACGGCAGATGTCCTTCTCTAAGGGGCATCGGTGACCATTGTTTAATGATTACAACTACTGAGGGCAGCTTTTAATTCCAGATTTATTATTTAATTACATTAAATTCCAGCAGCGGCTGTGGTGGAACCCAAAGGATTAGCTTTTACCCTGGAATCCCCCTCCAGTGACATACACTTAAATTCATCCTTCTTAACTCCTCTGGGCTTTCACTCGATAGAAACTGGTGACTTCCAGCACTTCACCCAGCCAGCCAATCTGCAGGTGTGTGTGCAGGCAGTGAGTGTTGGTAATGTATTTGACCACAAGAGACATCACAGCTAAGCTTTAACCAACATCCAAGCACACATATAGAATCAAAGAAGACTGGTTCATTATCAGGAGCAGGAATGAGGTTAACCCTCACCACATAAGAACACAATGGCAGTATTTAACATCCTTCTGCCACCTCAGCTCAGATGAGTTAATTCTGCTCAAGTCAAAGATTATCTTATTTTACTGAAGCATATTAAGAAGAAACATAAGATTATTGATGATTTTTGTTCTCATTTGGTGCAACTTTATATTGAGATGCAATTTCTCTTGGGATTTGTATTACTTTGTGGACAAGTCTTAAGCTTGCGATTTTCCAGACTCCCCCCCCTGTCTTGCCATTGCTTTGGCCGCCAGCAGGATCTTACGGCCCTGCCAAAATCAAATTACAATTTGTATGGCACGAGACCAAGCAAGTCATGATACCCAGAGGTAAAGGAGGCCCAAGGTTTTCTTATTGACTCAGGGGGGGTGTTCCTACTTCCTCCAGACCACAGGGAATTTTTCAAAAATGCCGATGTTGCCTATTGCCAGCTTCTCCGACCATCTTGAAGACTGTGTGCGATCTGCAACCTTTTTTTAAAATTTAGTGCACCCAATTCATTTTTTTCCAATTAAGGGACTCTTTAGCGTGGCCAATCCACCTACCCTGCACATTTTTGGCTTGTGGGGGCGAAACCCACGCAAACACGGAGAGAAAGTGCAAACTCCACACGGACAGTGACCCAGAGCTGGAATCGAACCTGGGACCTTGGCGCCATGAGGCCACAGTGCTAACCCACTATGCCACCGTGTTGCCTTCAATCCGCAAACTTTTGAGTTAAAATTATATTGGGGTCTGAATGACATTATTAACATTAATAGGGTCTTTGCCTACCTGCAAACTGTAGCCTCCTGAAAATCCCAGGAGTTATCTTTTTTTCTCTTTTAACTTTTAGAGACCCCAATTCATTTTTTTTCAATTAAGGGGCAATTTAGCGTAGCCAATCCACCTACCCCGCACATCTTTGGGTTGTGGGGGTGAGACCCACGCAAACACGGGGAGAATGTGCAAACTCCAAACTCCAGAGCCGGGATCGAACCTGGGACCTCGGTGCCCTGAGACAGCAGTGCTAACCACTGCACCACCTTGCTGCCCCTAAACCCTAGGAGGTATGAGGTCAAAATGATGGGAATATTGCAGAAAGGCAATGGATTCTGTCTGGCTGTCAATTCAAACCCCACCTCCATATTTGCCACCAGGTGAGCTGGCTTAAAATTGGGGCTCAAATCTGCGCGCTGGAAAGCCACAGCCCACAAAACACACTGCAGGTCAGTAATTAACTGCGAGAGTGAAATCCTTCACTAGGGCCTGTCCAGTCAGACCAGAATGCTGCTTTTCCAGTTCAATCCATACAGTTTGGATGAAGGGTCACATCTCAGTCACTGAGCACACTTTCAGACTACATTGTATTTCCAAAATTTTCTTTTTGTAATTTTCGGAAGCCCTTCTGTTGACCTTAGTTTCAGAGCACAATCTGCGGCCATCAAATGATCTCAGACAAGTTGCAACCTCTGGTGAACCTTGGTGGACACTTGAATGATATTTGCAGCTGGGAGCCACACTTACAGTGAGTGGAGGTGAGAAGCTCAGGGTTGCCATATTTCAACTGCACTTTCAGTTGTGTTCCTGTGCGTGTGGCATCCTGCTGGGAGCTAAGGATTGGGGAAATCACCCTTTTGATGCATTATAATGGATTGACCTTTATGAGCTGTTGTGATGGAATGCCAATATTCATCAAATCATTGACAACAGAACTACTGAAGCAAAACATGCTCTCTGTGTAATCTTGGAACGTCCATAGTATTAATGGTCTAACATGGTACAGTAAAGTCCTGCCTTTCGCCAGGGTTATGTTCCCGCGATTTCTCATAAAGGGCACAATCATAAACATACTTTATAATGGAAGCGAATTAGATAGATTCCAGCCACAGCAAATTTACTTGCTTGCTGTACCTCTGAACTATGCTCTTCCAATCCTTCCTGAATAGTGGCAGCCCTCAAATTCACACGCCAAATGTAAAACAAAAGCATGTCCTTGAACATCAAAAACAAAAGCTCCATTAGCACAACATGCAATTAGAGTTTTAACTTTACCCAGCATATCAGTATTGTGCCTTGCCAGCATGTTATTGAGCAGCTTGGCTTTGAGTTTATTCACACTTCATAAAGATGTTGTGGATGCACTTTTAACCCTTTCACCCAAACAAATCTATATTTCTGTTTCAGCAAATTGAAACCTGCCGAGCATTAATCTATGAAATAGCTCACCAGCTGACTAATCAATCCCCCCCCCCCCCCACCCCCCCCCCCCACAATCTATATTGTGTTTTCAGTTTGATGACTTACTGTATCGAGGAAGTCAAACCCTTACTTTCCGGCACTATCCCTCAGTATGAGCCCTTGAAGGTGATAAACAGGTATTTTAAAGTGAACCTCAATAGAAATCTTTTTATTTAAGGATTGGGGAAATCACCCTTTTGATGCATTATAATAATTCAACTGCACTTTCAGTTGTGTTCCTGTGTGTGTGGCATCCTGCTCCTTAGCTCCCAGCAGAATTTCAAATAAACACATAACAAAGAAACACAAAAGTCTACTGCAGCAACAGGAAACAACCACACCCTCCCTACACCCCCCCCCTCCCCCCAACAAACACCCCACTCCCGGGAGTGTCCTGCCTTTATGAGATGGGGTGCAAGGGGCTCGAGGTCCTCTAATTGGTAAGTTGGGGCGTTTGGAGGGTGCGGAGGTCACGGTGGGGGATTCTGCACTGGCAACCTGAGTTTGTTAGGATATGAACCTAAATGCCAAGGCCCGGAGTTCCGGATCTCACCCAAAGATGTTGAGAATATCATTGACCCTTATTAGCATTCATTTAAATCTCATTAACGAGATTTATCCACGGGAATTATCCGGCTCCCCAGCGAGAAATCATGTGGGCGACATTTAGTACCTGTTTTCAAAAACGTGAAGCTAGCGCAGTGGCAGCTTGGGGGAAGTGAGGGATTTTGGAGGGAGGGATTTTGCTTCCGGATTATAACCCTGTATATGTTTCCATTTTTAAATACATACATTTTTCAGTTGCAAAATATCATGGCCTACACACTAAATCATGATTGCAAAGTTGGCTTTGCTTTATCACCTCAACATTTGATTAAGAATGTCATTTAAAAACAACAACAGAGAAGTAATATAATGCTTTAGATGGTGATGTGTTTTCTTAGACTCTCACAGACTATACTGTCCAAATTCAACACGGCAAACTAGAAAGTCACTGTATTAGATGATTCTATAGCACTTCAAGGACCTACACTTATCCCAGTGCTCAGATGAAAATATTATTCAAAATATGCTCTTTGCCAGGTCTATTTCTCCACTTGGCCAGGCCAGATCAGGACTGTTTTGGCTAATGGTCCAATGATGCAGGTCAGGTAGATTGGCCATGATAAAATTGCCCTTTTGTGTCCAAAAGTTTAGGTAAGGTTACTGGGTTAGGGCAGGGGAGTGGGCCTAGGTAGCGTGCTATTTCAGAGGGTTGGTGCAGACTCAACGGGCTGAATTGTCTCCATCTGCACTGTAGAAATTTTATGATTCTATCAATGTAAGCAGTTCAACCTGGGGAACAATAACCTGGGCGTGATTCTCCAACCCCACGCCGGGTCGGAGAATCGCCGGGGGAGGCACGATTCACGCGCCGCCGCCCCGACACCAGTCCGTCGATTCTCCGGTCACCGAAGAACTGGCGACATTGGCGCTGGTGCAGTCGACGCGGCGCGGGTCAGGGGCCGCTCTACGCAATTCTCTGCGTGCGATGGGCCGAGTGCCCATGAGTTAGGCCGAGTCCCGCCCGCACCATTCATGTGTGGTCCTACCCAGCGGGACCTTGGCGTTCATGTTGCAGGGGGCGGCCTGGTGGGGGGGGGGAGCGGGGATCCAACCCCGGGGGGGGCCTCCACGGTGTCCTTGCCCGCGATCGGGGCCTACCGATCGGTGGGTGGGCTTATCCTGGTGGGGGCCCATGTTCCTCCGTGCCGAGCCCCTGCAGCTCTCCACCATGTGCGTCGGGGCCAGCGCGGAGAAGGCAACTAGCGCGCATGCGCAAACTCGCATCGGCCATAACGCACATGCACGGACCCACGGACCCGCGGTGCCCATTCTGACACCGATATCGGCAGCCGAAGCAGCTTGAGGATCTCCAGTGCCATGCTGGCCCCCTATGCGCTGCAGGATCCCTGCTCCTAGGGGCCTGTAGACCCCTTTCGTAAAACGACATTACGACGGCGTCAACAGTTAGCCTCAGGATCAGAGAATCCCACCTCCTATGTATGGTTTGGAAGGGTGCAGATTTTCAGTGTAATTCAGCTGTGTATGATACCCAGCTATGAAAGCCATGAATTTTTATTATTTGTTTCTTTAAGCTGCATTTAATATTTGGATAGTGTATGTTGAAAGCTAATGCAGGGGAATTTCAGTAAATGACTTCCCAGGCACAGGGACCTCTGTATTTGAACACCTCCACACAGAGTGTCTCATGTGTGCTCTGTGCCCTGTATAATTTAACTTAAAATGGCAACCCTTGATGTTTACCACTGGCAAAAGGATGTTTTTGAAAACAAAATAAAAGTGTTGGCAAGTGAAGGGATGGGTGAGGATTTTCACTTCCTCTGCCTGATTGATATTGAGGAAGTTAGAAATTAGCATTGTGGTTAGCTTCTGAAGGATTAACTGGCCCACACACATGGGCAGTAATTAGTGCAAATAGAATGGAGGCTGCCTCCATTTTAATCCTGTCACACTGAAAAGATCCAGGCAAATGGGTTTCAGCCTTCAGTCTAAATGAACCGGATAAAGGTTTGTGGAGTAATGAAATAAGGCAGGGGAGGATCTGTGTTCTCAGCACTGATAATTAATGAAGTCAGTTGACAGATGTGAACACATAGACATGCAAATCCTTGGCAGCGAAATCCATCTCCAGGATGCCTTTTCTTTGGCGTTGTGAATGCTGGTTTTGCCTCCAAAATGACATCTGTTTGTGCAGCTGTACCGCATGCCATTTGGTAAGGGTGTTAGCGCAAGAAGATAAAGTTGCCATAGCCCCAGGTGACCTTAAGCTGCTTTCCCCTTTAAGGGGGAGAGCTAACTGGTGGTACCCGAGGTGAGGGGCAAGGTTGAGAAGAAGGGGCCCACATGAATAACCTCAGCTGGTACGGGAATTGAACCCACACTGCTAGCCTCATTCTGCATCACAAACCAACTGTCTAGCCATATTTCCGGGACTATGGCGACATTACATTTACCTTAGCGCAAGAATAGAGCATCTGCCAGAAGAATGTAGGTAAACATGTTGTGATGTCTATCCGTGTGTTAATGTTGAGGACAGCGATGCCATTTTGGAATTCAGTGTTACAGCTAATACTGGGCTAGATTCCCCGCTGCAACGGGAATTCCACTACGGGCAGCATAGAATCCAGCATCGGGCAGAAAACGGGATCAGTTCCACTCAAACCCCCGCTGCCATTGAGGTTCCCGCTCCGTGCTGGCGGAAGGATGCAAGTGAGTAATTAGGATCCATTTGCATCCTATTAACAGACAGGGTACCATATTCTCCAGCTGTCGTGATTCTCTGCTCCTCTGCCTGGGCATCACGTGGGTGAGAATTAGTGTGGTCCTGACAAAACATGGCCCTGATGCACTGGACCTAATTGATGCATTGGAGGGTCACCCTCCCGCCACCCCCCCCCCCCCCCCCCCCGCAACAATGCAAGACCTGCCCACTCTACCCCCACCAGATCTCCCCATGACAACCCACCAGATACCCCCTAATTAAATAGACCTCCACCAGAGACCCTATGATTAGAGAGACTCACACCAGAGACCCCCATAAGGTAAACCCCTGTCTGGAAGCCCCCTAGAAGAGAGACCTCTAAGTGGAAGCCCCGAGAAGTGAGGCTCTGCTTGGAAGACCCCCAGAAGAGGGACATCAGCCTGGAAGCTAGAGCGGAGTCCAGATAGAGGCAGAGAAAAAAATCACTGCTTTCAAACTCACTTGTACAATACACCTGCTGGCTCAGGCACAGGAATCAGTACCTATCAATACCTGAAAAGCGAAAAACAGTTAGCTGGGTATAAACCCCTTCAGACTTTTGATCTGCATGCCATTCATTCATTTATCTGTGAAATTTATTTTGCTGATCTGTGATTGACAGCTTTCACACACACCCAGCAGGCTGCATTGTTTAGCTCATCTCTCTTCATCCTTGAGTGGCTTTCAAGTTTTCAGCTGTGAAACTAACCCCAATGTTTATAAACATCAAAATATGATTAACATTCCCTGGACCACATCGAAGAGAGTTAAGTGCTTTCTGGTAGTTTCACAGCTGACTACTTTAAAGCCACTCTAGCATGACGGGAGATGAATGAAACAATGAAGTGTGTGTGTGTGGAAGCTGTCAATCACTGCCTAGGGAAAGCAATTTCACAGAGAGATGAATGAAAGGCTTGCAAGTCAAAGATCTGAAGGGGTTTAAACCCAGCTGATTAGTTTTCTCTTTTCAGGAATTGACAGGTGCTGATTCATGTGGCTGAGCCAGCAGGTGTATTGCCCAGGTGAGTTTTAGAGCAGTGACTTTTTCCACTGCCTCTGTCTGGATTGGTCAGTAGCTTCCAGTCAGGGATCTCTCTTATAGGGGCCTTTCAGGCAGAGGTTTCTCTTCTGAGAGGATGGGCACTTCCAGGCAAGGGTCTCTCTTTTGGGGGACTTTTGAACTGAAAATTAAATGAAAATCGCTTATTGTCACAAGTAGGCTTCAAATGAAGTTACTGTGAAAATCCCCTAGTCTCCACATTCTGGCACCTGTTCGGGGAGGCTGGTATGGAAATTGAACCGTGCTGCTGGCCTGCCATGGTCTGCTTTAAAAGCCAGCTATTTAGCCCTGTGCTAAACTAGCCCCTATTAAGCAGGGGTCTCTTCTGGGGGGCTTCCATGAAGGGGACTCTCTTCTGCGGGGCATCCAGACAAGGGTGTCTGTTCTCAGGGGCTTCAAGGCAGGGGTCTCTCTTATGAGGAGATCTCCCTAATTAGCAGGTCTCTGGTGAGGTTCTCTCTAATTAGCATGTCTCGGGTGAGGGTCTCTTTAATTAGCAAACCTCTGGCAGTGGTCTCCTAAATCTGGTTGGCTGGGGGTTGGAGGGATTCAAGTCACCCCCTTAATGTGGGGGGGAGGTTGACCCAGATAATCCCGGGAAGGGGGACGATGTTGGGGGGTCCTGCCGCCGGACTTCGCTATTGAGATGCCTGATCAAAATCCTGATAGCGGGATTCCCATGGGAATCCCTTGAAGACCTCGCCTTGCATAAATTTGCATGGCAAAAGATTGGAACTCGCTTCCTCATTTGCACCCAGCCAGAACGCAAATCAGGTGTGATTCAGCTTCGGGAGGAGAACATTGGGCTGGATTCTCCAATTCTGAGACTAAGTGCTGACGCCGGCCAGGGAACGGTGGCGTTTTACGACCGAAAAAAAGGCACTAAACAGCCACCGATCCTCCGTCTGGTGGGGGGCTAGCTTATAGTGGCCTTTCAGGCAGAGGTTTCTCTTCTGAGAGGATGGGCACTTCCAGGCAAGGGTCTCTCTTTTGGGGGACTTTTGAACTGAAAATTAAATGAAAATCGCTTATTGTCACAAGTAGGCTTCAATGAAGTTACTGTGAAAATCCCCTAGTCTCCACATTCTGGCACCTGTTCGGGGAGGCTGGTATGGAAATTGAACCGTGCTGCTGGCCTGCCATGGTCTGCTTTAAAAGCCAGCTATTTAGCCCTGTGCTAAACTAGCCCCTATTAAGCAGGGGTCTCTTCTGGGGGGCTTCCATGAAGGGGACTCTCTTCTGCGGGGCATCCAGACAAGGGTGTCTGTTCTCAGGGGCTTCAAGGCAGGGGTCTCTCTTATGAGGAGATCTCCCTAATTAGCAGGTCTCTGGTGAGGTTCTCTCTAATTAGCATGTCTCGGGTGAGGGTCTCTTTAATTAGCAAACCTCTGGCAGTGGTCTCCTAAATCTGGTTGGCTGGGGGTTGGAGGGATTCAAGTCACCCCCTTAATGTGGGGGGGAGGTTGACCCAGATAATCCCGGGAAGGGGGACGATGTTGGGGGGTCCTGCCGCCGGACTTCGCTATTGAGATGCCTGATCAAAATCCTGATAGCGGGATTCCCATGGGAATCCCTTGAAGACCTCGCCTTGCATAAATTTGCATGGCAAAAGATTGGAACTCGCTTCCTCATTTGCACCCAGCCAGAACGCAAATCAGGTGTGATTCAGCTTCGGGAGGAGAACATTGGGCTGGATTCTCCAATTCTGAGACTAAGTGCTGACGCCGGCCAGGGAACGGTGGCGTTTTACGACCGAAAAAAAGGCACTAAACAGCCACCGATCCTCCGTCTGGTGGGGGGCTAGCTTATAGTGGCCTTTCAGGCAGAGGTTTCTCTTCTGAGAGGATGGGCACTTCCAGGCAAGGGTCTCTCTTTTGGGGGACTTTTGAACTGAAAATTAAATGAAAATCGCTTATTGTCACAAGTAGGCTTCAAATGAAGTTACTGTGAAAATCCCCTAGTCTCCACATTCTGGCACCTGTTCGGGGAGGCTGGTATGGAAATTGAACCGTGCTGCTGGCCTGCCATGGTCTGCTTTAAAAGCCAGCTATTTAGCCCTGTGCTAAACTAGCCCCTATTAAGCAGGGGTCTCTTCTGGGGGGCTTCCATGAAGGGGACTCTCTTCTGCGGGGCATCCAGACAAGGGTGTCTGTTCTCAGGGGCTTCAAGGCAGGGGTCTCTCTTATGAGGAGATCTCCCTAATTAGCAGGTCTCTGGTGAGGTTCTCTCTAATTAGCATGTCTCGGGTGAGGGTCTCTTTAATTAGCAAACCTCTGGCAGTGGTCTCCTAAATCTGGTTGGCTGGGGGTTGGAGGGATTCAAGTCACCCCCTTAATGTGGGGGGGAGGTTGACCCAGATAATCCCGGGAAGGGGGACGATGTTGGGGGGTCCTGCCGCCGGACTTCGCTATTGAGATGCCTGATCAAAATCCTGATAGCGGGATTCCCATGGGAATCCCTTGAAGACCTCGCCTTGCATAAATTTGCATGGCAAAAGATTGGAACTCGCTTCCTCATTTGCACCCAGCCAGAACGCAAATCAGGTGTGATTCAGCTTCGGGAGGAGAACATTGGGCTGGATTCTCCAATTCTGAGACTAAGTGCTGACGCCGGCCAGGGAACGGTGGCGTTTTACGACCGAAAAAAAGGCACTAAACAGCCACCGATCCTCCGTCTGGTGGGGGGCTAGCTTATAGTGGCCTTTCAGGCAGAGGTTTCTCTTCTGAGAGGATGGGCACTTCCAGGCAAGGGTCTCTCTTTTGGGGGACTTTTGAACTGAAAATTAAATGAAAATCGCTTATTGTCACAAGTAGGCTTCAAATGAAGTTACTGTGAAAATCCCCTAGTCTCCACATTCTGGCACCTGTTCGGGGAGGCTGGTATGGAAATTGAACCGTGCTGCTGGCCTGCCATGGTCTGCTTTAAAAGCCAGCTATTTAGCCCTGTGCTAAACTAGCCCCTATTAAGCAGGGGTCTCTTCTGGGGGGCTTCCATGAAGGGGACTCTCTTCTGCGGGGCATCCAGACAAGGGTGTCTGTTCTCAGGGGCTTCAAGGCAGGGGTCTCTCTTATGAGGAGATCTCCCTAATTAGCAGGTCTCTGGTGAGGTTCTCTCTAATTAGCATGTCTCGGGTGAGGGTCTCTTTAATTAGCAAACCTCTGGCAGTGGTCTCCTAAATCTGGTTGGCTGGGGGTTGGAGGGATTCAAGTCACCCCCTTAATGTGGGGGGGAGGTTGACCCAGATAATCCCGGGAAGGGGGACGATGTTGGGGGGTCCTGCCGCCGGACTTCGCTATTGAGATGCCTGATCAAAATCCTGATAGCGGGATTCCCATGGGAATCCCTTGAAGACCTCGCCTTGCATAAATTTGCATGGCAAAAGATTGGAACTCGCTTCCTCATTTGCACCCAGCCAGAACGCAAATCAGGTGTGATTCAGCTTCGGGAGGAGAACATTGGGCTGGATTCTCCAATTCTGAGACTAAGTGCTGACGCCGGCCAGGGAACGGTGGCGTTTTACGACCGAAAAAAAGGCACTAAACAGCCACCGATCCTCCGTCTGGTGGGGGGCTAGCAGGCATTCAGCGTAGAGCACTTAGCTCTATCTGCGGATACGGCTGGCGAATTGACGATTCCTTGGCCGCGCATGCGCACAGTGGCGGCCTACAGCGGCCACGCCATGCAACATGGCACCGGCCGCGTGAGGACCCAGCCTGCCAAAGTGTGACCCCCTTTGGCCAGGCTCGCTACCCCCATACCTCACCCCGCCAGTGCCCCCAGCCCCCACCAAAGCCGTCCGTACCCGCGGACCGCACCCCTATCCCCCCCCCCCAACCCTGACTGTGGTGGCACTGAACTTAGTCAACACTCGCCATGCCGCGTTCCCGAAAATAAATACCACACAGGCAACGTCCTGAGGCCGTCAGGACGGCATGCAGCATACTCCAAGAGTACACCGTTTTGGAAGTGGCGGGGCATAGCAAAAGCGGGCCCGCCCCCGATTTCATGCCAGCATGGATTCTCTGCCCGATCACAGAATGCGATTTTGCCGTTTGAGACTGGAGAATCCAGGCCATAATCTCCCAAATGGAGATTCATGGCCACTGTCATTTTAACTCATGCATGCATTTCGAAGTGTGAAGAACCAGCCCACCTTGACCCAGGAATTAACATTTGTAAATAGATCATCAGCTCCTCGCTGCTGATGGTTTCTGGTGGCCCATGCTGCAATTGTAGAAGTGTTTCCAGAGTTGCTGAGGTTTACAGAGAATGTAGTGCCATGTGTGGTAGGACTTTGACCAGACATTAAAGATTTTACGCAAACCATTTACTGCCAGACGTGGATGGAGCCACGTGCATTCACCCTGACCAACTACAGGGTATCGCAAACTTCGATCTGTGGAGGCTCTAGTGACACCCCAAGAGCATCAGTGAACCTCAAGCATTCTCATAATGTTGATGTCCCCTTTTTGCCATGAATTAGGTACAAAGACAATCACATGTCCACAAGTCTTTTCTCGCTATATCTATGCATATACTAATGTGGTAACAATTTAAAAGTTCACTGATCAAAATATATATTATCTATATTTTTATAAATTGAGTGTATCCAATTCTTTTTTTCCAATCAAGGGGCAATTTGGCGTGGACAATCCACGTAGCCTGCACATCATTTTGGGTTGTGGGGGTGAGACCCACGCAGATACGGGAAGAATGTGCAAACTCCACACGGACACTGATCCGGGGCCAAGATCGAAACCCAGGTGCTCAGTGTCGTGAAGCAGCAGTGCTAACCACTGCGCCACTGTGCTGCTCTCAATCAAAATATATAGGTCCGGCAAATTTATCGCTATGCGCACACTTGCACACACACACACACACACGAGACCTTATTGTGAGCCCGCACCGACCGCAAAGGCAGAGAAAGTCTTCCATAGCAGCCTTAGAGCCATGGAGATCCACAGCACACAAAAGGCCCTTCAGTCCATCGCATCTGACAAAAACAACCACCTAACTATTCTAATCCCATTTTCCAGAACCTGGCCTATAGCCTTCTATGCCTGGGATCGCAAGTGAACATACAAACACTTATTAAATGGTATGAGGGTCTCTGCCTCCACCACCCTTTCAGGCAGTGAGTTCCAAACTCCCACTACCCTTTGGATAAAAATGTTTTCCTCACATCCCCTCTAAACCTCCTGCCCCTTACCTTAAAGCTATGCCCCATGGTCATTGATCCCTCCACCAAGGGAAAGGTTTCTTCCTGTCTACACTACCTGTGCCCCTCCTAATTTTATACACCTCAATCATGTACCAACTCAGTCTCCTCTGCTCCAATGAAAGAATCCCAAGTCTATCTGATCTCTCTTCAGAACTAAAACTCTCCAGCACAGGCAACCTCCTGGTAAATCTCCTCTGCACCCTTTCCAGTGCTGTCACATCTCTCCTATAATGTGGATTCCAGAACTGCGCACAATATTATAGTTGTGGCCTAACCAATGTTTTGTGCAGCTCCAGCATAACCTCCTTGCCTTGAAACTCTATGCCTCATCTAATAAAGGCAAATATACCATATGCCATCTTAACCACTGTATCCATCTGCTCTGCTACCTTAAGGGACCAGTGTACATGCATACTATGGTCCCTCTGATCCTCGGTGCTTCCCAGGGTCCTGAGTATTTCATGTATTCCCTTGCCTTGCTAGTCCTGTCCAAGTGCATCACCGCACACTTATCCAGATTGAATTCCATTTGCCACTGATCAGCCCATCTGACCAGCCTGTCTTTATCCCCCTGCAATCTAAGGCTATCCTCCTCACTATTTACCACCCCAATAATTTTTGTATCATCTGAGAACTTATTGATCAACCCTTCTACTTTCATGTCAAAATCATTTATGTGAACCACAAACAGTGAGGACACTGACACTGATCCCTGCGGGACACCACTGTACCCAGGCATCCAGTCAGATTACCCTCTGCTTCCTGCCACTCAGCCAATTCTGAGTCCAATTTGCCAAATTTCATTGGATCCCATTTGCTCTTACCTTTGCTATCAGTTTCCCATGTGAGACCTTACAAAAGCCTTGCTGAAGCCCAAGTAGACCACACCAAATGCATTTCCCACATCTACAGATAGGATAGATGCGGGCAGGTTGTTTCCACTGGCAGGTGACAGCAGAACTAGGGAACATAGCCTCAAAATAAGGGGAAGTAGATTTAGGACTGAGTTTAGGAGGAACTTCTTCACCCTAAGGGTTGTGAATCTATGGAATTCCTTGCCCAGTGAAGCAGTTGAGGCTCCTTCATTACATGTTTTTAAGGTAAAGATAGATAGTTTTTTGAAGAATAAAGGGATTAAGGGTTATGGTGTTCGGGCCGGAAAGTGGAGCTGAGTCCACAAAAGATCAGCCATGATCTAATTGAATGGCGGAGCAGACTCGAGGGGCCAGATGGCCTACTCCTGCTCCTAGTTCTTATGTTCTTATGTTCTTATCTACACACCTGGTCACCTCTTCGGAAAATTCAATCAAGTTGGTCAGACATGACCTCCCCTTAACAACACCATGCTGACTGTCCTTGATTAACCACTGCCTCTCCAAATGCAGATTAATTCTGACTATCAGAATTGCTTCCAATAGTTCCCCACCACTTAGGTTGAATTGAGTGGCCTGTAGTTTCCTTGTTTATCCCGTCCTCCCTTCTTGAATAATGATACCACATTGGCTATCCTCCAGTCCTCCGGCACCTCTTCTGTGGCCAGAGGGGAACTGAAAATTATTGCCAGCGCACCTGCTATTTCCTCCCTTGCCTTACTCAACAGCCTGGGATACATTACCTCCAACCCCGGAGATTTGTCTACTTTAAGCGTACCAGATCACTCAGAACCTCCTCTCTGCCTATGTTATTCTCTTTAATTTTATCACAGTCCCTCTCCCTGATTTCAATACCTATACCGTCCCTCCCACGAGTCAACACCAACACAAAGTATTCATTTGGAACATCCTCCGGTTCCAAACATAAATTACCACTATGGGCCTTAATGGGTGTAACCTTTCCTTGTAAAACAATTTAGCATTTTCCTTTATTTTACCGGCCGGTATACTTTCATATTCTCTTTTTGCTCTCCTAATTTCCTTTTTAAGTTCCCTTTTGCACATTCTATAAGCCTCTTGGGTTTCTGCTTTTTTGAGCTCTCGAGATCGGCCATAAGCCTCCCTTTTTCTCCTTATAGAGTCATAGAGTCATGCAGCACAGAAAAGGCTCTTCTGTCCATCGCATCAGCGCCAGTCACAAACAACCACTTAACCATTGTAATCCCATTTTCCAGCACAAGGATTTTTCCTTAATTTCACCAACCAATGGGCGGAATTCTCCGCTCCCGCGATGATTCGTGAAGGCCGTTGTGAACTCGGCCGAGTTTCACGACGGCCTCGGAGGCCGCTCCTCTCACCTTATTCACACCCACCCGGAGGGCTAGGAGCGGCGCTCCGTTATTCTCGGCCACCGGGCCTTGTCGCTGGCGTCAAGGCCCGGCACGCCGAGAATGACGCGGCGGCGCCGCCTAATGACGTCAGCCACGCATGCGCAGATTGGCCGGCGCCAACCCACGCATGCGCGGTTGGCGTCTTCCCCTCCACTGCCCGCAAGACGTGGCGGCTTGATCTTGCAGGGCGGCGGAGGGGAAAGAGTGCGTCCCTTTGAGACGCCGGCCCGACGATCGGTGGGAACCGATCGCGGGCCACTCCCCTCCCGAGCACGGCCGTGGTGCTCACTCCCCCCCCCCCCCCCCCCCCCCCCCCCCCCCCCCCCCCCCCAACAAGCTTCAAACCAGCTTTTGGCGCCGTGTTCATGACGGCAGCGACCAGGTGTGGTTGCCACCATCGTGAACCAGTCGCGAACGGCAGGCCGCTCGGCCCGTCCGGGTCGGAGAATCGCTGGTTGCCGTGAAAAACGGCGAGCAGCGAAATCTTCCGAGCGGGGGGTGGGAGAATTGCGGGGGGGGCGCATGTCGTGAGTCGCCCGGCCCTCCCGCGATTCTCCCACCTGGCGTGGGGAGCGGAGAATCGCGCCCGATATCTTTTCATGTCCCCTTTTTGCTCTCCTAATCTTTGCAGGCACCAAGAAAAACCCCGCTAAATGTCTCCAAGATGGGACTATGTTTTTGTCCCATCAAATGGCCCCTCCTCAGATCACACAAAAAAGATCTTAATTGACAGAAATTCGTTGTGGCTGCTGTGGGATCTTTACAGTTGTACGCTGAAGTAAGAATTCAATTGATGGCTATATGTTGTAATATCTTAATGTACTCATATCTCTCCAGTGTTCTGTATTTCTAGTAAAATCATAAACAGTTTGTAAAATCTGGGGCAGGATTCTCCGGCCCCCTTGCCGGGTCGGAGAATTGCTGGGGGGTAGTGTGAATCCCGCCCTGCTGCTCCGACGCAGGCTGCCGAATTCTCTGACACCGGTTTTCGGGCGGGGATTGCGCCGCGCCTGTCGGGGGCCGTTGGCAGCGGCCCACCCGGCAATTCTCCGGGCCCCGACGGCCGAGTGGTTGCCCGTTTTCGGCCAGTCCAGCTGGCGTGAAATGGACATGGTCCATCCCAGTGGGACCTGGCTTGGAGGAAAGCTAGCAGAGTTCCCGGGGGGCGAGGGGGGGGGGCACAGGCGGATCCGACCCCGGGGGAGGGGGGGGGCATGGTGGCCTGGCCCGCGATCGGAGCCCACCAATCTGCGGGTGGGCCTGTGCCATGGGGGCACTCTTTCCCTCTCCGCAGGCCTCTGTAAGGCATGGCCGGAACGGCGAAGAAATCCCCTGCGCATGCGCAGGAAACACGCCGACGGTTCCGCGCATGCGTCAACTCGCCCCGACCAACGTCGGCCCTTCGGCACCGGTTGCCGTGGCGGCAACCCCTAGCCCCCGGAAGTGCAGAGGATTCTTCAACTTCCGGGCGGCCCGACGCCGGAGTGGTTCGCGCTGCTCTTGGCGCCAGTGCCGGGCTGTCTCGCCATTTTTACCCCATTGTTAAAAATCAAATATAAAAAAGACTTAAATCCGTGCAATATTTCTCAACACAGACACTGCATTCTCAAAGTAGGAAAATATACCAATTTCTTTGCACCACTATCCTGAGGTGAAATTGATGTGGGCAAAATGGGTGATAACAAATCAGCAGCCTATTTGACAACACGTTTCCTTACCTTCCTTAATGCTTTTCTCTAATACTTAACTGAAATGATCTCCTTCACCTTTCCGCAACATGTAGTTTTCTTACCTATTGCTCAATGTAAATGGTAATTGTAATTTTTATTAGTGCCACAAGTAGGCTTACATTAGGCAATGATGTGATTGTGAAAATCCTCTAGTCGCCACATTCCGACACCTGTTCGGGTACACTGAGGGAGAATTCAGAATGTCCAACTCACCTAACAAGCACGTCTTTCAGGACTTGTGGGAGGAAACTAGTGCACCCAGAGGAAACCCATGCAAACACAGGGAGAACGTGCAGACTCCGGACAGACAGAGATCCAAGCCAGGAATTGAACCTGGGACCTGGAGCTGAGAAAACAAGTTGGTATAAACTGGGCTGTTTGCTGATTCACTACCACCTAGTTTGTGCCATGCCTTTTGTACCTGGAACACAAGAACATAGGAAATAGGAGCAGAAGTAGACCACATGGCCCATCGAGCCTGCTCCACCATTCAATATGGCCATGCCTGATTTTGGGCTTTGAATTCCACTTTCTGGCCTGCTTGATGAAGACAATAAATCAGTACAAAATTTAAATAAACTGCAGCTTTCTGTAAAAACTCAGTATTTTTCTGACTCCCCAAACAGAATAAAATTTGTCTACAAATGGTATTTGTTTTTTCCAGTTTGTCACATGTTATTATTTTTCAAATTAAATTTGACAGGAACAGTCCAATTCTCAGAGGCTTTCAGAAATGGATCTATAATCAATGCCACAGATAGCAAAGGCAATTTAATACATAGAAATTGACCTTTAAACTATGTTAAATACTGAACAAATTAGTTTCTGAAAGATTGAGTTCAGTAAAATCAACTCTCTTTGAGTCATAATTTCAAGAATAAAAGTATATATATTTTCCAGTACAGTATAATATTTACATTTACTGTTACATGTTCCAAGGTACTGTGAAAAGTATTGTTCTGCGTAAGGCCCAGGCAGATTGTTCCACACTTGAAAAACATAGGATTACGATAAATACACGAAATTAAAAATGAAATTAAAATCGCTTATTGTCACAAGTAGACTTCAAATGAAGTTACTGTGAAAAGCCCCAAATCGCCACATTCCTGTTCGGGGAGGCTGGTACAGGAATTGAACCGTGCTGCTGGCCTGCCTTGGTCTGCTTTAAAAGCCAGCTCTTTAGCCCTGTGCTAAACCAGCCCCATAGATAGACATCGGATGAAGCATATGGAGTGTACTGCTATGCAGTAGAGAAGATTCATAGAGAGATCAGTTCAGTCCAGAAGAGGGTCATTCAGGAGTCTGGTAACAGCAGGCAGAAGCTGTTTTTGAATCTATTAGTGCGTGTTCTCAGACATTTGTATCTTCTGCCTGATGGAAAAGATTGGAAGGGAGAATAACCCAGGTGGGAGGGATATTTGACTGTGCTCTCCGCTTTACCAAGGTAGCGGGAGGTGTAAACAGTCAGTGGATGGGAAGCGGGTTTGCGTGATAGACTGAGCTGTGTTCGCGATTCTCTTAGGGTCTTGGGCCGAGTACTTGCCATACTAAGCTGTGATGCAGCCAGATAGAGGGTGGGTTTCTCTGTCCCGACGCGCCAGATTTCTGGTTCAGCACGCCATCTGGATTCTCCATTTCGCCAGCTGATCAATGGGGTTTCCCATTGTGGGGCAGCCCCATGAGATCGGGTAACCCCCAGTCTGCCTGAAAAATGGAACATTCCAACGGTGGAGAATTCAGCCCAGGATGTATTCTATGTTGCATCTGTAAAAATTGGTAAGAGTCTATGTGGACATGCCGAATTTCCTTAGTTTCCTGAGGAAGTATAGGGCTGTTGTGCTTTCCTGGTCGTCGCATCAACGTGAGTAGAACAGGACAGATTGTCGATTTTGTGTGCACCTAGGAATCCAACGCTGTCAATCAGGGTGTTTTAAAAAAAATAAATTTAGAGTACCCATTTTGTCTTTCCAATTAAGGGGCAATTTAGCATGGTCAATTCACCTACCCAGCACCTCTTTGGTTTGTGGGGGTGAGACCCACACAGACATGGGAAGAATATGCAAGCTCCACATGGACAGTGACCCAGGGCTGGGATTGAACCCAGGCGCCCTCGGAGCCGTTAGCCAGCAGAGCTAACTACTGCGCCACCGTGCTGCCCTGGTGCAGACATGGACATGTACGACTCTTTGCTTTCTGAAGTCAATAACCAGCTCCTTAGTTTTGCTGACATTGAGGGAGAGATATTTTTCATTACATCATACCTCTAGGTTTTCTATCTCTCTCCTGTACTCTGACTCATCGTTGTTTGAGATCCGACCCACTACGATCGTGTCATCAGCAAACATGTAGATGGAGTTGGTGCCAAATTGTGCCACACAGTCTTGTGTGTATAAGGAGTATGGTAGGGGGCTAAATATGCAGCCTTATGGGGCACCGGTATTGAGGACTATCGTGGAGGAGGTGTCATTGTTTATCCTTACTAATTTTGGTCTATGGGTGTGGAAGTTAAGGATCCAGTTGCAGAGGGAGCAGCTAAGTCCTAGGTTTTGGATTTTGGATATGAGCTTGGCTGGGGGTGGTGGGGGGGGAGGGGGGGGGCAGTTCTTTAAGCCACCTAATTTATCTAATCTTGAATATGAGGATGTCTAAACCACTGGAAGGCCTTACAACTCTTTGCAAAGAATTTATGTTAACCACCGTTTTAAATCTCTTCCATGTAATGTTGGATCGATGGGTATTCTTGGGCCTCCCCACCCCTCCATCCAATTATGGAAACAATCTGCTCCTTTATAACCTCTCCCATGCATACAGGATTTTAAATATTTCTATTATATCGCACTGCAATCTGCATTGTTCTGATGAAAGAAGAAACACTTTTTGAAATATAGAACTTCCATTTATGTAGCATTTTCCATGGCCTCAGAATATCCCCAAAACGCTTTATGATCAACAAAGTATTTTGAGGTGTAGTCACTGTTATTGTGCAGTGACATGACAGCCAATTTTCACCCAGCAACGTCCAACAAACCTCTGTAAAATAACAAACCAGATAGTAAGTTCAGATGTATAGACCAAGAGAGGAATCACAAGTGCACGGGTGAAGGGTGAAGGAGATAATTCAGTCAAATAATGAACAAAAATATTAAAGAAGTTAAAGAAACATGGAGCAGGATTTGAAGAGCCCCTCCCCCCAAACGTTAACGAGGGGGGGGGGCACATAAAATATGAGGGATAACAAGCCCACTGCCTTCCTGCTTACCTTCGACTTGGAGCCCTTAATATGGTGGGTGGGCAGGGACAGAGATTGCCCACCGCCCACCATTTTTGAATGAATAATAAATGGGCAATTGAATTTGTTACTAAATCGACCCATATTTCACACCGTCCACACCATTAAACACTTAGCGTGGGCAGGTCACTTCAGAAAATCTTTTTGGAAAGGTGCGGAGGAAGGGCAGGGGCATTTGAGCAATATGTACTCCCCTTCCTCCACCCCCAAATTGAAATTCAGCCCATTGTTTAGTAAAATGGGAGAAGAAAATCTGAAAGAATGATCAAACATAATTGAAAATGGGGCATTGCTATGGCTGATGTAATTGTACAGACAAGGGAATTATACAACATCTACAACAAATGATACATTGTTCTTGAAACTTTCATTGAGCTTCGATTGACCAGTGTACAGTAACGTTTTACTGATAATTAGAGGCAATTAAAATAAAAAATAAGTCTGGAGGTAAATCTTTCCCTCACAATGGAAGCAATTTGAGGCGTTGAGACAAGAATATCATATGTGAAGTGTATTGATTATTAATCTTTTTTGGCATGTGCGTAATTTTCCACAGAAGTGCAGTGTTATCAAAATATAAAACAAGCCTATTGACAACATTAGGGTATCTCAACTTTGGACTTTTCAAATTAGCTTCAGCACTGACATTAGGAAGCATGGGAGAGGCTTGAGAGAATGTATTCTAATAAGGACCTGACATAATATCGTCATTTTTGTTGCACAGCTTTCCATAAAAGGTAGTGAGAATTTTTTTTTTTTTAAATAAATTTAGATTACCCAATTATTTTTTCCAATTAAGGGTGCAATTTAGCATGGCCAATCCACCTACTCTGCACATTTTTGTGTTGTGGGGGCGAAACCCACGCAGACACGGGGAGAATGTGCAAATTCCACACGGACAGTGACCCAGAGCCGGGATCGAACCTGGGACCTCAGCGCCGTGAGGTGGTTGTGCTAACCACTAGGCCACCATGCTGCCTGGTAGTGAGAAAATTGAAGAATAATATATAGCTGTCACATTAGCAAAATACGCAAAAAGACGTGATTGATCCACAGTGTCATAGTATAAACTGATGGTGATGAACTTTGGGTGGCTTTAGACATAAAATCAAACTTATCTTGACATGCATTTTAGTCAACCAATTAACACAACGCTTTTCATTTATCTATGCCCAATAAGTTCAGCATTGCTTAATTAACTTCATATAAATCGCAGGTTTAATCCAGATAAGATCAGTCAGCCAGTGCTTGAATGCAATAGTTAAGTCAGCAATAATATATTTGTATAATAACATTTGACTATATAGAAAATGCAGTTACAGCAATGGCGAACACTCAATAACTGTTAACCAATGGCCCTTAGCTATATAAAGGGTAGCGAGAGGGTTTTTCATGCAATATGTTAAAGCGATTTCTGTGCAAGGTGCTGGCAGTAATGAAATGTCTATTCAATAGAAAACAAACCTTGGTTAAGAGGTTAATGATTTGTTAATCAGCTGAAAAACACAAATCTCTTCAGATTTAGTTGCAAAGAACAGAAGGTTAACAAATTCCATAAACTCCACATGATGGTAATTGAAATGTTAGCATTTTGAGAGTAAAGTAGCAACCATGTTACTCAAACAATAATGTATTTTTTTGTAATTAATACAATTTGGAAATAGTATCATAGTTCTGATTACCAGTTGGTCTCCAACTGGTATTAACTTATTGCTGTTATATATTTTTTTTAATCTTCATTAATCATTCAATAGATATTGTGCACTCTATGTTCCCCTGATGGTTGAATGGACAAATACACACTCATTGTGAATCTTAGTCCTTCAGCACAGGAAGGTTTCTGTTTAATCCCTTTGCCCTCCTGAATAAGCTGATGTGGGCAGTGGTAGGAGTGCAATGATTGTCCTGAGTTCCACCAAGCGTGAGGATTGAAAAATCTATGTTCTTGATTGCTATCTAGTGAGTCCCACTGGAACGTTATTCACGCAGATGTCAGATATGCAGAAAATGAGCTTGATTGCGACAACCTCAAAATCCAGCAGCTTGCCACTGCTCACTGTCTGTACATGAAGAATTATCACTTGGGCAAACTATCAGTGGCCCAAGGAGCCACTGTAGGATAGTGCTTTCAGGAGAGGAAAGAAAAACTGGAAAATAAAGGTATTAAATGTTAACCACTCTGCTGCAATGTCTTCCGACGGAATTTATATTTGCGGTACAAAGGACTCTGGAATGATTAGAATCTCTCTATTTCCAAACATTCAAAAACCTTGTATGATTCAGGTCAGACATCCTCAATGTTTCTAAAATGCCACTCCACTGCTTATATGTAATGATGCTGTCACAAAAATTAATACTTAATTTTATGCAAATCTCAGCATGCACCTTTCATTTGTGAGTAAAAGTAATAAATATAAAATTGGTAATCGAGGGCAATTAATCGATCAAATATGCTTTTTCACCATGGAGCTTCATCCATTTGTGATATTATCTCACGATATGACCTGGAGCAGCACCTCCCAAGGGCCAGTGTTTTGCCATGACACCGATGCATAGATTTGGCGAATGCTCAACCCTCATGGTTGAAGGTGCTGCTCACCAATTCCATTCAGGGATACCATTTCCTAACCCATTTGGAACATTGCTTTGGCACTATGTATCTTTACATACTCATACATGTGAAATACAGCAACTGAAATGCAGCCACCTTTTTTGCATTAGATGTGTTTTATAACAAAGGATTTGAATTTGTATACCATCTTATTATAACCTTGTGACACTCCAAAGAGTTCCACGACCAGTCAATTTAGCTTGATGTGCAGTCAACGTTATTCCAAAGGTGAAGTTCTAATGAGCTTCGGAGTACAGACCAGAATGGAATAGGAGAATAGAATCACAGAATTGTTACAGTGCAGAAGGAGACCATTTGCCCAATTGTGTTCAATTTGATATAGTTAATACAGTTAGATCTGGCA